>NC_079296.1:39846301-40149331 GCF_023638135.1 Falco biarmicus
TGGGTGCCATGCCTGGCTCTTAGTGGGTTTTACTCCAGAGGTGCCTAAATCATGTAATGTGTAGCGGCATGCAGGCTTCTTCAAAGTAGTATGGTTGTGAGAAGCTGTCGCTGCTGCCCACACTCCACTTGTTGGCAGTGGCAAGGCATGAAGTTCCTGGTGCAGGCAGCAGGAGTAACTCTGAGCAGTGGCTGGCCAGGCTGTGCTGAGAGCGAGTGAGGGGTCCTGGGCTGGTAACACAGGGGTAGGTTTTGTGGGAGCAGAACCAGGGTGTGGATAAGGAAGGAGGTAGAGGTCCCAGTGTGTGGGTATGACTTGAGGTTGGAGTTGTGTTTTGGGCAGACATTGTAGTGAGAGTGGACATGGGCTTAGGGACCACTTTTGGGAGGATGAGGGTGCTGGGAAAAGAGCATGGAGATGGGTGGGAGTCCTTGGGAATAGTAGAGCTGTGGGCACTAGCAGAGCACACTATGATTTTGAACCCTTGTTTTACTTTGTTCTGGCACTCTCTGGGATATATATAATGTGGAAAAAGAAAACCTTTACATTCAACCCACTGCAGAGAAGACACATGTTTCCTCCTGGTAAGGGAAGCTTTCAGATGACAGATATCGCAAAGCACACCTTTTAAAAGAATTCAATTGGGTACCAATTAGCCATAATGAAATAAGTTTAGCGTGAATGTTTTCATACGGAAGTGAGCATTAGCTGCTGCAGTGTGAATGGAAGTATCCTGTGTTACAGGGCTTCACTGTGAGAGGGTCAGAGGCATAATCGTTTGCAGCTGTTCCAGACTTGTTTCCACTGTCAGTGTAAATACTGGGGATGAATGCACCGGACGACTAGACTTTGGGCTGACCTAGACGGCTTCTGGAAACTCAGGATATGCCATTCCTAAAAGGCTCTTAATTTTTCCCATCCCACCCTGATTGAAAACATTCCTTGTTCAGCCAAAATGTGAAGGAGGGAGCAAAGGGTCCAGTTCAGCTCCCAATGAGAGCAGTGACCAATCAGCCAGGGCAGGAGCCTGCTGACAGTGGGTGACAGCAGCCTGCCACATCAAATCGGTCCGATTCTGGCATTTAGAAAGCCAGGATAATACCCCTTGTCTCCCTCAATTTTCTTTAAAACTCTGGAGTCGTATTCTGTTCTGGTGCTAGTGTATGGGCCTGCCAATTTGGCAACAATTTCCTTTACACTATCTGAAGAGCTGGTTCATTGCACAGGTCTGGGAAAAAAAAATCAGCGAAAGGGCTCTTAGGTGAAGCACTCTATCCACCTCATGGCGAGCACACATAGGTTGTAGGAGCAGTATCCTTTGATTCATTTACAGAACACTGTAGATTATTTCCTGTTTAAAGAAAAAAACATTTTAAGAAAGGAACAAAGAACGCAAAGGGTTTTATTGTAAGGAAATGAGCCTGATCATGGCAGCATCTGCCAGGCTGGTGTCTACTATTTGAAGTAATCACATTTTAGCCACAAATGGGTGACAGAGGAAAAGCCACAACTGATGTAGTTCATTATTTCTGGGCCTGATCACTGGACTTGTTAATTTCTTGTTATTTTTATAAATAGGTAAATTCTAGACTTGTATGTGTAAATAAGACAGATTTCTGCTCGATGGACTGTCTGAAAAGTGAACTAGAGGGAAAACAAATGGTTCAGCCCTTGAGACAGGTTACCAAGAGCAGTGAGATCACCATGGTCACCTCCATTGACTGCAGTGGATCCTCCTAGATCTGTTGGAGCCTTTGGATGGTAAGGTTTTAAAAGCCTGCAATCCTGGAAATGTCTGCAGGAACCTCTTAGAGTCTGTCTCACCTTATTTCTTTAGTTGGGACAGAAGAATCTGGCAGCACACAGCCCTGCTTTCAGTGCAGCCTGGGGGTGTTAGTGTGTTAGGAAGCCCTAGGGGCGTGAGCCAGATTTCCTGCCTGTGTGTACTCCACTGTATGCTACTGCATACAGTGAACCTGCTGCTTCAAGTTGTGGTGACTTGCCAGCCCTGCCCTTTATTCTAAGGACTGAACTTGACCTCTAGAAATCATATTGTGCCTCTGCAAGAGTTAAAATCCATGAGAAAAGGCTCTGCAGAGCTATTGAGCAACATGTATTCTCCAGATTAATACATTATGGCCATAGGACCCAACCTCGGTGAAAGGCGGCCTGGTGCATGATAGCTTTTAAAACTGATTTCTGTTCTCTCTGCTGCAGTGTACAACAGGCGCGAGCGATTATCTACGAATACACCTGCCAGTTAACACCTCTGATATTATTGTCCCACTGTGCTAATGAGGAAGAGAATGTAGAATTTTGTACCTCATTTTCACCATGTGCAAGCTTTTATTTTTGTGATAGGAAAGCCTTTTGAACAATGTGCTTCTACACATGCTGCTGCCCCAACGCTTGCATCTAGCAACCGCTTTGATTTGGGCACAAGCAAATTAGTACTTCTCTTTCTTTGTGAGTTCCTCCTCTCCATTTATCACCAGTTTACGTGGAAATACGTTTGGTTGGCTATACTCAAAGTAGGGTTTTCAATGAAAAGGTAAATTTGTTTCCCATTCCCATATTTAAATTATGTCTTTGAGGTATGAGAGATCTTGCTGTTTGCTGTGAGGTATTAAATAGGTTTCTTGCTAGCATTCGGGGATGGAAGGAACCAGGAAACACTTGTGAGTATTGTTGGGAGTCAGAGGAACTTGGCAGCACACTCCTACATGGGGAAGGAATTCTTCCCTGCTCACTTCTGGGGTAGCCCTTAAACAAATAAACAAGACAACCAGTCAGACTGAAAACTAACTCTCCACCCTGGTGTGGAATCTGCTGGATTTTGAAACTCCTGGTAGGATGGATGATTTGCTGGGAGCCTTTCTTCCCTTTCTGGTGGAAGATCTGTGTTGGATGGAACCCCCTTACCCTGATGGTTGAGGTGCAGCTGTAGTCCTGGAGAGGGTCGTACCTGCTCCTCTGAGGGCAGCCAACATGAGAGCTTCCAAGTCAGGTAGCAGAGGAAGAGTGGAACAGGCAGGGAGCCTCAGTGTTGCACCAGCCTGGGCTGTCACATCACTCATGACATAAGGTAGTCTGAAGTCTTCTCAAAGTCAAAGTGGCTCTCACCAACTCCATGTGGGTCATCACAAGGCTGTTCAAGATGAGGAAGATGTGCTCTGGCTGTGCCCTTCATCTTGCATCAGAAGGGTTTTACAGAGGCTGCTAGTCCAGCTCTGTGCCAATAGACCAGGGGTCCTCAAACTTTTTAACCAGGGGGCCGGCACGCCGATGAAGTGGCAGGCAGCCATCTGCGGCTGCTTGGTTTCCCCCCACAACCCCTGGCGGGGGGTTCTGTAAATACCGGGGGCCGGATTGAGGACCCGGGGGGGCTGTATCCAGCCTGCAGGCCGTAGTTTGAGGACCCCTGCAATAGACCATCTTTCCTTAGTAGTGCCATCCTCATACCAGTGACGCCAGTTTTAGGGGCAAAATCTGTCCATTGATTAGCAGTTTCCAAAGGGCATCATAAAAAAGGGCATAAACTACAACAAAAAGGCAAATTAGATGGCTATCATGTAGGTCCACTGCAGTGAAGCATGAATGGTGCCTCTGGCTTGCAGCAGGTCTGAGTCCCCATGTGCAGGTCCATAACATGCCCCGCCCCACCAATGCATGGAGCAGAGGTGGACTGGGCGAGACCAAGGAGCCAAAACCCAGAGGAAAATGCTCCAGAAAATCTTGAGAAACACTGACTGTTCAGCATGGTCTTGCATGCTCCTCCAGCCTTTGCTCATGTTTGAGCTGCCAGGCTGTGTCAGCAAGCTGATGTTTCTCTGCCTTTCTGTTAGGTGGACACGAGTTTCTGCCACTTGGGACAGGTGCACTTATCCCATAGCAGATGTGTATGGCACAGCTAAGACCTTTCATTTGTTTTCTGCCCCACATTTGTGTGTGATTTCAGGGATGTTTGCAAGCACATAAGTAGTTTAAAACAATGTGAATCACTACCAGAATCACACCATAGAACCCCCTTTCTAATATAGTTTACAACTAAAAATAATTTGTGTATTGTCCCCCCAAAATGCAAGACATTGCTAGAATATTGGTAGAATACTAGAAAATATACACTTGTATGTATACATGCATTAAAAAACCTTTTGCCTCAAAATTTTGAGTGAAAAAGAAAAATAATTTAGTATCTTACAGGTTTTTTTATCTCTTGGGTAGAGCTGATTGGTTTTTTTTCCCCAAAATTCTGTGTCACTGGATAATAAAATTTCATTTTTAGACCATATTACAGCTTTTTAAAGTTGTAAGATAGAAATGATTGAAATATGTTGGCTTTTCCAAAGAAGTGCTCTCTGTCAGGTTAAAGTAAAGATAAGGATAACAAAAAGTATATACTGGGCTGCTTCTGAATGCATTCTCTGCCACAACTGACTTCCAAACGTTTTAGCAATGTTCACCTTAAATAGTTTAGTGATTTTCGCCCAAAAAATTTTGGTTTTTTTTTTAAAACTAGTTTTGGTAAAAGAGTATCTTGACTAATTTGCAAGAAGGAAAATGTTACACAGTCAAGTAAGAATTCATTCCTTGGTTATACATTGCTTCGTTCATATTTTTCATAGAAACAGATGAAACTTAAATTCCAGAGTGTGATGCTAATGAAAGTGATAGTCTAGTCACAAAAGTTTGTTGTTTTTTTTCCCCTTGACTGTCTTTTTTTCCAATCGATGTTTATTTGTATTGCTGTCTGAATTGGTTTTGGACACTGACCTTACTTGAGACCTCACTAAGTGAAATACAGTTTCCTTAGACCCATGAAGGAAACAAATTAGATGGGACCGGTTATTTAGATCATGTTGTGCAACAAAGCTGAAGGGAAAAGTCTTTGGCCTAGCTCCAGGACAGCTGTGGCTTGTCGGAGGTAGCTGACTCAGAGCATATCAGACAGTCCGTGCTGGAAGACACTGCATGGTGACGGGGTGGTTTGGAAAAGGCTCCCAGCTTGTTTTTGAGCGGGCAAGGAAAAGAAAAACAGTGCAAAGCCAAGGCTCTTCTGGCATAGTTCAAAATAACCTGTGTGATGGGTGACCCACAGGTTGAAGTATGTAATTAGAATACTGTGCGGTGATAGTCTGTGCCTGAGTTAAATTGGCCAAAGCTTTGAGGGGACCTGTGTCAGGAGTTGGGCTGTAAAAGTGGCTGCGATTGCTGGAGGCCACAGTCTGTTGTGCTTCCATCTGGAGCTGGCTAAAGCCATTCCTAAAAATAGATGCCTGCCTGAGTCACAAATTACCAGTCTGAAAAGAAATTATATTAGTAGCTATCAACCTTGAGTATGTTGGGAGCCTTCCCCCAGATGTATTTTGGGGAAGAGGGTCCCTGTCCCAGCCACACAGGGGAACCCACAGGCTTGGCAACACCATGGGCAGGGGACTAGCTGGGGTGCTGGTGTCAGTGGTGGCTGGCAGGCTGCGGGGCACTCTGTTTTCTCACAGGTAGGTTCTTCTGTGCAATTGTCACTTTGAGTATGAGCTTAATGCCAAAATAGCAATGACTGGAGGCTGGCCATGAGCAGCAGCCTATTCCCACTTGTGGTTACCGCCTGTGTACCGTCAGCACTCAGCCTCGCTCCATCTCTGTGCGAAAGATAAGGTAATAGGGACAGGGAGGGAAGATCCTAGATGAATATTGGTATATACTGTCTCCATTCCACCTTTTCCCTCCTCTTAAGGACGCTGCCTGAAACCCTGTTTTTGCTGAGAGTTAAAGTGTTACTTTGCTTAGAAAACTGAAGCTCTTAAAGAAATTCACCTCCATTGATCCATGTCTTTACGGCAGAGGATCTAAAAGTGGGACTCCCTTCACTTGGGACACTGGGTTGATTGAACTGTTGGATACAAATAGTATTTGCTTCAAATTTATTCTCTCTCGTTTAAAAAGAACAGTGGAAGGGTTGAGTGGCTTGCCTCTCAGGTGTGTGATGTGTTCCATGTGGAACCCCTCTGTTGGGATCAGCAGGAGTGATGGTTGGAAAGGGGAGGTTTAGTAACTACTGCTGGAGTAACTACACCATTTGCTGGGGAAAAGTTAAGTGTGAAAAAGATGTAGCCTCAGCCTGAGCTGTGGAAAGAAGCCTGGCTGTTTCTTCAGGAAAACAAGTGCTTTCTAAGAACAAACAGAAAACTTCCAACACCCTTCTCTTCCGATAAATAAAACTATTGGTGACAGTGTTTTTAAGACTCCCTGCTTGCGTAGTTACTCTGATGACAGAGGTGAGGGCAGGGCAGCTGTGCTCAGGGGCACCAGTGTCCCACCTTCCTGGCGCAGCAGTGGCTGGGCACCCTTTGCAGAGCACTCTGCTGGCTCATGCCTTGGTGGAGCTGCAATTTCTGCACAGGGCTTTCCAGGTGTTCCCAAAGGGGACCTGCACTTATGATTCAGATCTGGGGTGTGACAGGCTTTGGTTCATCCGGATTCCAGGCACCATTTAAAATAGCTGGTGACTTAGCAGCTCAGATTGATTTTTCTTTTTTGGTTTGTAAGACTTTCATATTCAGGTTCTTCTTATCAAAGCTATTGATGCATTTCTGAAATTAATGTATCCAGAAACTATTTGTTTAGTTTGGGTACCATAATGCATTTGTTTTCCCATCAATGTATTAAAGGACTAGATAAATACATGATAGATTTGTAAGAATGCGATTGTTTCCTGAAGTTGTTGTAAGGATCTTCTGTTTGCCTTCATTTGCAAAACAACACTGTAGCTGGAATTCGTATTAAAGGAAATATCCAGCGGCATAATCCGTTTCACCTCCACAGCCGTATTTACCATTCTTAATAATAGTGGTTACATATCTGTGGTTCAGTTTTGCAGTTCCCCACATATGTTAAGCATACAATTTCCTGTTATATTTTAGTTGGCAAAAATAGAACTGACATTTTTCACACAACTTGGTTTTTATTTGCTAATATCCGTATAAAACACTAGATTTACTGACAGAAAGTTTCAGAAGGACACCGCACTTCCCCCAGACCTGAAGGCTATAGAAATTTAAAGTGCTGAGAAAAAAGACTGACATTCTTCTGCACTGTGACACCTTCAGCACTGTCAATAAAGCTCTGCTGATTGCAGGGCACTCATTTCCAGCTTGGGCCGATAGCAAGAAGCAGGGCACACCCTCGCTTCACCAAGTTAGCCTTGAGTAGCATGTCAGAAATGACCACTAATACTTCTACCTGAGCAGATCCCCTCCAACTGTCCCACCCTGCAGAAACAAGTTTGCTTTAAGAATTCTGAGGTCACTGTTGCAGATTTTGAAAGAGGATGTGGGAAGCGTGGCAATGTTTTTCTCTACTAGACCCTGAGAAAGGGTGGGTTTGGACTTCTAAAAGTCCAGATGCAGTTTCTGAGAGCTGTGAGAGGAGGAAATGAAGGCAGGGACAGGCAGCGGCCTATGTAGGAGTCTCTTGCAAGGGAAAGTGAGACAGGATGGAGAATGGAGAGAAGAGGTACAGCTGAAGCTGCTTCCCATCCTATTCACAGCATGGCCCTTCTGCCTGCACTTGGTTTGAGGTTTGGTGTTGCAAGGAAAAATTCCAGACACATTACTCATTTATGTTAGTCTGTTGACCTGATACAGTAAGCTGGGAAAACAGACTTGAAACAAAGAGGCCAGACATGAGTGAACAGAATGGTAATGACTTTACAGTAAATCGTGTCGTTTTGAAGAGGTTAATAATATGCTCATATTTTACTGAATGTATTAAAACTCTTAGTTAAATATTGTATGTTACTGGAAGGGAAATAAAATTTTATTTAAGTGGGAGCATTTTAATTTTATCGCATTTCCTTTGATTTCCTTGAAGTCTCCAAAATTGATTTTACAGGATTTTCAAAGTGGATAGTGTATTTATAGTTTTGCTAAGTTTGCTGCTGAAAACAAAGCAAGCAAGGCTTCAAGATTAACATGGTTAACAACCAAGCCCTGCCAAAACTTACACATGTGCAATTGAAAGCCTGCAAGTATTCTCCATGCACTAATTTGAACTACTCACATGAGTAAAGTTAAAAGCTTAATTGCATGCAGGTATTGTTTCCTCAAAATTAAGTAATTTGGTTTCTGAGGCTGTGAAGACCTGGTGTTATGCAGCTCCCATGACCCCTGAAATAAGAAAGTATTGTAAAGCCTGCATAAAATGACTTCTTTTGTTAAAATATTACTGACATGAATGCTCCCCTCCCCACTCTGATCGATATAATCTGAACATTACATCATTTCATCTAAAAGAGCTGCAGGTTTATATACTTTTTTTGTGCAGAGCCATATGAAATGAAAACTAATGAGGTTCAAAAGGTTTCTGAACATTTCAAAATAAGTTTCATTTCTGTTTCCCATCTGGAAGCTGCCAGAAATGAGGGGGGAAGGGCTCCTTATTTTTTCCCACAAGATCCTCTTGCAATCTTTTGTTACTGTGAATTTGCCCTGAAGAACCCACAGAGGGTCTACTCCCAGATGTTTTCCCACCTGCCTTTTGGGACAGACCCCCAGGACTTTTCCCACCTGCCTTCCTTGCAGTCCCTGCCATCGGCACAGGTTAGTGTGTGGTGTGAATCTCATCTTACAGACAGGGCTGAGTTGAAGCAATAGGGGTTTTGGCACCAGCAGCCTCACAGCAGTGGGCAGCACCTGCCTGCACTGTGGGCAGGGCTGCCTGGCAGCAGCAGCAGATCCTCCATGCCTGGCTGTCACAGCCCTCTGGTCCATTCTCCTGCCTTCCTTAGGCCCCAAGGATCATTGCTGTAGGTGTGCCCCCCCATCTTGCTCATTATTTGGGTTCATATCCCCTGGAGAACCTCAGTGTTGGACCCCTTGCAGTTGTTTCAACTGAGACTACATTTATCTCTTTCCAATGAAGTGATTTTTGCCTGTAAATGGTTGCTAGTCCAGTTAGAGATGATCTTCTGTCCTTTCTCATGCATCCTCTCCTGATGAAAAGCGTTTTCTTGGATACCTCATCAGGCCGATGTCCATCCCCTCGTTATGGGACAGGGTTCTTTGATGACAGGGCTCTCCCATTTCAGACCAAATTAATTACGCTATTTAACATATGCTGGCTTCCTGGAGTGGTTAACTTTAAATAAGTCTCCCCAGTTTCTGTAAGATGGCTGGTTTTGTGCCACAGCTCTGGCTCCTGGGAGCCTTTTTTCTTTCAGTTGATACCCAAGACTCTCAAAGCATTTAAACGGAGGGCGCTTGTGATCTACTTGTGACAGTTCCCCCCTAACTTTGGCCAAGATCCTTTGAGGTGTATATTTTAAAGGATGATTATTGATTTTGGGGTAGCCAGTTTGGGCTCCAAAACTTGAGTTACCTTAAAGTTTGGTGGCAGGAGTTCATCCTGCAGGGATCACAGCATTATCGAGGCCAGAAAAAGCTGTTTGAAGTCTTGAAGCAAACAGAATACTTTCTCTTCCCCTCACAGTCCTTCCTGCTGCATACAGACTTCCACGCAGCTAGGGCCTGCCGAGGCAGGAGGAGGTGGGAAGGGGAGCAAGGTGCAGGGGCACCACCAGGGGCATGCGGGATTTTTCCCAGCTCGGCCATGGTGGAGGGAAGCACTCTGCTTGCTGCCTTTCTCAGTGCCAAATAGGGAAAAAAAGGCCATTGCTGAAAAATGCATCTCCTCACAGGTACTAGTTAACTCATTTAAATGTCACTTAGCAGACATGTAGACACAACCGTGCTGTTTAAAACACTCTATCTGCTCATAATCACTGCAGGGGGAGTAAGGCAACTATAATGAGCCTGTGGGATCAATATTCACTCTTAAGAGTCTGTTTCTGCCTGATTTTAAACCCCAGCAAATGCAGAGAAATGCCCAAGGTAGAGCGCTGTAGCTTGGCTGCCCACTTTGTCAGTGCTAGCGCTGTAGAGAGCCAGAGTAGCAGCTGACTCACGTGTGGCAGTGGCTTTGGGTAAGGGAAGATACAGCCCATCCCCTTCCTGCCCAAGGGCAGCAGCAGTACCAGCCAGGTTGCATGGCTCTGGGCTGCACAGCCTCTTCCCTGAAGCTGAAAAATTTCGGTTTTCCTTGACTTTGCATACCCCTCAGCTCCAGTCAGGAATCATCCTCTTGATGTATCTGAGAGAGTGTGATGGCTATGACAGCAATCACGGGTGGCCAACCTCCTCCTTTCACTTCTGCTCTGTAGAAGTGAGCCTGGCTTATCCACCCTCTGTGAATGTCTGCCCCAGTTGTAGTCTGACATCTGCTCTGCGCCCCCCCCACCCCCAAAGCTCATGTCTCATTCTGACAAATCTCCAAGTTGTTTAAATCATGTACATTTTATGATGTATGGCTCCTGCATTTGATAGACCTCATAGCTCCTTGTCATTCACAGATTGCTGTCAAATTCACATGTTCCACCAATAAATAACACATAAATAACATAAATAAATAATGTTGCCAGTAAATAGGGTGAATGACATTCACCCCAGTGCCAATGCCAGGGGAGCTGTACTGATACAGCTTGTTGGCTTGCTGCAGCACCTGCATAATGACTTACTGCTTCCTGGATGTCAGTTGGGTTTATAGTCACCTTTATTGTGTTAATAACTAGACAATAGTTCCTTGCTTTCTGTGAGCCACCTCAGTGTCAGAGATTTTGTTAAAACTTGACAAATGACTGCTTTTCCACCACAGAAGTCTCCAGTTTTACTATCTGTGCTCAGCAACTGCTAAGCTAAAAAAGAGTAGTCACTGAAGCAATAGATCCTAAACACAGAGTTGGTATTTGCTACACAAGTAAAAACTGCAAACAAGAGCCATAGGTGACTCACTAAAACACTTTGGTGTGATGTTTTCAGAGGTTCGGCAGCCAGCAGAGCACTGTAGATGGTTCAATATATGACTGCAAAGGAAAATAAATTAAGTAGCAGGAAAGTCAAGGAGAGGCTTGAAGCAAGATGCTGATACAATTACAGCAGAAATGAAACTCAAGCACTCTCTGAAGAGCTGAGTTACATGTATGGTAGAACTGTTAACGTACCTGATACAATACTTTTACAAGCAAAATCCTGTTCATTTCCTCCAGTAGGTTTGTTTCATACCGAACAGGACACGTAGCTGGGACACAGTATTGAAGGCAATGCAAGATGTGCTGGCAAGTGGCCAGTGGCTGCCTTTCCTCTGGGCTGGCCCTGATGCTGGGGGCAAGGAGCTGGTGGCTGGCAACGTGCTGTCTCTGATGTGGCCCCTGTGGGTAGGCAGGGCTGTCAGGTAGGGCTCCGGGCCAGATGGTGGGGTCCTGAGGAGGCCTGTCAGCCTCTACCCTGCTTGAAGGCAGCCTGAGCCCACAGGACTGGCTGAGGGTCTGGCAAGCCAGGCACTGCACCCCAAGCACCAGTGTGGCTGCAAAGTCAGGACCATGTGGTGCATCTGAATACCAATTTGGGGAGCGGCTGTGCTGTTCCCTGGCTTCTCCCTTCCTTGGGCAAAACCTCTCTGCAGCTCCTGAGAGAAAGATTTACTTTCCTTTTTCTCACCTGATTTCTTCATGGATTATCATCCTCTTTCTTTTCTTACCTGCAGGTCCCTTTTGGTCTGGATTGCATTTGGCCCCATGAGGCTGGCTGCCTCCATGCCCTCTGCAGCAGACGTGGTGGCAGTGTCTCCCCACTTTGGGTGCTGTGCCACTCTGGGGAGAAGCAGAGCAGAGGGATAGCATGGGTCCTCAGTCACTACTTTCCTCAAGTGTCATGTATAACAGATCTGGGTTTGCTAGCCGCGGTATCACTGGCAGAGCCCTGTCTGATGTTGGGCCATGGTTTCGCAGGCTGGAGTTTTACAGTGCAATTATATTTGAGCATATAATTGCTTTATCTTCTAGTAACAAATCAGGTTGGAAAATGGAGCCTAAATGATAAAGTACCTAATAAAGAAAAGTGAGAAATCAGATTCCAATACATATTTGCAGCAGTATTAAGGCATTTATTCTCACTGCTGGTATTTTTATTTTTTCTTTTCCAGTGAAAGCTGGAAAGTCAGACCACTGGCACTGTTAGAAACAGGTACCTACAGTTACCGGGGGGAGATAAGATTAAAAAAAAAAAAAGCTGAGCTGTGGACTGTTATCTCAGCTGCAGATTGTTTGCATCTGTCCTGAGAAGCAGTGGCTTCGGACAGCAGTGACACAGAAGGAGGTAGCCCTGCCTTTGTGTGAGGCTGTCTTCTGTGGCAGATACATGTCATCAATAGAGGGAGAACCGGGTAACAGTATTTTCCAGTGCGGTTGTTTCGGAGAAGTACAGATAGTTTTACTGACAAAATATTTTCTGGTTATTTTATTCTTGATGCAAACTAGCTTCTCTGAAGTTGCCGCTGAAATTTTGCCCTCTAGAATTAATCCCCAAATATTCCAGAATAAGCCAGAGTGCCTTAGCACAATACTACCTCTCAGTGACCTTTGCTTGCTGGTACTGCAGGCAAAAACAGGGGCTCTTGGCAGCAGGGCAGCACTACTGCTGCAGGGTCTGAGCCCAAGTGCTTAGCCCTGAGCAACACAGCATGGAGGTTCTTCATGAGGCTGTGCAAAAACATTTGAAGGTAGAGGTTAGAGCCATATGGGGAGCCATGAGCACCAGTGACTTTTTTTTTCCTGCTTTATTTGCTCTAAATAACATCATTGAGGAGGTATCCACTGCTTCTCTAGGAAACTGCATATTTAGACATGGAGTTGGGTTTTTTTAAGGGTAGGGAAATATCAGGAGCATTCATTTTAAATCTTCTGGGTTTATTTTTAGGCATAGGGCATTAATAAGACAAAAATGTCTTTCCGATGTATGAAAGCACTCCTCTTAAATGATATGCAATGTACTGATAGGAAATAATAAAGTGTAGGAAAACAAGTAGCAGCAAGTAGCATTTCTAATTGGTCCTATGGACATTTGAATATGAATAGGAATTAAGTGCTCTGGAATATTTTTAAAAGATGCTGCTGCTGCTTTCTGATGGTACTTTTACATTTGTCCTTAATGACTTGTTTGTCTGTTTGGCGAAGCCACATCTAATGGGCCTGTGAGTCAGGCAGCTTGGTAGGCCCCCAACATTCTTCCTGAAAGTACATACATGAGGAGATCCCAGGGACTCCCAGCACTGTGTTTTCTCAGAAAACAGGCTCCAACAGGGTAACTTTTTGAAGCAGAAGAAAGCTCAGGTTAAAATAAAAGGCTCCTTTTGTGTCCTTGGTCTTGGTTTTGAGCGCATTACAGCCTCCAGCCCACTCCTCTCTGTACCCAGGCAAGTCACCATCTCTCCATCACCACTTAGGCTGGCCTCATGGTGCTCCCCACTCCTCCCAGGAGGCATGTCAAGCACCCCCTGGATGTTGCAGTCATCTCCCCCCCTCTCACACTCCCTCTCCAAACTGAGGGCGCTCTGAGCTCTCTGAGGAGTGACAGCTCCCCTCTCCTCCCAGAAGGCTCTGTCAGACCCAAAGTGCAACAGTGAGAGCAAAGCAAATCTGCAGATCCCTTCCCTGCTTCTGCAGCAGGCTGGGACACACTATACACATGGAAGTAGTGGAGAGCAAACACATAAACCAGAGCTGGGCCACTAAACTGGTTATGTAGATTACCCCCTTTTTTGCAGAATTAGTGTTTGATGCATTTTTAGAGCTGAATTTTTGAGCCTCCCCAAAGTAAGGGCATGTAAAAGTGATGGGAGTGAAGATGACACCACGGTGTTGCTGTGGGCAGTTGTGTTGGCTTTGCAGTGTATTGCCCATCTGTGGTAAGAGATCATGGCATTTGTGTTGGGGGGTAACTACAAATTGGTGTCAGTCTACTATAGAAACTTGAAACTGCTTAGTAATATCCAGCTGTACAAGGTTGTTTCTTTGCAAATTTGCATTTATTTTATAGTCAGAAGTGTGAGGAAGTACACTGTGAAAGGCAACAAGAGCAGCTCTCGATCTGCTGGTACCAGCTGAAGTGCCTAGACAGCAAAATTGCATTTCTACTTTTTCTCTAAATAATTGAAAGGGGAAAAAAACCCTAACTCTTTGTCTGTAAAGACTTTGTTTATACTAAGAAAAGTTTACACAGCTTGTAGAGTATTAATTTGTAGGAAATGAAACCTCTGTATCTTTTCCATCTTATATACATGGTCACCACCTCATTTCAAATCACACCACCACTTGGGTTAGGCCTTTAGAGAGTTATCAGCAAGATTTCAGGTTTCAGAAAGATATGCTTTTAATCTTAGATTGCAAAAAATGAGCAGAAAGAAGAAATGTAAAATCTTACTTTATAGCCTTTTCAGAGGAGCCTAGGCTCAGTTAATATCCTGACCTAAATCTGAGAGGTCGTGGGAGGATGCAGTAGGTCCACTTTTCCCTACTCTTTATGTCATGGGACACAATTTATGTTGGTGCTACTAGGTACAGTTGGGAATCCACTTTGCACTGGCCTTGCCCTGGCAGAGGACAAGGCACCAGCAAAAGGTGGGTGAGGGCTGCTGTGAGTCTCAGCCAGCAGTGGCCCTTGCTGCTGAGCTTGGTACACAGACACTGTAGGGATGCTCAATTCTGCTGGGCAGGAATGGGGAGGCATAGCTGATTCTGTGGGCATGGGAATCAGGAAAACTGTTCGAGTTGCAGGAAAGGAGCATCAGAGTGATGGCTAGAGCTCCGACTCCCACTTCCCACTGGCTGGAGGGGGGTCAGGAAAAAGCCAAACTTTCCGGTCAAAACTGAACGGGAAGCTTACAGTGTTTGGGGTCACTTTAGGAATGTAAAAAAGACAGATTCCTGAATGAACTTTTTATGTCCTCTGATCCTCTGCCTCTGCACATCCTGCTCCTGTGGGCAGTGGGAATGACAAAAGCCTCAACTATACTTGTAATATTTTTAGCCCAGGCTGCAGCAAGAGGTGCTGGACATCTTATGGGAGAGCATGTTTCCACGGATCTTCAAAACCATATTTTTTTATCCATAAGGCTTGGGTAGAAGTCAGCTGCCATCTGAGTCTCTAACATTGTTATTTGTCCACCAGTTAGCTGAAACAGGTATGCTTGTGCTTGTGAAAGCTACTTGTCATAAATGAACATGGTACCTAAACAAAAACTGCATCGAAAGGCACTGAAATCTGTGGCCAGTGAAGATGTTTAAGTGAACGTGAGATCCTTCTCGAGGTGCAGAGGAGGAGTGAACAAATCCAAGGATTTAGGTTTCAGCAGCAGCCGTGCGTGGTCAATTAGAAGTGGTTCTGCACAGCTTTGGGAAGCTGCTGGGCTGCACGACGCTGCGAGGCCTCTGCCCCATGCTGCTGGCACTTGGGACTCTGAGGGTGGTACTTGCTACTCTTGCTGGTAGCCTCCAGCCCTTCCTCCGTGGTGCTGTGTGAAACTGCCTGTTGATAGAAACCTTCTTCACACCTGGAAGTAAACCCCCAGTTGGGTTCATCTGATAAAAAGAAAGGAAGCAAAAGTGTCATTTCAGTGTCTCTTCAGCAGATTTTGCTTGCCTTCCTTGGGGAGTTCAAGTGCTCCCTTGGACTCAGCTGGCCTCTGCAGCTCTCGTGGCCTTCCTTGTTTAGCCTGGCACAGCTTGAAGTTTTCCATTGAACTGTCACCAGGCATTCATGGTAGCATCCACTTCCCTCCCTGCCCCCATCTGCAAGTTGTGGATGTCTTTTAAAACCAAAATAAGAGCAACGATAAATAAATAGTACAATCCAGGACTCCTGTGAGAGAGAAGGATGCAGCCTTAATAATAATTAATGGTCAAAACATAAAGGAAAGATCAAACAGGAAATAATGGAGGGGGACGGGACAGGACACAGCAGGGGTTGGATGTGACCAAGGACATTGAACTGGCAGTCGCATTGCCATCTGATGGCTGAAAGAGCTGGTGGCCTCCAATCCAAGTTGTAGCAGGTCACGGTACTCTTGTTGCGTGGCCTCTGAGTGGTGAGGGCCCTTACACCAAAGAGGAGTCTGTGTTGTGCTGCTGTGCTGGCCCAATGGAGCACCCCAAAAGCATGGCCAAGCAATGCAGGCAGGCCCACACAGAGACTTGTTTTCCTGTGGACTGTGCTGGAGGTCTGCTGTGGACTCTGTCCAGCACATCTGATGAGTACTAAATTCACTGAATTTTTTATGAATTGATTTATTTTCAAGATGGATCATGATGGCTCTAACTTTTCTTTTTATTTCTTTTTTTTCTTTTTTCTTTTTTTTTAAGTAAAGACCAGTGCATGGAAGAAGGGACCTCTACCACACAAAATCAATATCAATTACTATGCTGTAAAAGACTAGGCCATGCATACGTGCTGCAGCAATGACTAAACCGAATCCCCTTTGTGCAGGGAGTACTTCGCTTTTTCATAGCATTTGTAGCTGTAGTGGTAGTTGAGCTATTACAGGAACAATTGATGAGGCTAGCTGACGTCAGTACTTGAAAAGAACTTCACCTGTTTTAGAAGCAAAAATAAAAATGGACGTCTGTTAAAAAATATAATGTAAGGTAATCAGAATGCACTATAATAAGAGCTCTGTTGCACGTAATTGGTGCTCCTCTCATTTAGCATAGAGGTTTGTCTGTATTCAATTTCCTCACATGGTTTGGTTATTGCTTTTGATTATTATCTATAATGACAAGTAAACTTCTGTTCTTTTTTTCTCATTGCTTTCAAAATGGCCTTGTGTCATTTTGCATTTAAGGGGAAAATACACATGTGTCTGGCTGGGCAAAGTCCTAGATAAGTTTTGCAGTCACAGATCGCTACATTATTCAAAATTCAGGCAGATTGGTTGGTTGGTTTTGCTGAGCAGCTGTTTGGGAGCAGAAGGAAAGGTGCAGGATTTCATCTCAGAGGTAAAGCTCTTGTAGCACACTGGCAGTTTGGTGCTTCAGGGTCAGCAGTTTTTTTGTCAAGGTCAGGTTCCAATTCATCCTTCCAGCGGCCCCATCCTGGTTTCCTTGTTCTCAGTATTTCCCTGGATCTCCTGGACTACTCCGCTAAACTCAGTACAGTGCTCAGGACCAAAAAGTTATCATTTGACATTGCAGTGAAGGATTTAAACTATATGAAAATTCACAGAATCATGAGTTGAAGTAAAGGCTTTAAAAATTTCCAACTAATGGATAAAGAGCCTTCCAAGCCCTAAAGAAAAGTAACTTTTGCCCTTGTCCCAGTCCATGGCAGAGCTGCCATTGCTGGCCACCCCGAGGTGATGTTAGACCTTGCAAAGTTGCTGGCAGGTGCCCTGGCTGCCTGCGTGATGTCTGTCCCTTGCTAGTAGGCACCCTCCTCACCATGGGAGGATGGCTGTGAGGATGTACAGCTGTTGCTCCATGTAGCTCAAGGCAGGGAAGTGTAGACCCCCGAATGCGTCCCTCTACAGGCAGCTCCTCACACCTGCCTGGGGCTTGAATGGGAGTTTCGGAGCCACCCTGGCTCCTCTTACCCCAGGCACTGGCTGCAGCCTCTCCTGCTTCTCCGGCAAAGCAGGCTGACCTCTCTGTTGCCCTATGGTGTTTGGCAGGAAAGGCTTTATTTTACCATCATCCTTCATCAGAGTGCTTTCCCTCCCAGCCCCTCTGCCCTGGCATTAGCTGCTTATGTTATCAGAGTTTGCTCCTGAGATGATCTGTTATTTGGGTCTCTGTCCAGGGTATATTAATTTGAAAACGAGGATCATCAAGTTTAACAGCTTTCCTTTCCTGTGCCAGCTGCTGTAATTTCTCCTGTCACCTCTGGGGATTTTCGCTCAATACTGAGACAAAACCGTGCCGAAAAGGCAAGAAAGTTCCTCATTTAAAATCGGCTCTGTTCAAGGAATGCTCCCCCTCCCCAAGCAATGGCTGAATACTCTCCCTGGATGTGTAGAAGGCCAGCTGAAATGTGTATATCTGAGTACCATATTTTGCTGAACATTTACTCTTATGAGATTTCTGATGAGATTACTAGATGACCTCTTAAAGCCCTTTCCCAACCAATTATTTATGATTCTGGGTTGCTCTAAGTTCTCATAATGGCTCCTTTATGACTCCTTACATAGTTTACTTGCTATTGAAGTTAAATGAATTGGTTAGTAAATTCCTGGATGCCCCTTTTTATAACTCAGTTGAGTGCTGTATTTTGTGGCTCTGAAATCCTCTGGCACCTCATCTGTTCTCCATGAACTTTCAAAAATCACTGCTCAAGGTATCGCACTTCCCTCTATTAGCTCTGTTAGCAATCTTGGATGCTTGTCGTTCAGTCCTGTGGGTTTATAAATACTTTCCCAGGAATTCTTTTCATCTTCCCCTTTGATTTACTCATGGCTCAATCAAATCATCAGCAGAATCCAAGCCTCAAAGTTCTTTTCCCCCCTCCCCCCTCCTACTCTGATTACAAAAAGGCAGGAGTAATTGCTGAACAGACCTTGATTTCCCAACACAGGAGAAGTGCTCTTGGTTAAGGCAGTCAGCTGAGACCCAGAAAGACTAATTCCTGCTGTACATTGAATGGTTTTTCTGTTTGTGATTGCAAACAACACATTGGTCAGCATACAAGTTATCCTTCTATAAAGGAAATTTTTTGGTGAACTACAAACAAATATTTGATCTAAATATCAAGGCCACTGTTGCTTGAAGAGCTGACCGCCCTGACCACATCTTATTTAATCATTTTGATTCAAAATTCAAGTTTCAGCAGCAGATCAGACAGGGTGTAACAAAATGGGATTATACAAATTAATGTTATAATCAGAAGAATACTAATAAAAAACCCATAATACATGTATTAATCCACTGATTTTAAATGTCCTGAATCCCCTTGACAAGAACACGGATAATGACATAAATCTGATCAAATCACTGAGTGAGCTGGGCTTACTAAGGAATACGTAGGCAAAACTCCCTTGAAAGTGTGAATGGTCTTAAGTAATTTGGACAAAACTGTAATAAAATAAAAGAAATAATTATTTAGATTAGTTTTACACAGCTCCTATATGCCACAAAGTAACCTGTAGTTGAATCTAGATGAATGCTAATTCACCATTATGTAAAGGTACATTTAAGCAGATGAGAAATAGGTTTAGCAGCAATCAAAAGATTAGATTAAAACAATAGAACCAATAGTTCCTGGTTATCAAGGGCACTTCTGTTGAGGGAATGTCATATTTCTGACTATGTGCTGGTCTCAAAACAGTCTGGCCTGCAGCAGAGGCTGTTCAGTTAACTCTGCTCAAACCCCTTCCTACACGTTTACAGTCAGAAAAACTTCCATGTGATCTAGAGAAGAAAGGCGCTGAGGTCCTGATTCTACACACGCACATATGTTTACACCCATGAATTAGAGTGGGAACATTCATGTGCAGAAAGCTTAGCATATGTGTTAATCTTTGCAGGACTGACATGCCCAGTCCTGATACAGATCCTTGATGGAGCCTGTTTTCCTGCCAAGTGTTTATCCTGAGCTCCAAATGGGCCAGTCCTCCCTCACGGCAGGTGTGAGCTTCCCCCACAGCAAGATCTGCCTGCAGAGCGATTTCCCACAGCAGCTCCAAAAATATGTCCTTTGGAGAATACTTTTTCCCACCTCCTGCAAGTCTCAACCCATGTGACATTCAAACTTCTTTCTTATGTCACATCCCTCCTTTATAGGAGAGAACAACACTGACTGCTTTTTCTCTTTCAGGCTTTTCCAGAGACTTGCTCTTTTTCTATTTCAGTAGCTTTTCAGTATAGTCGATCTCTGCCTATGGATATAAGGCGTGGTGGAGTTTAGTGTCATCTGTGTGTATTTGCAGACCTTGAATTCTGCTTTCAAAGTGGCAAGAGTGGAGTAGGACTTTTATAGAAATAAATAGCACTTACTTAACCAAATATTATTTCAGCTTCTGAAGTCCAATAGTTACAAGTGACAAGAACTAGATTATTATATTTCACCAAACGTAGGCAGTATTTTGATGTGTGGGTGTCTGTTGAAAAATAGACCATGATCTTTAGAAGAGCCTATTGTGTGGTATTTCTGAATAGTCCAAATCCACATCATCATCTTTGAGCTCCAGTCCTGTAGATTTCAGCTCTGTCCATGTCCTCCCTGATGTGTCCCTTCTGTTTGAATAATTTTGTGGAGAGAAATCCTTTCTAGTAACAATATTTTGCTGACATCTTCAGTAAAGCACTCGTTATCCTCAATCCTTCTTCCTCCCCCACAGTTTCATTTGCATTCACACTTGCAAATATCCCTTCTACAGCTGATTGCTTACCTCCTGTTAAATAAAAAATAATGGAAATCTTTCTGGTATATTTGCCTGAGAGAGATTGTGGGTGCTTAAACATAACTATTGCACCCAAAGACTGTACTGAGCGATGCACAACTTCACCAACTGGTGTTTACAGCTGAAATATTTTCTGTGTATGTGAACCACAACAAACTTTCCATTGCCTATGTAAACAAAATCCTGTACAACAGAAACCAGGGACAATCCATATTCATGAACATAATTGAAGTTTGGGGGTTTTTTTCAGTTAGCCATTTAAATGATAGTTAGTATAGAAACTGAGTTGAAATCCAGGCACAAGGAAATTAAACAGGGTGGTAATAGAGATTCTTCAATGCACTTAAACCTATGTCATTTGTATTCCTAGAAGTATCAAAATTTTCTAAGCTTCCTAAAAGTGTGAAGTGTATCTCTGTTTCCCACATACGTTACTCCACAGACATAAGTCATCTGTTAAAATAGGCTCTGTAATAGTCTGAGAAACGCCTCTGTATCTAGCATGTTTGTTTTGGCATTTGTGCTCCAGGCAGATGCACGGGAGAAGGGCCCGAGGCAGGAGGGGGGTGACGGCTCTCTAAGGGGCCTGTGACACTTAGGGACGAGTAAGGAAGATCAAGACATTTGTGAGAAGAAAGTCCCCTCTCCTAATCTTCTAATCTCTTAGAAAAACAAGTGAATCAACAAATCTGGGTGACAGAACAGACATATTTGTGTGTGTGTATGTGCACACACAGGACTTCAGCCCCAGGACTTTTGTTTTGGCACCTCCACAAGCTTCTCTGCCCTCTTGTTAAGCAGCTGAGCAGAAAGATTACTTTCACAGTGGCCAGAAGCAGGCTCAGAACACACAAAATTGCATCCCTGGCCCCTGGGGGGCCATTCGTCCAAACCAAAGAGATATCCCAGTACTAGGATAAGGATGTGCAGAGGCATGTCTCTGAGCACTTTGCTATCAGCTAAAACCAAACTCCTCCTTTGGGCATGGCAGCAAGGAGGGGATGCTGTGGGTTCCCTGGGGAGGATGCTGCCCAAACCTAGCTATGCAGCTCCTGCTTAGCCCAGGATCTTTCCCTTAGGAATGTATGACTGGGGGCAATGGTACAGTTAACGGGTGAATGTCACCGAGGATCAAAGAGGAGGAATTCTCAGACTATTGTGTTTTTAATTCAGTCATCCTGTGAATTTTCCATTGAGTAAAACAGCATAGGTCATATATTCAGTCCTTTATTTCTTAGAGGAACTTTCTAGCACACTGGAAACTTCAAAAAAATCCCGTCTGACCCCAGAGTAGATCCTGGTCCTATTGCAGTGATTGTAGCTGGGCTTGGATTTCCAGCAAATGGATGAGCTGTGAGCTGGAGTCAGGGAGGCACCAGCTATTGCTGCCAGGAATGACTTGCCATGGCTGTGCTGGAGAGGTGAGCGGCTGGTGCTGTTCCTGATACATTGTGCTATGAGTGAGGCAGGCAGTAACCAGCTCTGAGCTTGCTCTATGCATCATCGGTTTATGAAACTTCTAAAAAAAAATAATTTCTGGTTTGATTCTTTACCTGCACAGACCTGATGAAGCCTTGTATGGAAAGGGTAGTGTTTCTATGTAATTTGGTGAAAACACACCAGGTTAAATAACAGGATGCACTTTGCATGTGTGTGTTCAAAAAATACATCCTAGCAATGGCAGTATGGACTGTGAAAGAAGGTAATAGCAGTGTCATTCTGTTCCCAGATGGCCTTTAGTTGATTGGCACTTGAGTGTGCATGGATGGCAAGGTGCACTCTTTTACCTTTTTCTTTACATTTCATCCAACTGTGCTTTGTGGGAAGATAGTTATCAGCATCAGTAGGAGTTGGAAGCAGCAGGGAATGGCATTAGTTCAGCTTCAAGAGGGTGCTGTTGAATTACTACTTAGCAATCCAGAGGCCCACAGCATCACCAATATTTAACATGTCCAATTACTGCAATCTTTGTATTTTATTATAGGATATTATTCATCAGTAATGTACCTGAAATCAGAGGGACAACAAAGAAAGAAGTGAAGAGCTCTGTAGCTCTCATTTTTCCTAATGAAAGGGATTTTCTGTGCATGACATTGTACACCTGATAGAAATTGTAACAAACAAAATCCCAATCTGTTGCTTGCAGTAGATCTTTGTCAATAGCACAGGATACACCAAGGCACAAATCTTCTTCATGGAAGTCCTTGGCATTAAGAAACAATTCCTGCAACAATGTTTATTTTTACCTTGTAATAATCCCACACACTGACTTATGTAGACATTCTAGATGTGAAATTATCTGAAATTGGACAAATGTCTACACAAAATAAGCATTCAGAATGTACAAAAAGAGAAAAAAATTAGGAAGTATTCTTCAGTCTGCAGCAGTCAGCACTGAAAATAATGTAGCAGGGCTTGGGAGACATATCTCAAGTTAATAGCTTCTCAATTGTAGGGTTCATAGTGGTGCAGGCTCTTTCTGAAAGGGCTAAAAAAGAGTCAGTTCTCCCTGTGCACCCTCCAGTTGTGCCATTGCATAAGTGCCATGACGCATTGCACTTGTTCAGCTTTTTTACAAGTGGGCTGTATTTGCAGAGCGCAGTCATAAGAAGGTGGCAGTGAGACAATTTCATTCAGATATTCCTTCTAACACAGTCGCATGCCCTGCTTTGCTGCACCATCCAGCCCTTTTTTGGTGAATGCAAATTCACCGAAATTAATCAGGGAGGTGGGCTGGTATTTTTTACTTTGCATTTGTTTTGGTTACTTTACTCTTCATTCTTTGTCAGCTGTTTTCTTTTTCCTTCACCCTGTCCTCCCCCTTGTCCTCCTCACACCTGCAGGTGGAAAAGTGCTGGAGACAGAGCCCAGTGTGCCCACTGCCGTGGGCTGGGGCTGGCCCCTACAGGCAGTGAAGCCTCCCCTGTGGCTGCAGCAGCTGCCCCCCATCCTTGCTGTGCCCCTGCATGATGACTCTCTGTGCCTCTCCCCATGGGGTGGTGCACACAACGACAGGCACCCATCTGCTGCCCCGATGCCTACCAAGATTAGAGCCAGGAGGGTGGGCGGTGGTGTCCCAAGCATGGGAATGGCTTGCTCCTTTTTCCACCCTCACTCCCAGGAGGAGAAGGTGCAAGGAAATAGCAAGTGAGATATTGCAACTCAGAACTGAGCTGGTGAGCCCATGTGCTGGCTGGCACACTGGGCTGAGGGGTACGTTTGAGGCTGCTGAAATGAGTATCTGCAAAATAGGCTCCCACTTTTCACCTTTCCTAATAATTTATCTATTCCTTTATTCTTGTAGTTTTAGTTAATTATATATGTGAGTATAACACAGCCATGTATCCAGTCTGTGAGAAGGCTCTTGGTGCCTCCGGAGCAGACATGCAGGGAGGAAATTGCTGCAGTTGCTTCTGTGAGGTCCTCTGCTTTCCCCTGTCTATGAGCTGACCCACAGTATGCAAAAGCAATTTCCAAAGTGCTCACATGTGAAAATATAAACTCAGTTTGGCAGCTCTTGGGATATGAAATTCACTTAGCCAAGTTTATCCAAGTTTCTTGGTGATTCATGTGGTACTAGCAGAGAAACAGCAGAGTGGGGCTATGTCGGTACGAGGCAGGTGAGAAACGGATCAGTTAGTTGGCAGGTAGCGTCCACGGTGAACAGCATGGTGTTGTAAGACTTGGGGCATTGCTCCTCCAGGCAGAGATGGCCCTTAGTTTGGTGCTAAAACTGTAGCAAAAGTTAAGCAAAGAGGTGATGAAATTAAATGCCTTGCAGAAGGGTTCACATGAAGTTTTGACCAGTGTTTTTGAGACATGGAATTGTGTGACTAGGGAGTGTTTATAAGCTATTGGAGATATTTTTTTTTTACACTGCTTAGCTTGTGGTCTCAGCATCCTCAGAGCATATTACTGTGAGTGCTGTGCCAGGGTAGCACATGAGCGCAATTAGGAAGAGAGATGCATCATACATCATGTTCAAAATTGACTTCTTGTCTTCTGCTGGCTTGGCAGGAATACACAGACTTGCTAATTTACTGTAACTACTGGGATACACCAAAATAACCAAGCAAGCCAGCCATGAACCAGTTTAAAGAGCTTAGATATGAAGTGGTTTATGACAAAGGCTTCAAGTGTTCATAGCCAGCTGTTCATCAGCCTGGCTAGAAGGTCACTGAGATGTTCCACATGACTATGAAGAGTACACAATGTCATGGCATAAATGAAGGCAGTCAAATAATAACACCTGGATGTCTGAGGAGAGGAAGCCTCTTAAGACTACTTGGGAGCCTTTTTGGTATTCTAACCTGTATCCAGGATCCCTAGGGATGTTATATGCCTGCCAAATGTGAGCACAGATATTTAATACTTCACATGCAGCTACAAAACAGGAGTGCCATCTGATCAAAAATCAAATACAAGCAATACCTGACAGATCTGGGAGCCAAGGAGAAATATCCTATTTCACTGTTAACCACGTGAACTGTATTTCAGGCAGGATTTATGCCTGATCACCCAGTGTCAGGAAGGATGAAAACCAGGCAAATTCAGGCAGGCTTGTTTCAGAAGTAGGTGCGGTCTCTAGCACACCGTAGTTTGAGAGAAAGTGTACCACTTTTGCATAAGGCAAGAAAATACTTGAATTTAGGGATGGCATTAAGAACTGAGCTGCTTTACTAGTGATCTGAGCATGTCCAGGTAGCTGCTGTCTGAAGGGAGCTGCTGGCCTGTGCAATGGTGATCTCTCCTGCAACTGGATGTTATGGTGTGTGTGACGTGGAGGGAAAAATCAAAGCCACCTTTCAGTCATCTTTCCTTTAGCCTTTTTTCTAAGTATTAGGGATATTATCAGTGCAGTACTGATGCACGGAAGGTTTGTGCTGTGTTGATGGTTTGGAAGTTATCCATGAAATTATTTCTGCACACACCAGGGCACTGACTCAGCCCATTAGCAGAAAAATGTTCAAAGATGAAACTAAGTATTTGTGAAATTTGGGAGGAAAGAGTGCCTCTCACCCCTCCCCCTCCTGGCTTTTGTCTATCACTATTTTTAAACCATATAAATGAGTTGTAATGCCAGTCCTTTCAGCAACACAGATGTTTGCAATAAGCATGCAGTTGGGAAGTGTAAAGTGAAGATGAATGTATCATTATTATGCGTAAGTAAACTTTTGTGGCCCATTTGTCAGATCAAGCTGAATTGCGTCCTGTCTTTCCAGATTACAAATGCCTTGCATTAAAGCAACAGGTTTTTAAGAAGGCTGGGAAAATGTCCTACTCTGATTGCTCATTGTAAATACTTTAGTGCAGAAACTTTACCCAGTCTCTTCTCTCTTGGCTTTGGAAATAAAAGCTTAGGTAAAAGCGCTATTATTTCCAGTCCAACACCCCATTCTGTGAGAGACTGCCAGATCTTTTCCTATCAAGGAAAGGTCCTAGCAGCTATCAACTACTGCATCTATGACAAGATGCTCAAGTGATATATAGATGCATTCCTCCATTTGTTTTTAAGTTGCTCTTAAACACATTTTCTTTGGAGCAATGTTTCAGCCAAACAAGACAGGAAGGTAGATTATTTTTTTTTGCCTTTAAACTAGTGAACATTTTTAAAAGTGAGCTATGCTTCAGTGTTTTTTGGCACACGGAATCCATCTTAATGTGGAGTACATGACAAAAAGTGCTATGCTTTCTATAAAGATCTTAAGGAGAATGACTGAGCCCCAGTACCACACTGTAAATTAACTATTGTCCTTTGTCAGCATTGAGTGTGCCCCGTCATGTCAAATAACCACAGTTGGCATCCTGTCTATGAGCATGACCCCATTCATTCCATCCACCCAGCAGTGAATAATTCATATAGCAAGTTTTACCCTGGGCAAAATACACTGACATCAAGAGTCACTAAACTATAGTCATTCACAGAACAAAATAGTTATTCATGCTTTCAATGTGAACCATTAAATCTTGCCAGTTAAATTTAAGAATGAATCAAATTAATTCATTTAACATCTTCTGAGCTCACAATAACGTTGTTGCACACTTGCTGTGCTTTGCTTTACTTTCCCCCTTTTTTTTTCCAAAATGTTTGTACCTGGAAAGTGAAATGCTATGACAAGCAGGTTTTAGTAAGCCCTGTAAAGGGAAGCCTCAGAAAAAAGATAATTCCAAAGTCATGATGCGGCACCCTCAGCTTACAGTTTCTTGTTTTACACGTCATCTGTTATTAAGTGGTAATGTGGTTATTGGTTGCATTTAATGCATTTAAGCAATGATTGCTCCTAAACACCTGGACCTGCCTCCTGGCATGCACCACTGCAGAGTGTATTACTTGCTGAGGCTGAGGGGCTGTGCCTGGGTCTCCCCTTGCTCCTTCTGCTCTGTCTTGAGCGGGACCTTGCCCTTCCCTTCTGCGGCAGCTGCTGTGCCCCTTGGGACTGGGAGGAGAGGTGAACTTGAACCAAAGACAGGAGAGAGCAGGCAAACCCTTGTGCTTTCTGTGAGACCCTGCCTGGCACATTGCTCCAAGGTAATAAGTAGATAATAACACTGGTCAGATGGCAGAGAAGCACGTGCAATGAGGAGGAGCAGTTGAGATAGGAGAGGATTACATGGTGAGTCCTGCTACCATCAACTCAGGCTTCTTATTTGTTGTTTCCTTGCAAGAAAGAAAATGGCTCATGTGTGCTGGTGGTGGCTCTTTGTGGCAGTCACCACATAACCACAAGTGCAAGGGACAGCATGTGCCCTCAAAGATGCCTCCTGTGCTGGCAAGCATTGGCAGGTGTCTCTAAGGGCTATTGCAAAGGGCTGGGAAGGGATTTGTGGGTGTTTTCTCAAAGTGCTGTCACTTACAGGAAAAAAATGTTTCGTTTGAGTTTTATCGCAAGATGGTAAACTAGGGAAGTGAGTTTTCATCTGCCATGACCAAAAGAGCCAGTGAATGGGAGGTGTTGCTATGGTCCCACTTAGTCATGCGGTGAGGAGATTGCATTGTTAAACGTCTGCACGTGGTGGCTCCATCCTTTCAAAGCTCAGTAACACTGAGAGGTGGGATGGGAGTGGCATCTAATTAGGAGGAGTTAATAATTTACTCTTTTGTGAGTGAAGGATCTGCTAACAATATTTGCACTGCAGGCTCTCTCTGCTTTCAGTGTAACTGCTTTAACTTGTTGTATGCCAGTAATATCAGGGGTGATGGGTACCCATAACCTAACAAAAGGAGCATCTTCTGGTTGGGAAGGGATTGATGTGTGTTCTTTGGGTCGGTGACTGACAACCTTTCCTTCCCAGTCTGCAGTTGTTTCTATGCCCATGTGCATCCCCTGGCTATTTCATACAGTCTTAAGAGCTATTTCATCAATACTGCACAAGGTCCCTCACATTTTCTGTTTAATTGTTTAGTTTTCTTCCCAGATGTGTTTGAGTTGCTTTGTTTGGAAAACAGAGATAGAAAGATGCAAGAAAAAAATGTGTGGTTTACCACACATTAGCTAGGAGTAAAGCTGCAGCCCTGATGTAAGGATTCATCTGAGGCAGTTTGAGTCACTTGCTGCCACCACCCATCCTGCCCTATGATCACTGTCCATTCTAAAATTTGTTGTGAAGAATGTCTTCCAAGCTGAGAAGTCCTCTTTGGAGATGGTTTCCTTATGGTTTGGCACAAAATAATTAGCTGAAAATTATTTATCACATCTTCCTGGCAAAATAGATCATATTCCAAAACACCTGCTTCCCTCTCAGAAATCACAGCTTCTGATCTGTGTAACTTAACACCAAGAAATCCAGGTTGCTGCTTTTATTGTGATTAGAGATGTATGTGCCACGTTGTTTCAGCCTCTGCTGAAGGCCTGCTCCCTGTGTGTGAGCAAACAGGGTGGAGAAAGCCAGTGGAGAGAGTTGGGTTTGGTGCTGGACACTACGTGGAAGGGTGATGCAGAGATGGAACACTACTGTCGTAGGCTGTGGTGTCTTCATTGCCTCAGCATGGCACAGCAAGATTGTGGAAAATTAGCCTGTATCAGTGTTTGATCCCCTGGACAGGTTGTTTTGCCTTACTAGAAGTGTGCTTTCAGCTGCTCGTGCCTTGATGTGAACTACAGCCACATTTGCTGCAAGAATTGCTCAGGTCCAGGTTATCTAATGGGCATGACTGATCCATCGCAGTTTACTTTGGATCACAGTTCACCCGGAAAAGCTCCCCCTGGGGCTGGAGGGAGCAAGGGGGCATGCTTGTCTGGGTCTGAGCTTCCTCACGTCCCTTCCTGCCTCTCATCCCCCACTACCTTCGGTGCCACCTCCCTGACATGATTCAGGCAGAGGACCTCTCTGGGGGCTTCCTCAGATCTAGCAGAGACAGCAGCTTCTCACTGGGCACTCACCAGATTTTAACATGCACAGCCTGTTGACTATCCACAGACCAAAACAAAACAGAAAACAACTTCCTCTCCTCCAGTGATCCAGTTGCAAGGGGGATTGTGTGCCTGTGTGGGAAATTCTGGGGGAAGCGCAGTTTTATGTGAGTTGTTTGAGATCATGAGCTGTGTGTAGTCTTCTTTTCAGGTGCTCTTTTTTAAGGGTGAGTGGTATATGAGATGCAGATTATTCTTGTTAAAAAAAGGGGAAATTTCTACTGAGGGGGTTCATCTGCATTTTAGAAAGCTGGCTTTCTGACCCTTTTTCCTTGACATTGCTATGGTGTCCCTCCAAAAATCATGCTGGTAGAGAGAAAAGCCCTGGCCCTCTCCCGTGGCAGGCTCTCCTTCAGCCTCCAGAAGGAAGAGGCTGAGGGACTGCTGGGGCTGGCAAAGAAAGGGCCACCTGTGGCAGTTGTCTCTACCCAGACAAACCTCTTTGGTTTGCTCTCAATTTGTTTATACCTTAATCCTCTGGCAGTTTCAGGACCAAATAATTTATTTCTGATTGTTGATTGGTTGTGGTTTTTTAACCTGGGAGAAGAAGGCACAAGATGAGTCAGTGAATGAACATTCAAATAGACAAATTCAGGCTCAGAAAGCAGTGCACATTTTTCACAGTGGGCAGTTAACTATTAGAGCAACTTGTGTAGGGCATTCAGTGGATTCTCCATCACTTTAAATCGAGCCTGCATGTACTATGCTTTAAGTAGAATTTGCAGACTTGATTCAGAGTTGCCTGAGTGAGATTTTTTGGTCTGTTTTGTGCAGCTGGACAGAGCAGATGGTCAGAAAAGCTATGAAAATAACTCTCTCTAAGAGATCTGTGTTTAAATACGCAAACAAACAAACCCCTTGAAAATGATATCCACACATACATGGATGAAAATTGCAAGTCCTTAGCAATACTAGAAAAGGCAATGTTCATCTGCTGTAACTGACCATTTTTGCTACTCCAGATACAGGGTAATTTGCAGGAAAGCATGGTAAACTGTTTGTGCTGATAAGGAAAGGGTTAAGATGGGGTGCTCATCAGGGGGATGACTCCCCTCCCCTCCAGCCTCATGGTGTTAACAGGAGCAGACCGCAGTGGTGTAGCCCTGCTCTCTGACTTTCAGCATCCCCCCCAAGCCTCAGTGAGGTGCTTCAGGTCTCGGAGCACCCAGTGCCTGGAGGGGCATGAAGCAAGGCTGTCCCAGCTAGGCAGCACTAGGGGAGGCTGAGCTCCTCTTTAAACCCAGCTGCCCAACCTGGGTCAGTCTGTACGGGCTTCTGAATGCTTGCATCAGGCCCCTCTCCCCTAATAGCCAACCTGGGAAGGCACCAGCCGTCCCAGAGAATGTCAATGAACAGTTGGAGCTCTTCATTAGAGAGAACCTAATTAGTCGTTTATTATTTATGTGATTTTACATTAATGGCCTGGCAACAAGATTTATTTCTCAAGTTATTTGTTTCACAATGTGGTTTCTTCAGCAATCAATTGATATTTGGTTAGCTTAATAACTATCTTGTTAAAATCAAATTAAATGCTACTCTGATTTAACTGTATTAAAATAAATGTTGTCATTGGTAATGAAATGCAAATAACTATTTAAATTGTGGCAGTGCTTCATTGAGTTGCCACTGTTGGGTGGAAGCGTGTTGAAGAATGCACCAGTGAGGCAGGGGACAGCAGGAGGTGCCGAGAGCTGAGACCCCCAGCCAGCACCAGCAAGACAAACAGGAGCTTCCCTCTGTCTCCAGTAGGTCCTGGTTGGTAACTGCAACAGTATATGAAAGCAAAGTTTCTCTGTTTAAATAGGAAATCTGTTCTTTAGTTTCACTCTCTGGTAAGCCCACTAGGCTAGAAATGAAAACTGAGTCTAGCTACAAGCATCTAAGAGCAGATGCAGGTCCCTGGTGTCTGAAAAAAGGTTTTACAGACAATGAATTGAAATGAAGGATCCTCAGGCTTTTCCTGTGTCCCTGTTCCTCAGGGACAAAGCCTGACAGAAAGGTGGCCCACATGCTTATTCATTTCCTGGCACCATGGGGTCCCCCACCTCAGCAAACATAGATGGAGGCAGGGATAGCAAGACAACTCCTCTGCAAGTTCTTGCTGTGTAAATGCTTGTACCTCCCACCTCCCCATCACATCCCATTCCTGTGGCAGGAAGCAAGCATGGACATGGAAAAAGTCTTCAGTGAGTTTGGGCTGGAAATAAGGATTCATAAGCAGACAAGCAGCTTGTTTGAATAAACTTCTGCCGTTCCTTAGGTCCAAGGAGGAGTGTCTGGGTGCAGGTGACAGGTTACCAAACACCAGCAAACTCAGCTTCTTCAGCAGATCAGACAGGAGGAAAGGAAGGCTGTAGATCTCTGCAGATCTCCCCGTCTCTGTAGATGGAAAGATCAACATCCATATGAAAGTCAAAATGTGTGATCAAAACTTTCTGCTGGTATGGATGCCTGCATGAAATAGTAGAAACAGCAGCTGGAGTCATCGGGGAAGAAAGTCCTGACATGTTGCCAAAGCTTTATGCTGAAACTACACAATCTAAAATGTGTGGTGTGTAGGGTTGATCCAGCTTCCTTTCTAGTCAGCACTGATACCACTTGTGACTGCAGCAGGACCCAGGGCAGGGCTGCCCTTGTGAGTGAGAAAGGTGGTGAATGCAGAGCTCAGCCTCTGTAAGTAGGGTCAGACGTACATCCCTGCATTCAGAGGGGTCTGTGCGTTTCCCAAAACCACAGAGAAAATGAAGACATGGTGCCACACAGGCAACTGGTTTTGTCTTTTTTTTAAATATGGAGATAAATTACTCATTTGTATCCTTAGTGGCCAAATTTGTATGCACAAGTCCTTGTTATTGAGTTACAAGTACTGCAAGAACAGTTGCATGTACAAAGTTGGACCAGTGCCTGCAGAGAAATCCTTGAAATAACTAACTGCAAAAAGGATCAGTTGCAGAGTGAGTTCCCAGTCCTTTTCTCCAAAAAACAGAGGCACATCCAGGCATTTAATATGCACACAAACTGTTAACCACTAGTGTGGTACAGCAAAGAACAAACTCCTAACAGAAACCGTGCTGCAGTTTGTAACACTTGTATTTTTGCCCACATGCATTACCAGTTATTGACAAAAGTGCAAGGAACACATGTGCATGTTATAGGCAGAAGTTATTCAAGTTATTCCTTATTATGAAGTACAGTAATGGGTCTGCATTCCCTCCACAGTCCAGACGCAGGCACTTCATCACATACATGTGATTTTTTTTTTTTTTTTGCATTTCCAGATAAAATGATGCCACAGACCTAAGCCTGGGTGATAGAATAGATAAGATGAGGAATCAGAAGGAAGAAATAGGAGTGAAGTTCAGCTCAGTATGAAATGTCCAAAGATTTAAACTCACTGTGTTTTTTAATAAAGTTAGATGAACAGCATATGATGCCTTGTGCTATATTAATCTTACAGCGCTTGATGCTTCACATGATTTTCCAGCAGCTTTCATTTATTGAATTTCCTGCTTAGATTTTTAGTGAAAAGCAAGGAAGATTATGAAACATCCCCTTTTTAATTCTAATTTAATTGCATACAATTAGCTAAATACATCATTTGCTACAACTTCAGTTAATACATTGTTAAATATTATTTTTACAATAGTCTGCCAAATGACATATTAATAATATTTGGTGTCATCAGCACTAGATTACAAAAATTATTGCGTACTGCTTATTAGGATGTGATATGATGCGTTTCTGCATTGGTTAACTATGTAGGTGACTAAGGATTATGAAACAGTTCTCAACCCATACCATGGATTTTAAAGCTTCCAGATTTGTTTGTTTACTTTAAAAAAGAATTAAAGTCAAGTTCCTGACACTGTTTTTGTGGCATGGTTTTCTAGATAAGTGCATTCAGCCTTATTTCCTGTACACTAAGCTTTCGTAGTTATACTTAGCCTGCCCCAATTCCCTGAAGTTTGGTTTCTTTATTTTTCTCTATTTTCGAGTCTGCCAAGAAGGGGAAAACTGATCCTGCCTTGGGGATAAGAGACCAGAGTAACCGACCTTAGTGGGGCCTTTCCAACCCTACTTTTGTTTGATCCTGCGTACTCTGGAGTTGTCATGCATCCAACCAGCTCATGGTGGAGTCAAACCAAACCGGTGTCCATGCTTGGCTGCAGCTTCTGTACTGAGAAAAAGAGCAGTGCAGCTCCAGCCATCATTTGGTATTCTTATAAATGTTGTAATGTTGTGCTGGTGGGACAGAGAGATGTAGGGCTCCCTTCTGGGTCAGATGTCCTCTTGTTACCACTGCTGCCCTGAAGGATTTAGTATCTGGATTGATCCCGCAGCCTCCTGGCTTCTTGTTGAGCCCTGGGATTCTGGCTGCCTCCTGGCTGGAGGGGTCTACCGTGGTGTCTGACTGCACTGAACACCCTTCACTGCAGGGCCTGGGACATACGGAATTCAATAGTAATACACCGTGCTGCAATTGCAGAAAAATTGAAGGTGTTGCCTGATGTTGCACAGCACAGAAAACGAGTGGCAGCTTGTGCTGAGGTGCCAGCCAGCAGCATGCTGGAAGCGTCAGGATAATGTGAGAGGGACTTGAGGTGCCAGGTTTCATCCTGGGTTCAAACTTTGTCTCTGCTAACCCTAGGGATAGCTCACTCCAGGGCTTTGGTCTGGCCCAAAAGTGATGACAGGAAGCATTTGCAAACTTGAAATGACATTTGGCTTTCCAGGGCCACCCAGTATTTGGGCTTGCCTTTCCAGGACTACAAGTACTTCCAGGTGTTTGAGGCAGAGCCATATGTAAAAACATCCTTTTCAAGAGCAATAGCACTCTGGTACTGCAGCACAGAAGCAACAACAAACAGGAAACCTTAGGGATGAGGGTCAGACAGAAATGTAGGTTCTAGTGACTAATTGGAAACATCAAAGATTAATGATTAATTTAGAAAATTCAAAGTGAGGTGTTACTTTAGCTGTGGTGCCAAGTTCTGGGCTGATTGGCCTGGAGGCTGGAGCTCTTAGGTGTGCCAAGCAGGTACTACATCTGCAGCAAAGCAGTAGCACTTGGTATTTATGCAATTTATGATTGGCTTTGAAAATAAATACAAGTAGCTGCAACTCAAGAAATGCACAAGCTTTGCCCCAGAGCTGCCTTTACTCTTCTCAGGGGCCACCTCCAGCAAGAGGGGAGTTTAATCGATGTTTTTCCTGCACTCCTTGGGCTGTATCTGTATCTGTACTGGTGGTAACCCCAGGCAGACAGCGAGGCTGTGAAGGCTGTTTGATGGTTGTGGGGTGCAATGGTGAGCTCACAAAGAAAGAACAATTGCTTTGGCTTTTATTATGTCCTTCTGGATTTTTGTTCAAAAGTAAAATTCCAGGATGCTGGTGGAGGGTTTATTTCTTTCCTGCTTTCTTTCTCTCTTAGTGTCTTGAGACAGAAGTGTTTAACAACAGACCTTAATAGAGTGGAAAGTAAGTAACAGCAAAGAGAGAGCAGAGAGGTGAGGTGAACATGAACTAGTTTCCGCAGCCTTTGACAGCTCATCTGGTGGGAATAATGAGTAATTTATGTAGTATTCCCCACTTCAGATTATCAAGTGGCTAGACTGAAGCTGGGAAACACTCCAGGTCCAAATCAGATACAACAAAGGGGATATTTGTAGTCCTTTGTGTATTCCTTTATGGTATTCATTTTTATTAATTTCCTGATACTGAAAGTATTTGTGGTGGGGAAGACAAGGTTTCACATCCCACACTCTGTCCTCATGGTAGTCACTCAGGATGCCAGGGTCAGCACATCCATGGCAGGTCTGCAAGGCTGCACTGTCGGCTTCAGATGAGATCCTGACATCAGGTACTCTGCCCAGCTCTGCCATGTAATCCGTTACATCCTTGAGCCCACTGCTGATCGGTGAGAAGAAACTGAAGAAAGAATTTAGGTTTAGTTTACTGGTCGAGTAGGGTCACTGTGACGTATCACCAAATCGTTTGCTGGTCTACAAGCAAGTCAGTCTGCCTCTTCAGGTCCAGATTGACACCCACCTGTTTCTGTTTTTTCCCAAAAACTGCGCTACCAGAGGACAGCTGCTGCCTCAGCAGAAAACACAGTGAGGGTGAAACTGCAGTCCATTTATCTGAAGTCTCAGCCCATATGGCAGCTCCTCCCCAGTTGTGTGTCTGGCAAACAGCTTGAATTTGTAACCTAGTGGCCATACATGCAGTCCCAGTCTCACCCACAGATTCAGCATCACTATGGGTGCCTTGTCCTGCTCTAGTGAGGGATGAAGTGCAGAGAAGCACTTGGCTGGGGGTATGCCTTCCCCCAGCTGGCCAGGGCATGCTGAAGACAAGTTCTCACTTTGGAATGGTTCAAGGAAAGGCAATTAAACTTCAGTAAACTCAGAAAGCAGTGTTATCCTTACAAAGCCCCAGAAAGGTGCTAAGGGAGAGAGTGGTCTGGATGACTGGAGATGCTGATCCCATCAGCTGCTGCCTCTGAACTGGTCATCCAAGCCCCATCCCTGCTCACAGCACAGCTCCTCTGTTTAACAGAGGTGCTTACGTGGGGCGAGGTAATGCTCTGTGGCCTGAACGTGCCAGGGGAGCCCGAGTGACCTTCTCAGACAGCTGAGTCTCCTGTGCCTGGCCGTGTCCTGCCTGCCCTTCCCACCCTCTGGAAGGTTCAAGCGGCTGGGTTTCAGTGGAGAGAAGCTGCAGGATGGTTGGCCTCCTCACACCTTTGACTTCTTCAGCAAACATGTAAAGAAGGGCTCTGCCGATGATGAGCAAGCAGGGGCTCAGGGGGACTCTGTGTAGTGCTTGCAGCTACTGCAGGATTTTGGGTTGGTTTTTTCATAACAATTGTAATTACTTCACTAATTGTTAATGTCCTTTTGTGCATTTGACTAAAGAGAAATGATACACAGTAAGCTTGGAAATGTCTCCCATAAAAACAAAGAACCAACAAAATCCAAATAAACCCCTTAGAAGTCTTTTTCTACTGCAAATGTTTTAGTATAAGGAGTTAGGAGAGCTTTTGTTAGAGGGGGAAAAAAACGGATTTCAGCTTGCAATATATTTTGCCTGTTTTGCTGCTAACAAAATTGCATGCTACCTTAATACTTAGGGGCATTTTACTTTAAAGATTGCAAATAACCTTTTTTGGTAATGATTGAACAAACTTAAATGTGTCCTAATTACATTTATTCACATAGCAGCTAAGATTATTGGAAGTACTGTTACTTTTCCATTGGAAATCTTTATAGCCAATTTAACATTCCTAGTAGTTTCCAAACACATGTCCTTGAAAAAAATATCCCAACAATTCCTTGGAGCCCAATGCTCTCCAGCTGAAATCCTTTTATACCACTGCATCCATCTTTTGTAGACAATATTACCACTCCAGTTTTATACCAGTGTGGCTAGAAATAGAATTAGGTCTTCTACCTCCAGTCAACATTATTTGGCATTAATCCTCTTTGGCAGAGGCAGCAGCCAGCTCTCTGCCAGCTGTTGGCAGGTCACCACGAAGCACTGGAGTCGATGTCAGTTTTAGAAGTTGAAACTGCACATGGTGTTTAACAGAAGTAGAATAAATTTCTTTAAAATGAGTGAGCGTGCTTAAAATTATAAAGCAGCTGTTAGGATGGGCCCTCTGTACTCCCATGAGCATTTGGTAGCTGCTAAGGGAGGAAACTGAAAATGAATAATCTGTTTTTTCTATTCTCATGCCAATTTACTCAATTAGCATCTCAATATCTGTTTGTCACTAAAATGGACAAATTACTTACCTGGATGCTTTGCCAGAGAACAGTCAGGCTTATCTAATATCCTGCAATAGTAATGTTGTAATTGTAGAAACATCCATCAAAAGGGCTGAAAATGTTCAAAGGAGTAATCGTTATTCTAATTTTATAAGTGGGGAAAGCAAACCAGAGCATTGTAGTGACCTGTCAGAGGGGGTGAGTGGCAGGAGCTGGGCTTCCTGATACTCCCTGCTTCTCTTGCAAGGCATCAGGTACAAAGTCAGGGCAAGCAGTAGGGACACTGCTGTACTACAGGAGTCTTCGTGTACATCTTGAAATACCATGGGTCTGTGCACAGCATGCAGCTTTAGGATATTGGCTTGCCTGTGTGCAGGGCAACCGCAGAGCCTTCTTAGGGGAGGAGGTGGGGGTGCAGGTGAGATCAGCCATATTCTCGTTGCAGGATTGGGGCTGGTTCTGTCTGTTGTTGTAAGAAGAGAAAAATCCATGTTTCTTCCCTCTAGTATTCGATAGTAAGATTTTCATGATGCAGTTGCTTATGTACTCTTCCTCACCTTGTTCTCCTTGTGTCAATATAAATCTACATTTTCTCTCCTTTTAAGCAAAACGCTAATAATTTTCTTTCTATCCCACACAAAATAAACCTAGAATACCTGCAGTTAGCTTAAACACCACTAACAAAACCTCTATGTTTTGCAAAGAGTTGGAGGCAAGATGATGTAAAGTGACTCATGGTTTATATACAAGTATATGAAAGCTAAACTAGCCTTTGGATAGCTATGGATAATTCTTTCCGTCCCATAAAAGACTGGTAGTTCATACTGTTTTCATATTTTAGTTGCTGGGATTTCATACCGATTACGGTATTTATTTAAAATAACGAGCTATGTGAGTCCATCCAGTTCCCAAGAACCCCATTGCCACTGTTCATTATGAGTTACAAGTAGTGACAGGATTACATTGTTAATGTCCACAGGTATTCTGAACATTAGACCTGTCTCTTATGTGTAGTTCTTCCTGCTGGTTACCTGGGAGTTGTCTGCTTATATTCTTTCACCTCAAATATTCACCTCAAAAATTTACCAACCAGAAATTATACACTAGTAAAACAGTCATGCTGTTACTGTTATAGTGAATCAATAGCTTTGCTCTCAGTCCTCTTTTTGTGTATTATTAAAAATAAAAGTTTTTCTACATACAGAATGAATACTGTGGCTGATTAAAAATTTGCATTAGATTTTGAATTGAATCCTCAGCACAAGGGTGAAGGTTAGCCTTGCTAATGGCTTGTGGCTCCACATTATGTTTCCTTGAAGCTGGAGGTGAGAGAGGACACAGTGATGGGTGTTGGCATCCATCTAGAAAAAGATTGGGTGATGGACTACAGCTTTGTCTCCATTTGGTCTCCAGAAGACTGGGTTTTATTTGCTAGTGCAAGCTGGTGTTGGCTTAGACAATGTTCAGGTGCTCAGTTGAATTTTTGGTCAACTTGTGATGTAGATCTATTGTTCCAATTAATCTATAACATCCCTAGAATATGACTTAATTTTCCCATTAGCCTGTACTTTCATTAAAAAAACCTCATATATTTAAACAGGGAGTACAGCCAAAACTTGTGGCTTCAGTTTCAAGTTCTACAAAGAGAAGCCAGCAATAGCCAGGTTTGCTGTGGCTCTTTGAAAATGTAAGACAGCCCATACAACCACGCGACAGCTGCAGGGGCTTGTTAAGCAGCAAGGACTTGTGGTCTCAGAGATTTGGTAGGTTAATTTAGGTCAGAAATGCTTTGGGATTTTATCAATAAGATGCACACATATCTTAGCATAGAATGGTTACCTTTCTCCTTAATGCAGTCTTCAGATATTTGTGCAGTGCCCCATATGTACCTGCACAGTGCAATGGGTAGAACCAGGCTCTTGGTGGAGCCCTGTAATACTGGGTTTGGAGTGTGGTAGCAAGGAGAGTGGCACTTGCCACACTCATAATACAGTACTCAAAGGACAGGTTCAAGCTGTGTTTGTCACCAGAATCCACTTTCATGGGTAACTGAACTGCAGATAATCTAAACAGGACACTTGCAGAAGATTTTAGTCCATATATCACTGCAAGAACAAGACAGCCTGAGTTAAAGTGGAAATAAGTCCTTGTTCTGAGCCCCATATTAACATGTTTTCTATTTCTTCCTTTCCAAGTTGACCAAAGTGAAACCAATCTGCCTCAAATTTCATGGTCAAGATTTTGTTCCAAGATTATAGATGAAGTGGGTCAGCTATCCAGAGCTGGTAATTTATGTGAATACAGACAGGATTTGTACTGATTTGTTGTTATCTAAAATGACTAATGTTTCGTAAAAACAAATTTCTGCTTGTGGTTTGCTCTGAGAGTTACAAATACTGTATTTGTACCAGCACGTCACTCTCTGGTGCTGATTGCAGGTGACTGCTCACTTCAGCCAGGCAGGCCTGTCTCCCTCCTTAGACAGTGGTGGTCGAGGCATGAAAATGTAGAGTGACCCTTGAAACACTCCAGGAAAGGGGTGGGAGGAAATTCTGGAGTGAAGGAAGAGCTATGCCAGCTAGATTAAAAGATTCTTAGGACATCTAATATTGTTTGGGGGAAAAAACTAACCTTTTTAATATGTATTTACAACTGTAAAGCCCCCTGAAACTTTCTCAGGACAGGAAACAGCTGATCGTCAGGCTCATATGCATGTTGAACTGATCAATGTAATAATGGGTACATTGTGTTCATTGTGAATATCTCACCTAGGTGAGAGTCACCATAGCTTTGGTCATCTTGCAAGCCGCTGGTACTGCCTGGGACCTGAGCAGGAGCCTACCAGGCACAGAACTGCGGGGAATGCCCCACTGCCATGGTTCCCACCCACACGTGGTCTGTCCTCTCTCCCTATCCCTTCCTTTGCCCGTGCCTTTCCGCTCTGGCAGCAAAGCCCTTTGCTCCAAGGCAGGCTGTGGGCTGAAGGCATCTCCCTGAGGACGGGACGTGTCCCTTGAAGCCCCTGTTTTAGGGGCACCTTTACTGGCTGGGATGGTCTTCAGCAGACTCCGATACACAGGCCATGAAAGAGCATCAAGAAGCAGATGGGTGCACACTAAAAGCAAAGGGCTATTTGACATGCAGTCATTAGCCGTTGCCAAGTGCATTAGTCCTCTTACGTCTTTCAGAAGGTCATCATTTGATAACAGAAAATTGCCGTTTTGTTCCAAGTAGACAATTTCTATAATAAGAATAAAACCTCTTAATTAGGGTTACGAAGAAGCAGAGTATCATGTGCTTAATAGGAAGGGCAGTAGTTGCTAAGCTCACAGAAAGGAATGGGACGGGGAAGGGGTGCCGAGCCCGGCTGCAGCATGGTACACAGCACAGCCCTGTACCAGGGTGGCTGCATGGGCCCTGCAGCCCAGGGGGCTTGTGGCCACATGTTGCTGCCGAGACGGTGTGGGCAGGGTAGAGGCATGCTTGGCCTCTTCTGACAGCAGTGCTTTCACCTTCATGTGTGAGATCCCTGTGCCTTACGAGCCTGCCCTGTGCCTCAGCCTTGAGCTGCTGTTCCAGAAAACTCTGCTTTTTGCCAGCAGACTATGGTGAATATTTTGCAGATTTGGTTCTGTCAGAAAAAGAATTTTTGGTCATTTATGTTCCGTTTGTGTGACTTCGGGACTGGCTCAAGCTACCGATACTACCTTTATTGCTAGCATCCTCTTGCAAGTAACCAATTTGTCATTGTTGGTCTCCTCTTCATTCACCATCTCTAGTTAATTAAATGACACTTTCATGTATTTGGTAAAGTCCTCTAATGTGTCACTCAGGCAGAGGTCAGATGGAGTGGGCTGTGTGGTAACAGCAGAGCGTGAGTGGTGAGGAGTGTGTGCTGAGGTGCGGTGGGACCGGGGCTGAGAACATGTTGCATCAATTCATTATCAGCCATCACCACCTAGTGGCAAAAAGGCTCCATCTGGATTCATCGCTCAACTTAGGTGTCCCTTCCAAGGCTTTTTTCCCTAAAACCCGAAAATTCAGATAGATTTTTCACATTTGCTGAGCTGGTTCTGGACTCACACTGGCTTTTGTGACAATGTGAAATTTCCTTCTCTGCAGGGAACCGCTTCTGCTTCATGCAAACCGACATCCAAACTGACTCATATGCGTTGCCTTCTAGACAGCTGAACTTCTTACACAGATAAAAGGAAGAGTTTTAGCTTTTTTGCGCAGTAGGTGAGCAGACCTTATACAACACCCAGATTCATACGTAATATAACCCCAATCCTGAAATCCAAGGAGATGGGGATCTGGTACAGGTTTTCAACTACTTACAACAAAAGGAATAGAAGCCCCTGTCCCTAAAATAATAAAAAAAATCAGGTTCTAAGTCCTTTTCTACTGTACTCTGGAAAAGAGGGGTGGGAATACTATATGGTATTGAGGAGTGATGGGCACCTCCATCTCCTTATTAACTAATGGTTAACAAAGCTGAGAAGTTACTGAAGCCCACTAAAAGAATAGATGGGAAAAGAAAGTATATTGCTGTCCTGGTCCCTTCTTTAGTATATACATGTTAATCTGTTTCAATGGCATCAGTTGTGTCTTTCTCTTTATTCTCCCCACGCACACTTCTGAAAACTTATTTTGCTTGTCCCCTGGCAAATGTTCCTCCTAGTTCACTTGGACCCAGGTTTTTGCCTTCCGCCTGTTGCCCTCAGCTGCCTCCTTGGAGGGGAATCTGCAGGTGAAATGCAGATAACAGCTGCTAACATTTTCTTCAGATAAAGACTCTACAATAAAACTTGTTCCCGACAGTTCCGTGTGCTCACCGTGGCAATTAAATTGACAAAGGAGTTACAGTTTCTTCATTATACTTGTGATTATGCTTTTAATCTCATGATTTGCTAATGGATAAAATGTTTGATGCCCTTAAGAGTACATCAGCAGGGTGTTTGCTGGAAGAGTGGGCTCCCTCTGCACTTTTTCCAAACTAGTTGGCTCCCAGCATGGCTGAAAGACTCCTCTGCCTCTGGGGGACCAGAGAAGGGCAGGATGAGCTTGCATGCACTCACAAACTGCCCGTTGAGATGGTCCCTCTGTGCCTTTAAACCCCATTTTCAAAGCTGCTGTGTGTGCAAGAGAGTGTTTCAATGTATCCTCATGTTTCCCATTACCCCAAATCTTTTGCAGGGTTTGTGGGGAGCCTAGGCAGTCTTGGGAAGTGTGCAGCCATGCTGGCAGCCGTAGGCATGTTGAGGAGCCTGGGTCATCGCTCTTGGCATAGAAATGGGTTCAGTTCTTATAAATATTAGTTGCTTCAGCTGCCATTGTCAGGCTTTGGGTGATGCCTGATTCATCCCATGGTTCCTCAGGCTAATCCCCACGAAGGGCCTCAGCCTGGGGGTGGCCCTGGTGTAGCTTGGCATGAACACCATGGCATACCCTGTCGGCATGCAAAACCGGTGACTTTCATGTGCTCCTCTTAAACAGGTGTCTGCACAAAGCTTCGGAGGGTGGGATAATTAGACTGTGTCATTTTTAGGAGGTCACCTCAATACCCTGGACCTTGGAAGGGTTGGTAGGCCAAGCAGGCTGACACAGAAACAATTAAAAGCTCACTGGTGGGTGAGTTTTTTAGCGTAAGTCTCATGGATTTGGGGTGATACTGGTCCATGTTAAAATATCTCTGTTTTTTTGGCTGTTTTTTCTTCCCCATGAGAAAAAAATTAAAAATATCTTCTGAGCCTACTGTTTTCCATAAGGGAGGAAAATTTCTGAAAATTTGGTTCAGGTGAATATGTTCTGTGACGTCAAAAGTGATTTTCAGTGGAAGGTGTATATACAATTCATGGACAAGCTTGTTGGCAGTTTTTATTTTGAAAAGTTTCATGTGGGGTTTCTATCTAATAGTGATATAATCTTAATGAAGAGTAAAATCAGAACAAAACCAACCTTCAGTTGTTTTCATAACCTCTCCTAGTATGCACACCTGCGCTGTAGTTTGCATGTATGCATGTTGTTCACGTGACCAATGTTCAGCTTCCCCTCTCTTACAAAAATACCCTGAACAGTGCTGGCTGGTGGGAGATCAGAAGTCCCTTTGGGAGCAGAGGTCTGTGACACTTGCCCAAGCTGTACTTCAGCAAAGGGCAATTACCATATGTATAATATTCTTGTGAAAATACTTTTGAAGTGCAGGACCCTCTGTCAAGGTTACCCTTATTCTCCAGCTGAGGGGTGATGGGCTGCAGATGTCTTCTCAGAAACACACACCTTTAACCTTTCCTTTTTGATACACCATCTGTTTGCAAACAGGCATGAGAAGAGCAGCAACTCTGCGCACTTAGAAAACACAGGGCCTTTTTTTATCATAGCACATTCAGCCTGCACGTGAGGCTTTGAGTTACTGTTCAGGTAGTTGAAGCCAACCACATACCTGTATGCTGTAAGACCGGGATCTCTTGTATTGTGCACAGCTGTATATTCACACAAATGCCTTTTGTCTGTATGGCCCAAATATTCATTTAATCTAAACTGCAAGACCATTGCCTGCCCTTCTGCTCCCAGACTGGCTTAAAAGTGTGTGTAGATGTAGTCATGGCTGGAGTAGACAGGTTGAGCTTTGCTGGGGTGTGGGTAAATGCCAATATTGTGCATGTGCAGTGTAATATGTAACGCTCTGTCTCCTCTGCCTACCTGGTGAGGGGTGAGTGAAGCATCAATGCTGTGCACAGCTGGATATCTGCCATCTTAGTGCAGCATTTGCCCCTGGCCCACTAAAGAAAGTGTTTTGCAAGTGTCTCTGGTGTGATGCAGTAACTTATTAGCAGGCTGAGGCCCAGGAAAGGTGCTTGCTGCATGTGAGCTGTTGAAGGTACTGAGTTGACAGAAAGACGAAGGAGGGAGCTTGGGAAGCAGACAGAAAAATCAGCAAACTAATGTAAAGGAAAGTACTGCTGTGGGAACCAGCTGACAGTCAGCTGGGGTAGAGTCCAGGCAGAACTGCTGGCGCCCAGCCAGCTGCTGCCAGTCACCAAACGGAGACAGGAGAGAACAAGTACCAAAAGCGCACAAAAATCCGCGTGGTTGCCAAGCCCCCCTTAGCAAGTTACCCACTGTAAGCCAATAAACGATGGTTTGAACAAATCCTGTGGACAGAGTTTAGGAAATTTCTTGGAAGCCCTGGCCATAAAGTCTATTACTTTGAAATTAGTAATTAGGCTTCGAAATCTGTGTCTAAAGTGTGATTTATGGACTGAATGTGTCAGGCCAGGTATATTCTGATGTTTTGGAGGTCAAAGCCTCTAAGAAACAGCAGGCAGTAATGAGTCGCCTACCCTTTCACTGCTGCCTTATGTGTAACTCTGGTTTTCTGTCATCTCACACCAGCGCACAGTAAATTCCTCCCACCCATCACACTTACCTTTGAAAGCGACTTCTCAAGCAAGCAGAGGATCTCTCCTCTTTCTATCTCCCTCCCAGCTCAGAAGAGCCTTTTCCTCTTTCATAACATTATAATGAGCCCAAAATCTGTTGTATGTATTTTTTCCCATGGTTTTATGAAAAATGCAAGCCAACTTTTACCTGCCTACAGTGTGTGATGCTAGGACAGAGACAGTGCGGGGGGGGGGAAGGCTTGTCAAGGCAATGACTGCATTTAACTTATGTTGCTTATTTCTCCCTCGCCTTGGAGAGATATAGAAATGAAAATTCAAGAGACCAGAATAAAAACCAGCATGGCTTGATAGAGGGTGGCATTAGCAACAGAACGGGAAAGGACATTTTGTTCATGTCACAACAGGATCTATTTTTAAGAGCTTGTAGTATATTTCATGTGATAAAATCACTTCTGGGATTATTCTTCCTAAAAAAAATATAATAATAATGCCCATGCCCACTGCAGAGAGCACTAAAATAGTCCACTCCAGCCACTTCAGACAGGATGTATGGAAACAATCAGCATTAGTCTGAGGTAAGAACAAAAGAGGCAACTATCTGGTGACGCAGAATAAAGAGAGAGGAGAGCAGAATTTTGTTCAAGTAGATTGAAAGAGCCAGTGGCGTTGGGAGAATTATTAGGGATGATAGAAGTAGTAATTTTTTTGACTTAATAACTGCTCTAATTGGCGGCCATCCCTTTGAATATGAATATCCTGCTGAGTATTTCCATTAACTCTCTCGGAAACAAAACAAATGTGTTCAAATCTCCTCTGGGCAGGGGAAGACTGTTTTTACTACTGAGGCAGAGGGAGGGTCAGATGCCATCAAGTGCTTTAAAAACACTCTCTTCAACTGGCAGGAGCATCTCAAAAAGATTGGGATTTTTTCTGTGTACAGCTAATTAAAGGTCTAGGTTTCAATTACTTTCTTGTTTTCTTTGTGGCCTATAATATCACGTCAGTCAGAACATGTTTTAAGCAGAAACCTCACCTGTAAGGGCCCAGCCAGTATACATACTGCTCTGAGATGGTTTTAGTTATAGATAAGGTGTGATTTTAAAAATGTATATGAAAACAAGGCATGCAGGTCCCACTGAATTTCACTTTGATGCAAGCATACAACTCATCTAGATGTCTTGAAAGCATCTCAAAGGGCAAAATATGGTAAGCTGTGCTTCAAATTAATTTTCAAAGATGAGTGGTCAACATTGTCAGAACACTTTCAGATTTTTTTAAAAAAATAATTAAATTGACATTTTCCAGTTCCAGTGTTATCTCCTCATAAAGTCCCCCCAAGCTAACACCAGTTACATTCATCCTAGCTCATGTACTGGTCTTTCTCAAGCATTCCACCTGTTAATGGGACATGAAGTATAGATGTGATGTGCACATCCAACAATCAAATTCTGCTGATGACCAGACAGCAATTTTACAAATGAGAGCGTAAATTGTGTAAGCATGACTGGGAAGGAGCCTTTCCCCCAATGAACATTATTCAGCCTTTTGGGGTGTCAGAGGGACTATCCTCATCCAGTCTTCTACAGCACCTCTCCCCTTCGTTATCATCTCGACAGGAATCTGGTTCTCCCATGGGAAAACCTCTTTTTCCAAGTCTGACCAGGGAGATACGTGATGAAATTATGACTCAGCAACTGGCGATGTGTGAGGGAGAATATATCACCTACATACATTCCCCAGGAGCCCCTCTGCCCTTAATTTCCCTTGCCTGACCCTTCCCTCCACTTTCCCTGGGTCTGCTTTGCACAGCTTATCTGACCGTGTAGGTTATCTCAAGATTAATTTTCAAGCATCTTTACAGCAGGAGAGGGGCAAGTGACACATGCGAGCTATGTGGGCAAGATGCTGTACCTGTCTTTCAGGTTAATTTGTAATGTTTTGAAAGATCACAGCCCAACTTCACTGACATGGTGTTTTATCCGAGGAATAAATGGAACTCCCAAGCAGGGCTGCTGTTTCTCCTTTTCCTCTGCTGTTGGGTAGGCTTTTGTAAGAAACATTGTATTTTAAAGAGTTAAGTGACACAGTAACTGAGAAATATATCTTTATTATTAGAATGTTTATATTCTAAAAACTTTTATCTGGGGTTACAGTACAATCCAATTTCTTTCTAATTAACTAACCTGTCATTTCTTCAGCAAGTAACTGTAACGTAGGCTTTGAAAAGTTTAAGAACATGCAAATTCTTCTACTCTCTTTTTCTCTTCCTCCCCCAAAAGGACAACTTACAGTCAAGATTTTGGCATGATAAATAATAAAATAAACATCTCATTTGTGAACTAGTAGTTGCACTTAACTTTGGTGACTAACAGAGGAGATAGGCATTTTAAAGTAAAAATATTCTTTCAGTGTAAAGTGGATAAAGGAACAGATTTTTATTTCTGTTATCTTTCGAAAGTTCACCTTCATTATCTTCAAAAAAGGTCATTTTTTCAGGTTTATAAAAGGATGTGGAAAGTAACTGGAAAAAACTCAAGGATGTTTCTATTTTGTGGCTTGCCTAAGAAAGTTGTTGCGACACTATCTGACCTAAGCCCATGCAACACAATTAACAACTCCTTTTCACCATACACAATGCCTAGCATAAGGCCAAGTGTGGCCTTGTGATGTAGTTAAATAAATATTAAAATGTCATTTCAACCTAAATACCTGAATTGATTTTACACTGTGACTTCCTACTGAAACAGTGTTGAGAAACTTTAAACATACATTTGATTGTTCCATATACACTGATTAAAATAAAAGTGAGGAATAATACTATCTTTCTTCACTCTGCTACTTTCTTGGGAGCTCTGTGCACTGACACTGTGTGACATCTGTAGTTACCTGATCCTAGCTGACTGATCAGTCATCTTCTGCTTTAAAAATATTGCAACTCAGGTGCTTATTGCAGCAGTAATCATAGCGATACACTCTCTTTTAATACTCAGTTCTGCTTACAGTCATAGTTATAAAAAATGAAAAACATTTTTCACAAATCTTTGTACACATACTGTAAAAAATCACCTTCCACATAAACAATTTACATCTGTTATGAGCATTTAAAAAATAAATTACACAGACTTGTCTCACCTATCCTTTCTTTCCTTGAGAAAACAAATCTCATAAGTAACATCAACAGGATGTTCACATCTGTAAACATGGCATGACGATTCATGTTACCAAAAAACTGTACACACAAAAAATCATCTTGATAAATACTCTGGTATATAAGGATCCTTTTAATTGGCACAAACCAATGTAAACATGTAAATTCCTGTCCTGCAATTGTCTCTAACTTCCTTGCTCTTGGGTTTTTAGTTGAAATCCAGGGATCTCTCAGCCCTGTAAAGATTCTTCAGAAATGAAAATGTGAAGGATTTTGGTTATGATCATAGCCATTTTAGGCACCTCATGCCTAAAGTCAAGCACAGGCATAGAACGTGGTGCCATGGAATGTAAGCAGGTTGCTTTTGCCTTTAACTGGCTGTGCCACAGCTGATAACCTAATTGCTGGCACCTGGTACTGAAAGGTCTCCTCTGGCTCCATGCGGTCCGTGCTTGTCAGGGCTGCGGTACCAGACTGGTCTCCTTGCTAAGTGACACCAGAGGCTGGTACATACAGCAAAGCCACAAAGCTTCTGGAATTTGAAAGCTGTGCTTGAGACAGCCGAGCTGCCCAAGCTTGTATCAACAGACAATGTGGCTGCTGGCAGGATCAAGCAGTTTAATTTATGTAATAAAATACAGAAATGTGCCTGACTAGACTTATGGCAGAAAATCCAAGGTAGTAATCTACTGCTGTGAACAGCCTTCAAGCAACTCAAGTATACCTTTTGCACCTAAGTATGGTTGTGCAGGCAACAGTTAATCATTGATCTTATACCGACCTAAGCTGAAAGACTGAATATTTAGGTGCCGATTAAATGGATTCTTCTGAACTTCATCAACAGCACAGATGGAAAAAAATTACCAAGCCACATGCTGCCACTAAAATAATTAAACATACAGCTACAGTACTGCCCAGCAAGATAACTGCAGTCATTTAAAATAAGCTCTATAAATAAATAAATAGAAAAACCTCCATGTAAACTGAATAAAATGTCACTTCTTTTATAGCCCCCAAAGAGGGAATGGCGTTACTAAATAATACAAATCTTCCATACTGTATATATTTCTATATATTATATCTGATATGTTTTGGCATGGCCAGATAGATAGGAAAAAGTAGGATGGCTAACTTCATTCAATATTTGTTCCGTTGAAGCCAAGCTCCTGTGTTACTATATATTGCTAACCATTCCTATAGCGGTTTGGCCTTTTTACCCATCTTTGATTTTACACTCACTTTCCTGGCAGAGCAGACTGGTTCAGCTTTCTTTTGTGCTCTCCATATTTCTCTCGGGCAGTCAACAGGTTCATAGAAGCATTTCAGTGGCTGCAAGCTGGTTTTTTCATCCTTTGCTTTTTTCAACAAGATTCTACCTTTTTGAAAGGAATGGGGCTTTGCTTCAGGGATATTATACAAAGCATGCTGACTTCCTCGGCTCCTGAAATTAATAATAGTGATTATTAACAAGTCTATCTTGCAAAGTGATAGGTCCCCCAAATGTCCCAAACCCATACATTTTTGAAGACAGAAATAGCCTTGTTTTACAGGACCAGGCTGAAAGTTACAAAGAGGGTTGCAAAATTAATTACACTTCTAAATACTCAAAAGCATCCCTTACTATAAGAACCCTTACATGTGTTACTGGTAGACTCTTCACGTGTGTTCATCTACACTTTTATTCAGATAGCATTCTGCTGATTTTGGAGTGCTGAGAAATCATTGAGGTCTATATTCTCATAACTTGGTGATCTATAGGGATTTTAAAGATGCACATGTTCATAGCGACCTTCTGTGAAGAATGTGGAAAACCACACAACATCAGTAACAGTAGAAAATGGATACAGAGACTGTAGGAACTTCTTGGCAGGACCTCAGCACTGTCCTGGACTGTGGCCAGGCCCCAGGGAACTGCTGCTACTAATGGCCAGTAGCTCAGGTAACTCCATGCTCTGCCTTTGTCCTGGCCACCCATCTAGGGAAACTATAGCTTTACTTTTAGGCTTTGATTTGAAATGGGAGAAGAGGAAAGGGAAATACAGAAACTGGTGGGAGTAAGGGTACAAAAGCTTACAGGCCAAAGCAATCTGAATTCTTTGTTCTCTCTGTTATGGTTCAAGCCCAGCAGGATTTGCTGAAATCAGTGAGCTCAGATGGAGTGATGGCACAGCGCCTGGTGCTGCAAAGGCTGAACCATGCCCTCTGCTCTGAAATTTTAAGTTGAAACTGCAGTTCCACAGTTTGGCTGAGTAAGATTGTTGCAGTTCCTTTTAAAATAATCTTAAAATGTTTTACATCAGATAAATGTGGTCTAACGGTAGCACTATGAACGTAAGGCACCAGCTCATGTCTGCCCAGCTACTGTGACTGAAGTGAAGAACAGATGTGCTGATGTACAAGTTGATCTCTTAAGGGTTCCCGTAGGGCTATTTTCCATAGCTTGTTATTTTTGGAAACCATGGATCGTGTAATATTACTTCTTCTGGGAGTTAAACAATATTGCACACTTGACAAAACTAGTTTTGGAAAAAGCTGTGGTTGTTCAAGTGTGTACAGTGCAAGTCCTCTCCTGCTCTTTAAAAGGCTAGAAGGGTGTCACAAAAGCCTCTGTATTTGTTGGTGGGAGGCAGTGAGGGCCAGCTGACAGCACAGGAACGGAGCCTTACCTACAGAACAGTTTTACCTGGCTGGTAGATTTGCCAACCAGACTTCACTGTGGGGAAGTCTGGGGAGGAAAATGTTGTGCAGGACCAAGCTGGAGCCTGCAGGCACTGTGTCACACTGGGCTCGTGCAGGCCTGGGCTCTGACCACTTGCTGGGGGTTAGAAATGACTTGTGTAAATGCACAAGTGTTGGCCACTCCAGTTTATGATCACTCCTTGAGCACTGTTTTTAACAGTCCATTACTTAGTTGTTAAGACGTAGTGCTCTTGTTTTTCTCAGATGTTGTTATGGTGAAAAAGTTAGATCACTTATTCCCAAAGCACATGCAGGTGTTATTGCAGGTGATGTTAGTCACCCCTCCGCTGCACTGAATGATGCTATTAAAACCAGAAGGTGGTCAAGATTAATATCACCAGAAATATGGTCAGAGGGGATTGCCTAAAAGAGCTAAACTGTATTTAAATTGATCAAGTTTATGGAAGAGAAGATGGACATCTGTCCCTAATTCACAGTCAGAGTACCTAAGACAAATGAACACGTAGGTCATTGCACATGAAATGAAATGCTGCCAGCTCCAGATGTGGGAAATGTTTTTTCACTGAAAGCAGCAGCTCTGCAATATGAATGAATGTGAGAGTCTGAACTTCAGCTCAAACATATTCCTAATCTGTTGCATTATGAAGAAAGGCCGAAATGATGTGACTAAATGCACCCCGCTGCCACAGGCACTTAAGAACAATCCTATCCTTGCTGCATTTCACAAGCATCAAGTATTTTTCAAGACAGGTCTCATGATTTTGAGACCTAATTCTTAGCTTCTTCACAATGGGAGCTAGCATTTAAAGTTGATTCAGGCAGAGATGTGCTGGCAAGTCTCAGTGCCTTTGAGAAACAGTTAGTGAGCATCAGCAAAGGTCTGCCACGCTCTCAGCGCAGCATTTCCTGAAAACATCCAGGAGAAACTGGAGAAAAGGAACTGTGAAGCAAGGCAGAGGCCTTGGAGCAAGACAGATTGCAAGTCCAGCCACTGATCCCAAACAACGTAAGCCATCAGTGGCCTCAACCCCCCTGAGATTACACTGAATTTTCTGGATGGGTAGTAATGCTTCTCAATTCTTTTAACTGGTACGTATCATTAAAACCTTGTTTTATGTACTCAGCTGAGTTAGACCTCTTAAAAGCTGGTGTGGTGAATGCCAATGCTGGGTTCATCCACAGAACAGGCAGTGCAAAATAAAACTTCCCTACACCTCTGAGCATCCCCTCCTCTATCCTCTCTGCTTCATAGGACAAGTTGGGATATTTTTTATCTGGTAACTCCAAATAAAGGCTACTACTAAATTCTAGTTTTGATGTATCTTTTCAAATATCAATAGTTAAACAGAAACCTCTAAACAATTTCATATATGCCTTTGAACTCCCACTATTTTGCAGCAATTAATGGGTTTCACCAAACTGCATTATATTTAGACCAAAGACTTGTCAGTGGAAGGACTCATCTTACTGAGTCACTGAATTCACTGGTTATATTTTAATCCTGTTTTCCTTGATTCCAATCACATTAAGACATCTAGAAATGTGAAAAGTGCATACACGGTCAACTCAAAGTCTGCTTTGGACAATCAAGGTTTTCCAGAATCTCAATCAGTAGGGGAAAAAAAAAAGCTATAAATGCTATAAAAATAAAAAGTAGAAAAAATAAAGCTATAGCCCCATGCTGTTAATTATTAATTCAAATGCTTCTTACCAGCAAAAGGGTACTTGGCCAGTTGCCTGCTAGGACTAAGATACATGAAAACCAAAAACAATGCAAAGAGCAAAAATTCCCCCCTGCCCCCAACCCAGTAGGCTATACATTGTATTTTTAGTTTATTTTCCAGCCCATCCATCTGTTCACTTATATCTCAGTTTTCCAGTAATTCTTGAACCCACTGGTCAGACACAAATCTGGCAGGGATGCAGAAGTCCCATACCTGTGGTAATGGAACAAGTTTTATGGAAATAGGAAAAAGACCCAAACTCGTGTCCTGACTAAGAAAGGTTGCCCCAAGGAAGGATGCACTGCCTGACCATCACTTGGTCGAGCAGCATGCACGATGCTCTGAACCAGCTGCTGGGACTCATGACCAAGTCACAATGACATGGAAAATTAGTTCTGCTGCTCCCAGAACAGCTGCTTGAGTAACCTGAGATGTTAGTGCCCATGCTTTGTCAGGTCACTTGCTTGCTTACACGTGATTTTTAAGTCAAGAATGTTACTGTCAGTTAGGAAATGACAACCGTCTCTCTCCTACCTACAGAATGTTAAAGATATTTTCATCTGAAATTTGGCCTATGTTTGCTGAAGAGATTCAACTACTGTAGCTTTGCAATAGGCTATTACAGGCAGCAGGAAGAAGTAATTCGTTTAACAGAAAATTATTCTTTTTTTCTTCTTTAAGGAATACATGATTTTAGCTTTGAATTAGCAGAAATCTGTTTTTTCTCCGTTCCATGACATAAATACGTATCATACTTGGGTATAGAACCTGAACCAAACCCAGCGTGATTCAGGTTTTTGTATAAAGTGAAATGCAAAAGCAGAAATGTAAGCATATCAAGTTGCTGTATTTAAGAGGAAAAAAAAATATATACATACAGGCATCTGGGTTTCTTATTTAATGAAATGTCTGTAAGCTGCAAAGTAAACAGAAATAGGTTATTAATATTAAATCATCAAGTAATTAAAGTACAGGGATAAAATATTTGCAGTCTTAAGTCATATTTCAATTCTCACCCGCTATTAAAACTAGAATAATATGAAATAAACTGAAAAACCCCAAACTTTTACCAATTATTACTCCTCCAGCTTATTACATCTGTTTTTAAAATTTGTAACGTGTGAGTTGTTAGTGGTTGGATATTTTCCACGTTATTTTTATTGTAACTATAATCAAAGTAAATTGCTAAAGAAGTGTGGGCTGGGCAGAGATCTTTCACATTAAATTAAACAGTATGGATACAATGAGAAGTAATTATTGTGTTCAAGATAATTAATAAGGGACATTGCCTGAATAAGCTGTATTAAATTAACTTTCTCTCAGAGCCTTTAATTTTGCAGCGATATATCTCTTTCACAGAAGCAGCTAGGAAACTCAAGCTATGAGCCCTTGGCTCTGCCTACAGCAGCACTGAAGGGTGGGGGGCAAGAACGCAAGGATTTCTCTCCCTTTCCACCCCAAATCCTGAGACCAGTTAGGGACGACATAGCCTCAGTGCCAGCACAACTTTGTATAACTTCATTTTTTACAAGAGTTTGGTTCACAGTGTGGAAACACTTTGTCTAGTCCCTCTTTTAGTGGGGGTCAATAAAGGAGGTGTTGAATGCCAGCTCAGTTTGAATCAGTCTGGGTACTAAATTGGTTCTTTGTACTGATCTCCCATCAATGCTACTAGACTGAGCCTCTGAATATTATTTAATGAAGTCACTGAGCCAAGCAAGTCAGATCTGGCATCTGAAAATGATTATGTTCTTGTAAATGTTCCCTCTGTCCCTGGTATTGTCCACACTTTGCAGATGGATTTTTGCCCAGCCTAACTTTGCTTGTCATCTGTCTTGGAGTCTGGAGCCATCTCATGGTGTGCTTTTCTGTAATTACCTCCTGAAGGTCAGGCTGGTCAATATTTGGATGGATGACCTTAAAGGAATGCTGAAGTCACTCAGAAAGCAGGGCAGCTGCCTCAAAAAACAGTGCCTTCCCCAAGGGACACTGCTGAGCCAGGGAACCCGGTAAACACATCAAGAGCAGGAGAGATGATTTAATACTGAGGCCCATCTTTATGGTCCCCTTCAATGTTCTCACTGACACCCTTTGAGATGTCCTGCACTAGATTTCAGCACATCTACATTTATTCAGGTAAATAAAGCTCTTTGTCTTCCAGGTGGCTATGGGAACCTTTGCTCTGCACCATCACATACCTGTTCAGTGCTGTGTGTGATCAAATGCCTTTCCTCTCACATCCCAGAATGAGCATTACTCAGCATAGGCAGGATGGGGTATTATTCATTTAAACAGAAATGTTCCTTGGAAGTCATGCAGCTAAAACTTGCCATATAAATGTAATGCATTGTAGGGAAAACATTACATTAACAATGTTCAGACAGCTTTGGTTTCTAATCTGGGGGGGACAGACCTGTGGGAATCCATTCACCATTTCTAAGAGTCCCATGATAGGTAACTATACAGAGGCAAGCCGACTTGCCAGTAGGCTGACGTGTCCTCTGCAGGGATCCACATCTTTCCTGAAAATCTTCAGACATTTCAAAAAAACTGCCAAGTCACTAAATGACACAAAGGAAAGTCTTTGTTGCAAAGATAACAGCAGTAATAGCCAATGCTGGAAAAAAGATTTAAATATCTGGCAAATACTTCATTATTCTCTGCTCTCCCTTTGCCATCTTTGGCTATTTCTGCTCTTACACTCTCTGCTCCTTTCACTCATGTGAAGTAGCAGTTTAAAACATAAATAAAACACACCTAAAGAAACATTTTACAAATCCAGATCTGCCTGGAGCAGCAATTAGCCTGACCTACTGACCCCACATGTATGCAAACTCAAGTACTTTCCCTGTGATTGTGGGTGACAACAAAGGGAAGGACTCTGCTGGCTTACCACGTGCTCATTGATGTCAGTGTGGTTGCACACCATCTGCTGATTTTGGTAATATTCTAGCTGCCTTTCTGCCAGATCGACGCGCTGCAACAGGTTCTCAATGAAGTGCTGGAGCCTGGCTTTTCCCCGCACTTCTTTTTCTGCCGCTTCTTCCAGGAAGTGGTTGAAAGTAACAACTTCTCTGCAAGACAGAAACATTGCAAAGAGACCACATAAATAATGGGAAGGGCTCTGGTTTTGCCACTGTCAAAGAATTACTGATGCTTCTCCCCTTTTACACGGTGATAGCCCATGGTGGCTCATTACCATCCTTCACCTCTACTGAAAAACTTCAAGCTCTTTGTGGACACAGTGAAGATCTGGAAACATGAATGCTGATTTTAAGTTTATGGGCAGTGGGCTTGGGTTTTTTTGTCAAATTATTAAGTTTCTTGGAAATAGTCCTAAGTGGTCCACTGGGTAGAAATGTCATTAATCATCACCTCTCAAGGTATCTGCAGATAGCTACATCCATGTTCCTTTTTTTTTTTTTTTTTAAAACTTACTCATGTGATTATCAGCCCTAAAAATGAAGCGAAATGGATGAACCCCAAATTTAATCTTCCTGGTTCATCATAATCTTACAATGGTTGTTTAATGTTGCTGCTGCGGTGGTTCCTAAATTAAAAGACCTACTGTGGCCATTAAACTTTATTTTGGCTGTAATCCTGCAAGTCAAAATGCAGTGTTACGAACTGAAGCTAGTGGGAGCATGGGAGAATAACAGATAATCTACAGATTATAGACCAAGGAGTATGTGTGTGGGAAGACAAGTTTTAGGTCAGGAGTTTAGAAATGTTTCTTGTCTGGTAACACAATAGGAAGAAGCAGATAGCACCATTGACAGTGAAAGTTCCCAGCTCTGGATTGAGACATAGCTCATTCTGAAATGCTCTGCATACTATCTGTTTACTATCAGTAACTGAGCGACCATTTGGACCTCTGATATCAAGGAGTTTCTGGGTGGGAGAAGTTTGGTTACATAGTGAAGCATGTATTACAAAAAATGGCAAAACTGAGCCTACAGGACTTCCCCAGTTAATACATTCCTGGATAAATAATCTTGCTCTGCCAATGAAACCATGTTAATTTTTGCTTTGTACAAAACTGAGAGGGTGAGAGTTGGGGGAATCAATGCTTGCCAAATGATGATCACTTGGTAGAAATACACCACCTGAAGAAAGTGTTATAAGCTGAAACCAGGAAACAGTCTGTAGCAGAAATGAGCTTTCAAAGTTTAGCTTGTTTAGAATAAATCCAAAGTTTCTCTGTATTTGTTTTAACTCAGTATAGTTGTAGACAATTGGTTTAACGCTGTATAGTTGTTTTAACAGTGAGCGGTTCTGTACTAAGAAGAGTTAGGCACAAGTAGTCAGCTGTGGAAATTTGCCATCTAGGGTTCAGGCTGTGTCTGCTGGCTCTATACCACAGCAGATTGCAGTAAGAGGCTGTTTGCATGGCTAGAGTAGGTATTCAATGGTAGGAATGAGGCAAAACCAAGAAACTATTGTTTGGACAAAGGCCATTAATGAATATTAGTTTGTATTAACTCACCCACAAAATCTGGCTTAAACAGAGAGGTACCCTGTTTCTTAAACTCAACGAGTCCATTCCATTTCAAGGCTCTGTACAGTTTCTGTGATTATTAGCTTGCCCAGAGCAATCTGGTAATAAAAAGCCACTGAGGAATGCTTAGGAGGAAGCCAATCTAAACTCATTAAGGATAATTTTAGAGCTTTATTCTTACCACACTTACAGCATTAAAACTTCTTTGATTTCATGATGCCATTTCTGGTTCTGTGTTAGCAACGTGAAGCCATTGGCTCTATCGGGCTCCTTTTTTACAGTGGACAGAAGGCTCAAAAGGACAGAAACTCAGCAGGTTGGCTCCAAATCTCTTACCCTTTGGGTAAGGAAGGAGAACTGCGTGTGGTCTGCCAGGCTGCTGGCCCTCCAGCAGAAAGGCTAGGCAAAGCAAGGAGCTGCCAGCCTGGGACACCATGAGGATGTCCCTCCTGGGGCCACAGACAGCTTGTGTGTTTTGCTACAGCAGGAGGCCACAAACATCGAGCACCTGGCATTTGTTTTTAAAAGGGTGATAGTTTCAAGAATTCTAACATTTGTAGTTGTTTCAGCAAAGGTAGTTAAAAAGCATTCATTAATCGCCCGCTCTGTGGCACGAATAGATCACCCACAAATCTTCCTTTCCTACAAATATCTCATTAGTGAGCTGTGCCATAAGGGGGACAGGGGGAAGCAGGTTTTTTTCTGAAAGACTTGACTCAGATGACTATCAGGAGGAGAACAGATACATAATGTCAATAAATTCCCTAGTATTTTCCTTGCTTTCTAGACTACTCAAGCTAACTTGGCATTCTACTTGTCATTATTTGTAGGAACTGTTAACAGCAACAGTAGTAGTGTTTTCATAATTTTTCTCTGTTTAGCTGCCTCTGTACAGCCTATGAACCTGCCTTTAATGACTTGTATCTAAAATTTTTGCTTCGGGCTGAAATGGTACCAGCACTCTGTAAATTCCCTTTAGAAAGACAGGAGCTAGGATATATCCACCCACTAGGTCTCAGTCACAGGCCTTGTCCCGATAAGCAGCACTTCTGTCAGTTCAGCTCCTTTGTTTCCACTTCATTCTCATTTCTCAGAACAACAACATCAAGCCCCGAGGAGTGACTGCTAATAAGTCTCTCTACTTGCTCCCACACCTCTTCCTCAGAGAGCTCACTTGGTGCCAGAGCTATTATGCCTTAGTTACCTGAAGGCAGTTCTCAGAAGAACGTTTACCTTCCTCCCACCAGAACAATAGGGAAATGGTTCAAAGAACTCCTATAGCTTCCTGCAGCCCTTATTTATCTAATTGCCTTTCTTGTCTTGTAGTTTGCCCAGACTTTTTCTTAGTCACACTGATGACCCTCTCCCTTCAATTCTATTTCTACATATCTGTGATGGTTTTTTGCTTGTGTTATTTTACTTTCAGTTTATTTCTCCAGGACTGACTGCCAAGTTTTTTCGGATTATGTGATATGATTTCTATCTTTTACTCTCTGCTCTTACGCTTGTGGGAAGATGGATATTCACAGAGGTCAGAGGCTGCTCCTTATGAAGTCAGGGGGAAGCTGAGCCTGTGAATATTGTGGGGTCCACTTGGTAGAGGCATAAACCAGAGGACAGCAACATGGGCCCGCTGGGCTCTGTGCCTTGATAGAACAGCCTTGTCAGCAGCACTCACCTGAAACAGGAATCATTTGTTAAAAGCCTGGCTCAGACCTGAAGCGTTGCCCTTCCTAATGAGAGGTCTCTGCTACCCTGTGCCGACTCTTCTACATCTAGAACACTGCTGCTATATTGAGAAAAGGTTATATACAGTTATTAACTCCCCTTGTGAACTCCTCTGCTCTCAGCATCGTCTCTTTCCCACTCTGCTCTCTCCATTTGCTCTCTGCCTGTCAGCCTGCAGCCTCCTGCCCCTTTTCGCTCAGCTACACCCTGGCACTTGCTGTAGCACTGTAAGCTCTAGATCGTGCCACTAAATTTTCTGAGTGCAGTAGGTGATGCTCAGTGCAGCTCAGATCTCTGTAAATTTTTGTAATGGACAGCACAGTGATCTGATCTGTTTGTTCATCGTTTACTATACTAAGGTATATTGTATAGCAAAACATTTTGTTAGAGGGCTGTAACTGGGCAGCAGGGGGAAAGGTGGATTTTTTTGCTTTGACTTGGGTGCTCTTGTCAGACAAAACCTTTCAGAAGGAGGGATTGCTGCCACTGCCCTGAGAGCAGAGGGCACATCAAACTGCCAGCAGCTTGTAGCGAGGGAGAGGGAGAGTCAAGGGGGATGCAACCTGGGATGTGCCCACGAGGAGCAGAGGAGGTGCCTTTATTGCCAGGCTGCTAAAGAAGGCCTCTTCCCAGAGTTAGAGGAGTCTGGGGGAAATTTATTGCAATGCAGCAGGCAACTCAGAGGTACTCAGATGAAAAAAACAAGCGCAGAGGGAAAGACTCACTGCAGGCAAGAAAAAATGCTAATAAAGCTAATAAAGCTTTTTATTTTAATCTGACTCTGCCACTGACTTCACCTGCTATAGTTAACCAGACCTAGTTAGTGTGATGGTTTGCATTTCAGCTGTAGCCTAGTTCTCACAGAAAAATTGCAGACAGCTTGCCTTGAAACTTATCCTGAAACCTTTATGGAGGCTCTTACCATGAAACTGCATGAGATGTGGTAAATAAAGTTATAATCCGTAGATTTACTAGGTGACATCTATTCTTCTGCCTTCACCACACAGTGCTCCTTGCAGGAGCAGTAAGCAGCAGTTCTTGTTTACCAGAGCAGTTGCTGGCATGTGGACCCTGCAGATACCCTTAGTATTTGTATAACTTTCAGCAGTTAAGAATGTGATAGAGTAGACGAAGAGGCTGGGACAGCTCCAGCTCCTTAACAACTGACAAGAAAGGCTAATGATTTCTCACATTGCGACTGAGCCCTCCTACAGATGTGCAATACTGTTCCCAGGACTATTTACAGCAACTTCCGACACCTGCAACTGCTCTGTAGGTGGAGACAAGCATGAAGGATCTAAGCAGATTGTGCACCCAAATATCAAAACCCTGTAGAGAACTGCGTTTGGAATATCCATCTAAAATCAATAGAAAACCAATACTTATTTTATCTGAAGAAGGGCAAATTCCTACTACAGTAAGTAGTAAAGTGATTTACTTGTAAAATATTTAAAACATGTATATTCATTAAGTATTCATGCCACTGACCTGATCTATCATCGCATTGGTGTTACTGCCTGAAGGCTGCTGTTATTCACTGGGTTGTAGTTTCACATTCCTACACCACTTATCAGCATGTTCGATTAAGAGTTTGACACCTCCTCCCCTCAGAAAGTTATTGTCCTACCAGTTGCACCCATCCAGGGGGCTGTGCTCTACATCTGAGCCTTGAACTTACAGGGATGACACTGTGAAGATTAAAATGCTGTATTTCACAGAGCCATTCTGTGGGATAGTCATGCTACGCTTCAACTAATGCAGTTGGGGGAGAGTAATCTCTCAAGTGGGAAGATGAAAGGAAATGGGGAAGAGAGAATGTGACCACCTAAAACTGAGGGTGGAAGAACAGTGTGTAGTTGCAGTTATACTCCACTTAACAGCAAAATCAAACCTGTTTTGCTGTATAATTTGTATTTTAAGGAAAGCTGTTGTTTTAAAGCATAAATTGCAGTGATCTCAAAAGCCAGCTTTTAATCCCATTGTTAAGATGTTACTTGCACAGATAATTCCCTTAATTGCAAATTTAAGGTGAAGCCACTGGCAAGAATAACTACTCCCCACCACAGCTATTCTGAAATAGCCCTTGCACTCCAGGCTATGCCAGAGCAGAGACAGGACCAGTCAGTCTCAAAGCAAACACACTGAACTGGTTAAAGAAATTACTGTCAGAGATACGGCAACACACTACACTAATGCTCTCACCCTATAATTAGGAGGCAAAGCGCAATTGTTTAAGTCACGATTGAAGGTAGCTTCCAGTTGAGGACCGTAACTTCAAATGCTTACCCTATTCAGACCTACTGAAAATCAAACTCTACCAGTTTTATTTTCTTACATAAATTCCAGAAACAAGCCTTTCTGTGCCCTCTAGAAGTTAATTTCATTGCTGGTTTTAGTTTCAATGGTTTCCTTGATATCTTATTCAATGCACTCTTAACCCCTTTGGGCAGGCTTCTGTGTTATCCTTAAGATCACAGTACTCGGAGTTGCATTCTCCTTAATCAAACATTGAATAATACCTGTTGGGGCACATTTTCTAATTAAATCATTCCTTTGCTCAGCAGCTCTGCTGAAAGCTTGACCCTGTAGCCATCATTCATCAAAACTGTCCAGGACCCAAATGAGGCAGGTTGGTGAACTGGGACCCATCTTTGGTAGCTGTGTCTGCTTCTCTAAGAACACCCAGGTTTCTTCTCTCCCGCCCTCCAGATAATAAAATAAAAAGCATAGTGCATAGTAGCACAGCCATTTTTGTAAGGGAACAAAAATAAAATTTAACTAAAAAGATACCTTCACTTTATTTCTGCCTTTGTTGGACTACTATAGACTTTATTTAAAACAAAAAATAATCAACTGACAAGTCAAAAGAAGCAACCTTACTGACCCTACAAACCCTGCAAATGGGCAGCCTTGTACCTGCTGGTAGCCTAAACCAACACTCCTCCCTCTCACTGGAATGAGAGGTCAACAGTAGAACCTCATAGTGCTGTCATTTTAAATTAGTCCTTCGATTATCAACAACAACGTAATTCTGAGACGAATTTACTCCCTATAGAGTTATGAAGTTTACAGACTTGCTCCTTGCTTTGGAGAACACATCAGAGAAACCAGCTTCTGACAATGTGACCACTTGGTGGATCAGTTTTTATGTGTCAGTCTCACATGCTTGGTCCAGGCAAAGACTCAGGGGACACAGGCTTTTACAGGTAGAAATGAAATTCCATCAAGTCAAAGTGACCTGAGTAGTCTCCTGCCTCTGCTGAGGACTGCCAGTCACAGCAGTGCCATGTCTGCCTCCACTAGGCTGGGTACAAAGGAACGATGTGAGACCTAGAAGAGCTCCATCTCCTTATTCAGGAAACCCAGATGTTTAAAAAAAGTTTAGACCTCTCCTTCCTAAGCCTTCTTGGGGCTTCCTAAGCAAATTATTCTTGCTAACACATTTTTCCTTTCCTTTAACTTCCCTAATTTGAATTCACTATCGGATCCAAAATCAGAGTTGTTGCCCAAAACGCAATTGCACTGCTATTTTCTGTTGTCTTCTTGTATACCCGTCTAAAGAGGAAGTTTCTAAAATCCAAACCTTTTTTTTTTTTTCATAGCCAATTTATAGGTCAGAAGTGATGGTTAAACCCACAAATACACCCTCTTCTACCTTCCATATCTGCTTAATTCTTACATGTAGAAGCAGGTCTAGCCTAACAGCCCAGATAGGTCCCTGGTGTATCTAGGCAGATTTTATAAAGATAAAAATACACTGGATTGTTAAATTTAGTTATGGAGTAATTTGATCACTGATAGCAATTGCCCATTCATGTAAGATACTGTCAGAGTAGGTGGACATGGAGGAATGCTCAAATATGGGCCCAGTAAAAACATCTCTAACTTCTTTATCAAAACATGGTTATTTTTCCAAGAGTTTCTTAAAGGGATCCCCATAGAAGTTTCCAGCTGCTTCTCTGGAAGAGCCCCCAAAGAAGAGATTTTGTGACCTTATCTAAGATTTGGACTAGATTTCCCCCTCCCCCCCCCCCTTTGGACAGTTTATGGGGTTGGGTGCTTTGGTTTTGTTTGGTTGGATTTGTTTGGGTTGTTTTGTTTTGTTTGTTTGGGTTTTTTTACCCTCAAACTGATCTAGGGCAGCTGTATCTCAGTCTCTTGGAGATCTAGAAATGCATATTGATTATAAACCATTTCTTGCCTTCACATGCACCATATTCCATGATCTCTAGTATTAGGGACAACTGTTCAAAGACCAAGGGAAGATTGGTTTCCTTTACTTCCTTAGAAATAGGATAAGGAGGTGTTTCAAGGAAAGTGTTTTCTTTTTCCTCCTACAAAGAGGAAAGAGGAGGAAATTTTCAGCTACAGTGGCTCAATATCAATGCTGGTTTTGGGAAAAGTTATCCATATTCACAAGATTGCTTGCGAATTAAAAAAAAACAACCCCCAAAACCAAAAAACCAACAAAGAAACTGATGAAAGCATTTATTTCTGAAGGTCAGCAAGTATCAAAGCAGTCCCTAAGGACTGCCTTTGACTTTCCACAGTCTGCAGTAAGAACTCCTGCTTCTGCAATTTCCATTAAGCAGTCTTGTTTGGCTTTCTAATCATCTGGACTTCTTCCAGAAATCAAAGCCAAAGTTGAGATCCTCCTTTTTTGAAGGAGAAAGTCTTTTCAGCACACCAAATAAGTTTTTGAACACACAGAGGACTGAATACATAGCTAGGTCTCAGAATTTACCAACAGCCCATACGAAAATCAGGTAAGTGACATGGTTGTTAAAGTCATGAACATCCTTTCTTTGCCGCTCTACTAGAGCATACCGTCCAGTGCCTCCCTGCTGCTGGCACAAAGGTAAGCGTCCTAGGCATTTTTAGAGGTTCAAATCTGAACAGCTGCCTTTAGAAATACTAGTCCTGCTTTTACAAGTATTTCTTTACACCTGCCTTCCTTTCAATTTGTTCATTGTACAATGACCTTTTAACTGGAAAGACATCCAGTATATTTTTCTATGGCACTATCCCTTGTTACCCCTCAAGACAGGAAATGCAGGAACCATCTGAACAAGAAAAAAATACCGTATTTTCAGGTTTTCCTAGGTTTACCTATTCCTACGCCCTGCCTACCTTCCTGGTCTCCTTGAGAGTACCTTCGTAGTGACTTCTAGGAGGCAATGCTATGGGCTAGGCAGAGGCACGTGTGAGAACATACTATGACCTCCCTCAGTACTCTGAGCTGATACTCTTTCATCCTTTCCACTAGCATGCATTAGTCGTCTACCTTTAGAAATTAACACACCACTGTGTATTATCTATTCGCTCATTCCTATTGCTGCTTTTCTTTCCCATTTTTTTTTTACCTTCTTCACTGAAAGCTGAAGAAAGCTAGCAGTAATTCTAGAAGAGCAATACCCTGGGTACTCAGGTGAAGTCTCTTGTGCAGCTGCCTCTTCTTGTTAGTGTTTCTTACTAGTCAAATAACCTTCAGTGTTCCCTGTAACACCAACTTAGGAGCTACCTCCTGATCTGCTTACACACTCAGGCTTCTGCTTTAGAGATGACTAGAATTATAACAGCAATCATCTGAGCTCCTGTCCCTTTCCCAAGCCTGACAACGTCCTAGTGTGAAGGACAGTGTTTGCCCACTTCTCTCATTCTGTAAGACTGCCTTTTTTGGCTTCAGAACCACAGCCTGCCACTGCTGCTAGCAAGCAGTTTGCCAAGGGGGCAAGCGGTCTCTTCCTTGTGCCTTTTCCTAATATAGTTAACGAGGCAGCAAAAGTTGTGATTTTTTATTTTCCACAGATCAATGCCCTTTCCGTCCTCCCCATACCATACTCATTCTTTCTACCCAGATAACTCTACATCCCTTTCTCATTTTCCACAAGCTCTTTTCTTCTTCTGCAGTGCTGCAGAACTCCGATTTTGCTCCACTGAATGGCTTCTGCTTTCTCCTACAGTCATGTTCTTCCTATGGATCTCAAGCCTTGAATTTTAAAGACACATTCTGCATTTAGTTTGGGGCAAGGTTCATACCACAACTTTAGATACCTGAAGTTCAGCATCCAACCTAAGATGGCTGTTTATCTGAGGTCCCCCCTCTAGTCTGCAGAGGAAGGAAGAACCTCCACAGCGCAAGCCCTCCCCCTCTAAGATACTTCCTAGAGTAGGATGAATCACGCTGTGAAAGAGCCCATACGGAGAGGTCGGCTAGATGGGAATACCAAAACTGCTTCAAACTCTTATCTTCACAGCCTCCTTCCAGCATACTTTCAAATCTGTCTCAGTTTCACCTTGAGTCCTTCAGTCTTCTCTTCCATGGGGGTGACCTGATATTTTAAAAATCAGAGATTCTGTTGAATACCCCTCAAGGGAGATACAAAGCCCAGGGGCTCAAGTCCCACCACCTCTGCTGTCCCCTCTTCTGGGAGATCTACAGGACTGCCTCAAGACAGACGACTCCTACTGATACAAAAGCCATCATAATTTCTAGTACTTAGACTACAGGAAGGAATGATGAAAGCCCTCCAAGCTTCCTACACTGAACTCCTACACCACCTTCCTATTTCTAAGATCAGCGTCATGGCAACTAGCACTTCTCATCTTCCCCAAGTAAGCTGATGAATTCGTTTAGAGACACTCCATTACCAAGGCTCTTTATTTGCATTCCTCTAAAATAAGTTGTGTTGCTCTGAAAAGCCTGAAAGGTTTCAGCAAGTGCTGAATAAACCAAGTAGTTCATGTATAAATAATATAGCAGCTATCACTACATTTTTAATGGATGCATCACAAATGTATTTTTAGATGGCCTAGGTTAGTCGGAACGATTCTGGCATCTGCTTCCCATTCCCATAAAAGCAATTTGAGTTTCCGTGTCCATCTAGAACACCTGCTTGGATGTGGCCTTTCCAGCACCGTCTCCAGTACAGCTTTGGGCTGCACAGGAGACCATCCCACTCCACGGGCAGCCTGCTGACTGTGGTGGGATGTCTTCAGGGACAAGGTGCTATTCAGTATTCGCACATACTTCCTCCAGCACTTACCCACCCATCTCTTCTTAAAAAGATGACAGATTAGAGGCGTCAGTGTAAATCAGATTACATGCTGATGAGAGCTTCTACTTGGCCCTACCCTCACAAAACCTGGAACACAACACGGGCATGGGCAGAGCGTAAAAGGTAGTCACCGGGGAGTCAAGCATGAAAGCTACTTGCTCGGGAAGCCGTCCCCTGCAAGGCAGGGGATGTGGTCACATGCGCTACAACTCGAGCAATACAGTGCTCAGAAGCTGGTGAGCAGCAGGCCCTTTCATAACCAGCAAGCAACCCACCCATCCCCTCTCTGCTCCCCCACAGGCTCCACTCGCACAGGCGCCGGGCAGCCCGCCCAAAGCCATCAGCTCTGGCCTCCCCGCTTACTCCTCTTTCCGGTGAAGCTCCTCCTCAGACTCGGAGAGGCGCTGCTTCAGGGCTGCGATCATCTCCACCGCCACGTCCACCTGCCTGCTCAGAGCCCGCTCCCGCCGCTGCACCTCCTGCTTCTTCTGGGACAGCTGCACAAAAGCCGCCCGCACCTCCAGCAGCTCGGCCGTCTTCTGGGCCAGCTCTTTGGTAAGCTTGTCGATTCGCTTCTCAATCGTTTTGTCCACGGCCTCTACCATCCTGTTAAACTTTTCTCTGACGTGTGCCTCGAAGGAGGCTTTGGAGTCAGCGGCCGGGAGGCCGGGTTTAGAAACCTGCTCGCTGGGAGAGTCAGCCGACACATAGTTGGCAACGTAGGAGACGGGACGCTCGGCTTCCACCTCCAGAGGCTGCCCGCTCCCGCAGGAGGCATCGCAGAAATTCAGGTAGGAGCCCTTGGGCTGAATGGCGCCGCCGGAGCTTCCCGGGCCACCCTGGGTGGCAGGCTCCGGCGGGGAGCCCAGTTCCGCGTCCTTCAGGGGCGAGAAGAGGCTGCCCTTGCTCAGGAGGCTGCGCTCCTCGTAGCTGTGGCTGTACTCCAGGTGCACCCGCAGGGAGGACAGGCTCCGGAACCTGGTGTTGTCGCCGCATCGCGGGCAGCGGAAGGGGAGGCTGATGCTCCCGAGCGGCTCCTGCCAGGGGTGCCTGCCTTCATCCCGGGCCGTCTGTTGCATTCCTCGCCGGGCCCTGGCTGGGAGGACACAGCCCGCGTCCGCGCCCGCCCGGGGCCGGAGCAGCCCGGCAGGCCCGCCGGGAAACTTGGGAAACTTTCCCGGTGATTTTTCAGGGGTACCGCGCCATCTCCGCCCGGGGACGCGCCCGCCCGGCGCGGCGCGGCCCGGCCAGCCGCAGGGCCCCGGCGACGCTGGGAAGCTCCGCTCGCCTCGGCCGCCGCCCGGGCCTTGCCGGGGCGGAGCGAGGCCGGGCCCCGGCTCAGCGCGGGCCTCAGCCGGCCGCAAGGTCGCCGCCCCCGCGCCGCCGCACTCACCGGACTTGTTGCTGGCGGCGGCGGGGAAGCCGTTTTCAGCAGAGCCGTAAATCAGGCCGAGCGCGGCGCCGCCGCCACACGCTCTCGCCGCCCGGCCGCCGCCGCGGGGCGGGGCGGGGCGGGGCGGGGCTGCCGGCGGGCGGAGGCGGGGCGGGAGGCGCCGGCGGGCGGGGCACCGGGGTCGCCCCCCTCCCGAGGAGCCGGCGTCTGACCCCGCTGGGCCTGGGCGCCGGGTGGGTGGGGTGGCGGGGTGTTGCGGGGGCCCCGGTGGCGGCCGTGAAGCGGCAGTGAGGCGTGCGGGGCGTGTCGGCGGGGCGCTGGAGGATCAGGCAATTAAAAGAGTTTAAGCGGCAAGGCAGGACCGGTGCACATAGGTGTAGCCTGGCCTTGGTTTTCTGGGAATAAAATTGCATGTGGTTTTTTAAAACTATATTTGGTAACCAGAAAGATTTGGGATTTTTTGTAAATATGACCCTAATTTAGCCTCAGGATGCAGAGAGCAGGGGTCAGCAGTAGCCTCTGTTCTGAGTGTGAGGAACGGCTGTCATAGAATCATAGTACCACAGGACAGTTTGGGTTGGAAGGGACCTTTGAAGGTCATCCAGCCCAACCCCCCGCTGCCACGGGGAGGGACACATTCCACTAGATCAGGTTGTTTAGAGCCCGGTCCAGCCTGGCCTTGAATGTTTCCAGGAATGGGGCATCTCCCACCTCTCTGCGCAACCTGTCCCGGTGTCTCACCACCCTCATTGTAACAAAATTCTTCCTTACATCTAGTCTTAAATCTACCCTAGATCTACGTCAAAGTAACTGATGTTAGAGCATGCTGCCAGTGGGCCCTCTCGATAGCATAACATGCTTCTAAACTTCTTTTTGATACCACAGACGTGTGTCTATTTTTACAAATTTTTGGAAACACGAGCAAGGCTGATTGTTAGTTTGCACAGCAGCCTTTTTGAGGTAATAGTGAAATACGGCTCCTCTAAAATCTGGTGCTGGAGGCCATAGCGGTAATATGCTGCAGATTTTTTTATTACGGTGGGTAGTTTAATTCTGTACTAATCTATCTGTTCCTTGAGTGCAATATACAGGCAGAGTCCTAAACACTGAGAAAATCCACGCGCATTGATATATGCCTTTGATGTGATTAAGACATTCCCAGTAAATGATTCACCAGATGGCACATCAAAGGAAGTTATTCAAATTGCATTGCAGAGCTTCAGCTAATCTCTAAAGTGTGTGGGCTACCATCCAGGCTGCAATGTTAGTTAGGATGAGTTAGTTGTCCTGTATTACCTTGTCTAAATGTGGTGATTTTCCTTTCTTTTGTCATCAAGCAGTACCAAAAACCAAAAGGGAGATCTAGAGGGAATAGTTTTGAACTGCGCTTGCCTCCGAATTTGGGGCTCCTGACTATTTCTTTGAAGGAGGCCAACACTGGCAGAAACAGATATACAGATGTGAACCTGTTTTGGTCCCCATTTTCTTGGCTGTTGTCCTCTGTTGTCCATATCTCTCTCTGCTGTGCCCATTGCCTTCCTACCCTCTCTTCCACATCAGGGGAAGGTTGTCAGTACTGATGTTCAGAGGTGTAGATGAATGCTATACAAGTGAAGCGAAGTTGCCTGGTGGGATGCTACCTGAGGCTCCATCTACATTTAGAAGAGCTGACACCCACCCACCCCCTCCAGCTGATGGTAATGAGAGCCTTCATGGTCTTGGGAACAGAAGATGTTGATGGCTTTGAAGGAGCCCATTGATCTGTAGCCTAAGCTACATGTTTGTGGTCAGTTAGGTCTGAAATCCAGCAACTATCAACCCCAGCAATTCTTCCTTCAAGATTTCTCTCTCTAAATACTTGTTTTGCTAGATTGGGATCCAACTCCTCAGTTACCTACTCCTGATGCCCCCAGTTTGGATGTGCGGTTCAGTTGTTCTGTCAGCATTCAGACAGGAACAGTCTCCCTTTGATATATCAGTAAGTGTGCGTTTTACAGTGGAAGACGTACATCAACCACTACATGTCTCAGCTTCATCCCCTGTGGTTTAAATCTGGAGTGGGTAGAATCTAACACTATTACTGACAGAAACCCAGAATTTACACAGTCATAATGTATGACTCATCTGAAATTTTGCCAAGTGCTGGGGAGGCATTATCCAGTTTATTTGTATGCATCTCTCTCTTTCAAGATCTCTTTAAACACTTTGCAATAAGATTTCCAGAAGGATAAACATTACTTAAATGAAACCAGCATGTACCAGCCTGCCTGGTATTGCAAGGAAGGTAGAATATTCAGCTTTTTTCAGGTAGTGATCTGTGTCTGCTACACTGGGTCCCGTAGTGGCTGATTTTGGGTGGAGACTGATTATCTGACCTCATCCTATTTTGAGGGTTCCTACAGGCTTAAAAGTCATATTTCCAAAAATGAAGTAAATTTTGTTTGGCTGATAATTCCATTTTACTGAAGGTGGCTAGAAAAAGGAGTTTTATAAAATCAGTTTGCTTTGCAAGATTTATCGTAGTTGTTTGTCTTCTGATTTTTTTTCTCATCCTGCACAAGGAAAATAGGTGAGCCAGTTTTGTTTTCATTTGCAGCCACTTTCCCCTTCAGGCTTGCAATACTGATGTGTTTATGGGGGCCTTTTTCATGTGGCTTAAAACTGGATTCACAAAAATCACTTTGGCTGCATTCAGCAGCCTCTGATTTCCCTGGTTTGTTTACTGGTTTGCTTTGGAAAGGCGAGTCAGAATTTTTTTCTCTCTCCCCTTTCATGCCCACACTCCCCACCCAAGTCTTCATTGTGTGATCTAGCCGATTTATAGGTGACATGAATCTGCACAGAGTTTCTGTTGGGAAAGCTTTACTAAACTATGTATGGGTATATAAAGATAGATGCACACAACTGCACATCCATTACCACTGTGTACAGATGGGATTGTGAGTCGGGCTCTGGCAAGTAGCACGGTCCCCCTGTTCTGCTGTAGAAGCTGTGCCAGAAATAGGTATGCCTGTTCAGCTCAGTTAATTTGTATGCTGGGAAATGCCATGTTTTTTGTGGTGTTTGAGCCTGAACCACAAATGGACATGATAATTCGAGTTACTGAAACTTAACTGCATTAAATATTTACCATCTCCTCTCTGTTTATTGAGAGGAAGTAACAAGTGAGTAGTAAAATCTGTGGAAAGACCTTAGAAACTTGAAAGAAGTCTTTTAGTGATTTTTATAGTAGTGGTGCCTTATACTGGGATTCATATTAGCTTTGCATGCAGATATATTCAGGATACATCAGACATACAACAAAGTTTGTTTTACTGCCGCAGGCACTCATACCCACCCAGTAGGAAAGAGACTTTCTGTCGTGCATTTCTAGCATACTGATTGAGTAGCACTTTGCTTGCAAAGAGAGTGAGCGGGAAGGAGACCAGGAAGGAGACCGTGAATATACTTACTGCGTTTGCATGACTGGTGCTGCTTTGTTATTGCCTTCTCCTCTTTCCAGGGGGCTTCAATCTGATCACTGAAAGTTAATTTACTGTCTTTTGAAATTAAAAAAAAAAAAGAAAAAAGAGTTAAGTCTGTGTTTTCAAATGAGTTTCGTTGTCACAGCAACAAGAGAGGCAGCGTGCTGTGAGAGTGCTCTTGGTTCTGGAGCAGCGTATCCCACCCAGCTTTTTGCAATCAGGTTCCAGACTTTCTGCAAACTCTCCGAACTCGCTAGTGTTCCCATAGGTAAAGCCTGACAGGAGCCGACTCCAGGAAGTTATTTAGCTTTCCTCTTCTCTACCCATACTGTTGTGTGCCTTTCTGGGTGAAAAAGAGAACAAAGTGTTCTCTTCTGGGTTAATTTGCACCATTTAGCCCATACCTGGTGAGAGCTGTCATGTGTGAGATGGCGACAGGCATATTTTCCAAAAGACAGGAGAGGAAAGAGGTGGGGAGGAGTGCCAGCAGTGGGTCCGGCCTGCACTTCCGCCATCGGGATTTTTCCTCAAAAAAAGTTACTTCTGTTAGGAGGATAAACAAAATATAACTGATGCCTTGAGAGAGAGAGGAGAAGTTGGGGGGAATCGCCTTCCAACTGCGTTACTCTTTACTGTGCTTATTTTGAAGGGGAACTTTCATCGGTGGATGAAAGTCTAAGTTGTAATGTGCACAAGAATGAGCTGGAGCCTTTTAACAAAGCCATCTCACTCCTGCTCCTCATGCTGGCAGCCTTTTGAAATCTTCCACAGTGTAGCAGCCTCTCTGGCAACAGCACTGGGACCTTGAGATCTGGTACTTGGGGACAACTAACAGCAGCTGAACAGGGTCAGGACGTTGCTGGTGGCAGCAAGGGACAAACCTTAGCACAGTTCTCTACCTGGGACAGGATGTTTTATATGGCTGCAACAAACTGGCCTGGCGTAAGCCAGCTCTGTGCAGCACATGAGTTCCCGTTCAGGTATCAATTGTGGGATTAGCTACCAGATTTATGTACTGAAAGAAGACAGAAGAGAGCAGAAAGGTGTACAGCAATTGGTGTTCCTAGAGCTCTTCTGAAATGAGATGCAGTCTGCAGCAGAAAGGGGGTGATTTGGTTTTGGAAGAGGCTGCCCCACTCAAAAAAAGAGACTGAAAGACAGCAAAAAAAATGTCAGAATATCTTTAAAGAAAGATTTCTGCCTACAGCGAAGCCTTTCCCTCATTGGGACTTATTAAAATATAGACATTTTCTCCAAAGGAAAGAAAAGTACAAAGCATGCCATCAAAGCAGGATTTCAAGCTATTTATTCTGATAGTGTTCTTTCTGCGATGGACACCGGATGGTAAGGAACATCGCTTATTAAAAGTTTATACCACATGCCTTCCACATTTGAGGAATTGCATGTGAAATAAATCACGCATTTCCCAACTGAAAAAAGTGCCCCAAAAGGCCATAAAAGCACTGAGAATTGCCATCTATAACTAATTAGCTGCTTTGGTGCCTAATCCTATGCACTGGGGTTTTAAAGGTTTTTAATTTACATAAGTAGAGACATAAAAAGAACAGTGTTAAGCTGTGGTGGCAAATTCAGTCTGCTGCCATATCCAAGCACATGGGAAAGCAGTCCCAAGCCCTGTGGGAAGCAGTGGGGCTGTGCTTCCCCTTCTGCTGTTCTGCCACATCCCTGACATCTGTACCAGGGGCAGAAGGGACTCTGCTTTTTGCAGCTGTCTCTTTTGTCAGGGAGGTGCGAGCCAGTTACCTTTAAAGCAAAGGTATTGCCTTCTTCTGGAGTTTGCACTTGGCTTTGAATAGGCTTATCAGAGTCATAGGGAAGGCACAGCAAGTGGCCATGTTCAGGAGTGCATCGTTTTTCATGCCTCTTTAAAGAGCCCTTATGTGATGGAAAATGATGTCAGAGTGTATTTATTTGCTTGCAAATACCAAGTAGGGAATTCTTCTCTTAGGTGGGAACGTTGTGCTGGTGTATCTATGTCAATGTTATAAGGACCATGTTGAAGTGGGGGAGAATTGCATTTTTGCAGAAGGGAGAAAGGATGGCAGAACTATGTTTCACCTCGTCTATGGACAAAAGATCCACTAAAGGCCATATGATAGCAGCTCACATCGAAGTTGTCAGGAATCTGCCTTTGAAGTATAGCCTAACTCAACAAAATGTGAAAATGCACAACAAGCCAACAACCAACACCAAACCACACGGGCAAAACCTCCACCTGGTCCTACTAGGACAGACAGCAAATATCACATAGGAACACAGAAGACAGTTCAGACCTGCATTTTAATGCCATCTGAAAGTATCTTGATTTTATTGGATGTTTAGGGACAATTTGCTTCTATTCCTTCATGCTCTTACTTCTTTCCTCTATTCTCCTCCTTTCTGATATTCATACGAGCAGTTCATTTTCTAGTTCACATTGGGTGTCAAGGTCTGGGGGATCAGTTATTGCTGTCCTGGGGGAACGACAGGTAAGGTGGAGGTTCCTGCAACTAGGCAGGACACTGGGTGGAATTAATGGGGCTTTCAAAGTAACTGGAGAGGATTTCACTTAAACCAACAGGCTTCCTGTATGATGAAGAGAAGGTGGACATGCTCTACAATAAAGGGACAGACTTAGAAGGAAAGTACAGAGCACTTAAGCACTAGTGAGATGAAAGGGCCTGGTTCTCGTGTTTTAGCTTTTCTGGCAATATAATTCAGCTGAGCACATGGGGCCAGCAGTAAGGCAAGGCATTGCTTGTCCCATGCTGTAGCCCTGCTCTTAGTCTAAATGGTGTTTATTGTGGGAGTGTTAGGTGCTAGCTTGCTGCAGAAATGGTTATTTACTTATATCTGGTGTTTTGTGCCAAATGTCCCATGTTAAAACAATGTCTTGTGTAGTGCAAAATGAGGCATGAACTCATTGTCCTTCAAAGGACAGTTTTATTTTTGTGGTTATAATGAATGCTACCCTTTGCAATTGCAAAATCTGCAGTGCTTAGAGCAGGGTGGTGGATCATCTTTAGTATTGACCACTTTGAAGGTACTGACTGTGAGCATGTGAGCAGGTTCAGCTAGTGGTTTTATGTGCAAAGCAGATTCTTTGCAAAAGAAGGCTCGAAGTTAATGACATGTTCTCATTCACAGGAGCTAAAAAGTGTAAAGAACTAAAGATACATGTGCAGGTAGCAAACGAATAGACAACACCATGCTCTAGCTAATTTTAACAGATACATATCCTTGGAAAAATTAAGTAAAAGGTGCAGTCCTTGGGAAATATTCTGCCCCTGCCCCTGCTGCATCTGCAATGAAAACACAGGATAAGTAACAGCTGATACGTAAAAAGATTCCTGAAAACAGATGTTTTCACATACACATCTGTCTTTCAGGCAGTAGGTCTTGTAGGTTGTATGACTAGATAATTCTAGCTCCATATGAGGCTGGAAACTGGAAGAATGTGTCTTCACCAAAGGGAAAAAAAAAAGTATTGTGATGTGGTGCTTCCTATCTTTTTCCTCAAATTTCTTGCCTCCAGATTGCTGTTCACTTTATATAATTTGCAGCCAAGGATCCTCCCACAGGGAGCAGGAACAGAGCTCAAACTGATCCCATCCAAACGGGGCTTGCTTCCATCTCGATTGACTAATTCCTATGTTAAGCTCAGGTGAGCCTTCCCAGCATGTAAAATTTCCCCTGCTGTTTCTCTCCAAGGCTTACATGCAAGCTGCCATGCTACTCGGATTTGAGTTAGGGCACATTGTCAGCTTCCTGTTCTCTCTGGAAACATTTTATCCTAAATCCAGGATATTTGGTTAGATAGTAAATTCGTTTTTTAAATGCCCAGAGGTGAAATCATTAGCAACAAGAGAAAAATTTGTCTCTTACAAAAATCTGAGCCCTCAGAGATGTAGCCTGGAGAAGCCTGTTTGTGATGGATGACTTTCTAGCCAACTATTGAGATGACTATCAGTAAAATTCAGTTGGCAGCACGTAAAGCAATATGGTGCCAATTATGTATGAAAGTATTACCCCTAAAATGGTCAAAGACATAGTTGTTCTCCGCCAACTTAGCGATGCCTAGTAGTAAGATAATTTAGAAGGAATGCCTAAAAATTTGTGTGACTGGGGTGGTGATGAGAAAAACCTGTTCAGATTAGTAATGTGTGTACTTCCTGCATGAAACCTGCCAATGAAGTTCTGTGTTCTTCAGTGCCTGGTGGTGCCAACTGCCTGTTTAAATCAATTCAGCAAGAGTGTGTACTTCCCTGTGTAGTAGGAAGATGTAACAACACACGTGTGTGTAAAAGAACATGTTCCTCACTAAAAGTGTGGAGAGAGATGCATGTTTGGGGAGAGACTTTGAGCAACATGCAGGGCAGCCAGGGAGCAACGACCTGCTCGTGCCTTTCAAAGCTCCCTCCTGGGCTGGCGTTTTAAAGATGGAAGTTGATACACGTCTGGAAGAGACTCTGTGACAGAGCAGGGGTATTTTTAAAACATTAAGACTGTAATGTGAGTGTCCACACTATGAAATAAATGAAGTAAAAATGGTCTTCATGTTAGCTAGTGGCTTGCTTACGCTTATGTTTTCCCTGACTAAATCTGATGTCTATATATGTTAATAGGATGACTCAGTGTTGCAGAGATTTTTGATGGACAGGGTCAGGGCAGACATTCCCGAACAGGGAAAGAATAAGAGAAAGCAGAGATTTTAACTTGTTGGTTAAAACTGCCTGTTGTGGGCCTTAGTGCACAAATGCTGTTTGCACAAACATATTTGCGAATTATCTTAAAAAGATGATCCTCTTTGTCCCGGGTCAGACTTAGATAACTTCCCCTTTGGGTCTGCATTAGCTGCTTAAAAAACCTGTTACAAAAAATTTACTTGCTGTTTGTTGGGTTTTCTTTAAACAGCCTGATTATATTTTGATGACGCTCTACAAACACACGGGTAGAATCAAGTGCTAGAAATAGCTTCCTAGAACTCAAATTGGTTTTTAAAATAAGCAAGTAAATATGTGCATGTAAGTCATGCATGCATTCAGGCAGAACTAGTTATTTTTGTTCTTCTAGATGAAATTGCTTGTAAAAACATGAGGTGCTATTTATTGTTACCGTTATTTATAATTTAAAATGCTAACAGTGACATGCAGTGTTGTGTCAGCTCATTTAACAGGCCATGAAACAGTTAGAAGGATGATAGAAATAAATCTCTGACAAACCAACCTCAGGTAAAATGTTACCTATACTTGCTACTCAGCCCCTGCTTTTTCATAATGGTGAGTAAAAATGGGTTGTCTTGTCAGGCAAAAAATACTATCATTAGCAAAAAATGTTTCCATCGCACATTGCGAACATAGATATAGCACAGTCTCATCCCCTCCCCTTGGTCTGACTTCAAGGGGAACTGGAGTAATAAGAAAAAACAGCTGGAGTAGCTTCCCACAGTGAAACCATGGTGAGCTTGAGGAAGGTGTGCTGCTCACCACCTTGGCTGTGCAACGTTCACAGGCCGTGGTGTCCTTTGCAGCAAGTTTATCTCCTTAGATCTTTCTGCCTTAGGAAAAAGGTATTTTAGTCCCTTTTACATGTGAATGGACAATTCGGATCCAACACTGGAGTGATTCAGCAAAAAATCATCACCTGTATAAAAGATGTAGGCTCTAACACTGGACTTATTCCCAGGAACAGCCTTATGGCCCTGAGTGGAGTCCCGGAATTGACCATGCCATGGTAAATGTTTTTTGTCGCGTTATGGCTCTTTTGAGGTTTCACGGAGGCAAGTTATTTCACAGTGCTATTGCACTCTGAGGGGGAGAGGGGACTGCCTCGCCTCTGGTCACTGCTGGCAGGAGAAAACCACAGCCGAGTTTGGATTTAGGGGAAAGTTTGGTGGAGACACAGGGACCAGGGGTGCTTGGAATGGAAAATTAACTGGCAATTCTAAAAAATTTAAATCCCTTTTTAACCCTATGGATGTATTTATTTAATCTAAGCACTTGAGTGGATGAACTGCTCAATAGTGTTTCAGTATCTGTTTCTGTGAGAAACAGGACATAATTGCAAGCCAGGTTTTCCTTAAGGACCAGAGGCTTAAAATGCCTGATAGAAATTTCCAGCCACAAATGGTTATTATGTTGCTTTTCAAAAGTATATTGATAGTAGTGAGATATTCTTTGGTTTTTACTGTGTTATTTTCATGAAATAACATTTGCCTTAATCCTTCTTGTTTTGGCTTGCTCTTTCCTGGCCTGATTTGTATGACAAATGCCTGTTTATGCAGCTGGTACCCAACTCAGGACTTGGAATAATGCAGGAAAAACCATAGCTTTGTGACATGGCAGGAAGAACTACAGAGCTATAGACTGTTACAGCCCTGAGCATAACTGGGGAAACTATTGAGACAAACTGATTGCTTACTGATGTGAAACATTTCTTAGGGCAAAGTGAGAATTTGCAGTAAACTATAGATTCCTACCCATGCCCCTTTGAATATCCTCCCTAAGACAGGATCAACACAATCAAAAACGTGTGTGAAATGCAAAGAAATAGTGTTTGATTCACTAGTCCTACCAGACATGGGCTGTTGTGCCTCAGTTATTTGGGACAATTGTTACCTCAAAATGCACCTTGGTAAGGGACAGTCACTATTTACTACCTTAGCAGCGCTGCAGTGCAGGGGGAACCTGAATGCCTGGGGCTGCCCAGCAGGTGGCTTACGTTGCTTGGGCTCAAGACCACATCGCTGTGCCATTTTTCTCTCGCTAGATGCCTACACTCCACTACTTGGAAAAAATCAGACCAAACTACAAAGTCACTTCAGGCAGAAACCATTTGCCAAGTATTGTATTCTGCAGAGATATTCTAAATCACATGTGGGGAAAAAAAAAAAAAAAAAAAAAAAAGAAGAGACCATCTGCAAATACTCAGCCTGTATCCACCTTCAGACAAAAAATCTGATGCCGTTCCTGAGAGCTAACTGTAGAATCTCTCCTTTTTCCTGGGAGATTGCTATCAGAAGTGGACTTACATCTGCTCTCCCAGCAACAGATGGTAGTCCTCTGGCTACCAACAGGAAGGTGATTTTCTGTCATTATTTTCTCATCTAGGAGTTTATCTTTAGATCTGTGATATTCTCCATGCACTTAATTCCGGTTTCAAATTCAAAATGGCAATCCATTTAAATGATCCTGTGACTTTTCACTAGCCTGTGCAAGATCAATTAGAAAAAAACTGTAACAGACCTGACCCTAAAACTGGAACATATAGTGCCCATTTGGATTCTCCCATGACACAATGGTGACTTCACCAGCAGGCTGCCCAGCAAACATTTGCATGCAACCATCTCAGATGGATATTTCATACACCAAATGCCACCTGTAGTAAATGCACAAGAAATCAAAGCAGGACTGCATACCCAACAGAGGAATCCTGGTATAAAGGTATGATATGGGTGTGACAGTGCAGAACCCCTAAGGAGTCCTTTTCATACTGAACATCCCTTTGATATTGAGCAGCTGAAAGGACCCCTCAGGGTTTACATAGCAGTGTCATTTTTGTATGACCATAATTTCTCTGTGTGTGTAAATGTCCTCCTGTTAGCAATGGATCCAAGTATCCAATTCCAACCAACTTTGATGTTGAAAGGAGTCACAGAAAATGTCATTCCTTCAACTGCTGTGGAGATAGGAAGTCACATACAAAAGAGAGAGCATATAAATTTCTAAAATTAGGGCAAACCTGCAAAACTCGGGCTTTGTTAGGCACTGTGCATCCACATTGTCTTATGAGCTGGAGGAAGGCTTCTAGTGAAGCTGTCAATCGCCTGTGAGGGTCCTTGTCCAACAGGATACTTCTGATGGGGTTGATTCTGTATTTGTGTGGGGACCACATGTGAATTGGCTTCAGATGCGATGGCCCTGGCCTCCCAAGCAGAAACAGATGAATGCATGTGACTCATCTACCTCAGTTAACCACACTTCCTAAGTTAACTTGCGCATAAGCAACTTTAAGACACAGGGGATCATCAAACTGCAGTTTAAAGTCATGCAGTGTTTATTTTTATTTTTAAGATTTTCAGGTTTGATCTCAGAAATTGTTTTCTAAATTCACATGGGGATGGATTTTTTGTAACTTACTGTTTCAGTTATGTAATGTGTTTTGAGTGCATTTATCTCATATATGGTGATTTGAAGAGGCTGCGGTAATTTAATCTGGAGGCATTTCAAGATGGGATTGACATCAGGAGTATGGGGAGAAGCCAGTTTCTGAACTCTTATCTGGAAAAAGGAAAAACAATTCCTTGCAATTTTTCAGCCTTTTACAGTTTCTTTTAGAAATCCTACAGAAATACGCAACGATCAACAAAATAGTTCATTGAAGCACCTGGCATCAATGTTTTGTTGACGGCATTGCACAGAGGCATGGCTGGAGTGCAATGTGGAGCACTAGAGCAGTTGAAGGACTGCAGGATATTAAAAAACCTTGAGCACAAGATAGGCAAGCTCTCAGGTAAAATTCATCTGAGAACACCTGAAATAATAAGAGTTTACTCTGCTATTCTGGGCTATGTGTCTAATTATCCGAAAAAGGTAAGGATGATGCATCCTAGCTAATTTAGGCACCTGCATGTTTTAGGATGACGTCTTCAATGACTGATTCCATGACTACCTTAGAGAAGATACCTACTTCACACTGCTCAGTTAGGTAAAATGGAGCCTACAAACTTTTCTCTTGCTGTTGCTTTCATCTTGGTAGGTTAGGCTTTAGCTCACTGTTGTTGGCCAGATGATTAATTTTCACCTTATCCAATCAAAACTGATGGTGCATGACAGTAAAAATGTGTTTTGTAGGACAATATGTAAACTTGCTGCCCAGTTAAGTGAATGGAAAGACTTCAACTCACGTCAGTGGGCTGAAACAAAGAAGTGAGTTACCGAGGTTAATAATTTTGCATTTTAACTTACCCTGGCTTCAGTAAGCATTCAGGTAAACACCCTAAATTCCAGGGTCTTTGCCCATTTAATCAATCTATATGTCATGGTAATCAAAATCAGTGGCAGTCAATGACAACAGTTTGCTTTTCAGTTTAAAGTTAAATAAGTAGAAATCAGTTATAAAAAACCTTGCAAGTTCTTTTCCATGTGTCCAGTACAAATCTTCATATATTTCCATTTAGGATAAATCTGAATAGGAATTGAATAGATTTCTACTGGCACATTCTGATGATATTCAAGGAGTAGGTGTAGCAAGCTGTGGGAACTAAGAAATTAAGAAAAATATTGCAGTGCTGTCAAGAGTAGGTGTAGACATTTTGTACCTGCTAAACCAAAATGATGGGCCTAACATTTAAAATAATATGCTGATGTAACGCTTGAGCAGAACAGTGATTTAGATAGACAATGATCTTTCCTCTGCTATCCAGTTTCCCTAATACTAGAAGGAAGCCAAATGCTTTGCAATGCAAATAGAGTCACAAATAAAAGGATGGTGTGAAGGTGTGATTCATCTGAAAAAAAATGTTTCACTTAAGAAACCCCAGAAGGCAGGATATAGATCCCCTATTTAATTCACCCTACCTCCTTCTGGCTTCTCTGCACGAGCACAGCAGTGTCAGCACAGGATTTTCCTTGGTTTGTAGGTTATACCTTGGGTTTCTTTGCCCTTCGGTGGAGGCTTGCCTGGCGAAGAAACCACTGTACCAATGCTTCCTTTTTTATTGTTGCTCTTTGCTGGGATTACTCTTAAATTAGGGAGCAGAACGGTTGCTAGCTGAATCCCAAATGTCTGGATAATATAGATGGCATAAAGCCTTCTTCATTTCAAATTAGTATGTGCTGCAGCTGCAGGACTGGGTAGCTGTAGTTAGGCTTGGAGTGTGGAGGGAACATCTTGCCTCGTACACCTGCAGAAATGCCCTTTAAAGCCTCAGTCTCATGTTGCTTCAAGAAAAAGGACTAGAAGTTTAGTGACATGTTTAATTTTTTAATTAAGCATCTGGCAGGTCATCTGAATTATGAAGCTCAATTTTATAAAGAAAAAAAACGGAACACCTCTAGGAAGTGAGTGCAAAAGAGGACCAAAGCCGGAGCAGGTGCAAGAGTGTGAGAAGCCAGACTGTGCAGTTACATGTTTCTAACGTCGAGGAAAGCTGGGCATTTGAACCAGCTCAGGAACAGATAGGCGCTGAGCTTGAGAAGATACTATTCATGTTAATTAGGGCTGAGTCCTACACATTTAACTCCCACTGATTTCTTAAGGGTTCCAATTCAAGTCAATGTCAGTAGGAGTGTGTCAGGGCTGCAGGCATGGGCTCTTTAAACTATCAATAGTCACATTTTGGGACTTATTAAGACCAGGATTTGCTGAACAGACTGTACTGCAAAACCATGCTAATTAGCATCTAAAATTCTTGGAAAGCTGCCAGAGATTCCTGGGAGCTGTCTACACCACCAGCAAAAATGGCTTTAGAGATGTTGATTGCCAGGAATAGGTTGGGGCATAACTTGTCCTTTCGCAGCGATTTTTGTTGCATCCATGTAGCCACCCTGGCTTTTGACAAAAACCCTTTGGTGCACACCTGAGGCAGCTGTTCTTGATAGTCTGGCAGGGAGCATTTCTGGAAAACTTGAACTAGTGGGTTTGTTCTAGAGTCTAACCTGGAGTGCTAAGCTGCCTGGGATGACACTGGGTGGAAAGTGTTTCAGTGTGTCTTTTTCACATGTTGTATTAGTTTTCTGTGGTAGCACACTGTCTTGTGACCGGGTGAATGAATTTTGGTAAGACAGAAGAATTATTTATCTCTACAGTAAGGCTATCATTTCCAGCTGCTCCCATAGTTTACATAAAACTCATCAAAAGGTTTCAGCCATTGATATTTGTTGAAACAAGCTCTTCCTCGCTTACTTTGGTCAAGCATTGACTGATAAAACAATAATGCAGTTCAGTTAATTTAAGACTTTCACTTATTTGTTTTCAGTTCCAGGAATGGTTTCTCCATGACCTGTTCCTGTTTCTATTTTTCTTCTGTAGCCCAGAAAACTACCTGGGAGATTTTTGATGCTCAAATCCCATCCCTGACTGATTCAGGAGAGGTCAGACCACACCTTCAGAGATACGCCTTACTGTGAAGCAAAGGGGCACTGATTTGGCATCTTGTGTTCTCCCCTCTTTTGATGGGTCTCTCTTGATGTGTCTGAAATCCTGAACTGTGTAGTAGAGATGGGAACGTGAGGCTCCTGCTGGGATGCTTGAAGCACCAGGATTACATGGAGACTCCCCTTTCGATCTCTCTCAAACCCGCTCTTAGATATCCTGGCTGTCCGTACACAGCTTGTAAGGATCCATACCTTGATTAAGCAAAAGCCTTTTGGCTCCCTGATGGGATTTCTCCACTGGATGTAGTGCAGAAAGACTTCTTTTGAGAAAGTCGCAGCAGATAAAGAACAGGGGGAGTGTCTAAAAATGGGAAAAACCATAGTGTCTATAAATATAAAACCTAGGGATAGGGCTTCCCGGCTGTGGCATGCATCCTGCCAACGGTATGCAGAAGACTCCAGGATGGTATGAAGGTATTTCATGAATACCTGAATGCCTCCTTACTCTCAGGAACGTGGCCCCAGATGGAGACAGGAACTGCTGAGCAGCTGTCGCTGCCATCCCTGCCTCAAGGTGAGACTTGAATACTTCTGAGGGAAGCAGAGCTCCCCGTCTTCTGCATTCCACCAAAGAATACATACCTTTGGTCCAGGAGTTAATGATTTTCCTTGAAGGCTAGTCCCCCCTCTTTGTGCCCCAGTTTTAAGTGTAAGGGGGCAAGCAGAGGTGCCAAGCACCTATGTGAAATCCTGATGAATTAACAAGGCTTTTCAAATTTTCCTTTCTAACTGCATTTTCTTATATTTTAAATAAGCATATGTTAGCCGGGAGACTTCTGTCTTCCGTGGAAAGCTGTTAGCAACACTGTATATCTCACTTGTTCCAGCACATTTTACTTCTCGCAAATGTTGACAACCATGTGCAAAGCAACGAGGAGCCGTGCTTGTGACCATCACCCGCTGGGGAGGCACTCGGGAGAGGAAAGCTAACAACTCAGGGACGCTGAGTGGATGGGAGACACTATTTTGGCTCATTTGTTGCATCTGCTGAGGACTAGCAGCAGGAGGGATGGCTCCCATTCCTCTCCCGTCAATCCAATGAATAATTAATGCACTTTTATGTAATATATAATAGTATAATATACTGTTCGCAATACATGCTACTAGCGTGGCTGTTGAAGTACCACGGTATGAAAAATGCATAATTAAATGAACTGCAGAGAACTGAGAGCATGGTTAAAAATTCATGGCAGGCTTCCCAGCAGCGGTGGCTGCGGGACAGCCCTGCGCCGGGACAGCCCTGGGGGACGCGGCTGAAGCCTCTCCTCGCCGCCCGCTTCATCAACATCCACCGGAACGAAGCGGCACCGGCCTATTTCAGGGAAGTAAATTAACGAGGGACATGGAAACGGGGCGCCAGGGCCGGTGTCGCCGCTCGCTATTCAAGCTACGTAACGCGGCGCTGTTACCGCCGCCGGCCCGGTTAATCGCCACGGCACGGCCGCAGCTGGCGCGGACCCACCCGCCGGGCTGGCCGCCCGCGCCGTTCGCGCCCCACAGCCGGCCCCGTCCCGCCGCTGTCGCGCGTGCGGGCCCGCAGCGTGTCACGGCCAAAACCGCGGCCGGCCACGCGCCGCCGGCGGGGCGGGCGTTGGGCGGGGCCGCGGCGGCCGTTGCGGGGGGCGGGAGTTTTGAACGGCGGCGCCGTTGAGGAGGATGCGGCGGCAGCGCCTGCCGAGCGCTGGGGCCCAGGAGCCGGTGAGCCGCGGGGGTCCCGCGGGCGGGGAGGCGGCGTGGGGCGGGCCGGGGCGGCGGGGCGGGCTCGGCCCGGCCCGGCCCGGCGTGGGGGCAGGCCCGGCGCAGGTGGCGCCCGTTAGCGGCTGGGGCGGGTGGCGACCCGCAGCCGCTCGGCGGCGGTGTGCCGGCAGCTGCCCTCCCTCGGGCGGCCCCCGGGTGCAGCGCGTCCGTCCCGGCGGCCTGGGGCTGCTGCTTGGGCGCGGTGGCGGCCCTGCGGCCTGGCTGTGGCGGGGGCAGCCCGGGCAGGTGGTCGCCGCTCGGAGCGCCCTGCTCGCCCCCTGCAGGGCCTCGGAGCGCCAGGCTGCGCCTCTTTAGCTCTTCTGTCTCTCAGCCGCTCATTTTCCCGTTCATGAGGTGGTCTTTAAAATTTCGAGTACCTTAAAAGCCTGCATTAGTTGAACTCAGCTGTGTCTGCAGAGCTGTTGCCGTCGGTTGCAGCGCGTACTGCTCCTCTGTCTGGCTAGGAGGGTTGCCAAGCTGGTATCTTGACTTTGCAGCCTCTGTTTTAGAATACTTGCTGCCTGACTGCTTGCTTATTTTAAATAAATACAGTAGGCCTGTGGGCTTTAGATGTAAGCCTCTGTGGTAACAAATCAGAAGTATACCTTGGAGTAAGGTTATGAAAGCCTGTATTATTAATTAATACCAATTAAATAAAGTAAAATTTCAGTCTGTCCAGCCTCCAGCAGCATCCATACCATTTTTCTTAGCTGTTGTTGAATTTGTTTGTTTTGTCACTCCATCATCTACGTAAAACTAGAAATCCTTTAACATTTCTTATATTCTAGGTATACTTAGGTAGGTAATACAAAGACTCTTTCAGAAAGCATTGCTTGGGCAGTTCCTCAGTATGGGGCTGCAAAATCTCAACAGCTGTTAGTAATCTCAGCTGGGTTATGCTGCCGCTGGTAGGGGAAGGATGGAGACCACGAGGGAAATGGTGCGTTAGTAGACAGCATATGGCAAAACAGTGCTGTGTCATTCCTCCAAGTCCAGATGGTGCGCTTACATTTTTGGAAGAAACTGGAAAGAGGAAAAAAAAAGCGCTGACCATGTGGTGTCGTGGTTTTTTTTTTGTTGTTGTAGAGGCACAGAGCTTCATGCATTCCAAATCTGGCTGCTAAGCGATTCCTTCAGATGAGATTTATATAGTGCAATTATTTAAGCTGTGGCCCAACAACTATTTAATGCTATTACAGAACATTTTACGCGGGTCTGGCTGAGACATAGCATGGACTAAATCCTTTGTGTAGTTCTGAAAGCCTCCATATGGGTATGTGCAGATGCCCCAAACTAGGAGAGTTTATTTCCTCACCATATTTACGTACCAGGTGATAGACCTGGAGAGGAGCTGTGGTCTGTGCTAGATCAGTGCAGAGGCCTGTTACCCTGGGAAATGTTAGGGGCAAGTTCATCAGCTGAGATGAAATTCAGTTTTGTAACAGCTGATGTATTGATTTAGGCTCAAAGAATGAGTAGTGATTTCTCAGGGGCAGGTGTGGGCCTTGCTTAGCTTTTCATAGCTGTGTAGTATTTGACTCAGAATAAAAGAAGCTTGATGAAAGCTATTTGCTGCTCCCTTTGGGATGAGCGCTGAGGAAAAGTGTGGATAGAGAAGCAGGTGCTGGGGGTATGGAGGTGCTGGTGCACTGTTTTATCCTGCACTGGTTGTGGTTGAAACTTTAGAAAGCAAAACCATGAGGAGGAAAACCAGGTAAGTCTGTGGTGTCATACTGGGTCCCAGGCCTTCGTATATTGCCTGTAGGGAATACCAGCAGAACTTCAATGGAAAACGTCTCTGATGTGAGCTTTGGGAGCAATTCATCACTGAACAACCCACTGGTGCCAGAGCACCTGTGTCATAGTAACCTGTGCATGTTCCAGACATTTCTCATGGGGTCTTTAACTCTCGTGAGAGTTCTTGGTTTCTGGAGAGTCTTCTGTGCTTTTATTAGTGCCTTCCTTCATGGTGGTGTCTAGTCATCATTAGTGTTCTACTGAATTTGCCAGCATTTAAGACAATCTAGTCACATGGTGAGAACATATTTGTCCTACTTTGCCTGATTACACAATCCGGGGATCTTTATTATCTTGGAGGGGAATGGAACCTACCTCCTTTATTACCTGAGGCAAATGAGAAACTATGTTTGTGTATGGGGGCTTAGCAACTTGCTGGCTCTTGATGTGGGGTGGAAGAACCTTCTGTACTGCTCTAGGTCCTGTTTTAGCAAGAATGAACTTGCTGTCTGTAGCAGAAGAGGTGGGAGATAGAATGAGAGGCTTATACCACTGGAGGGATCTCATAGCCTTTGGGTTTTTATAATGGAGTTCTGAGGTGGCTGGGAATCAGCTTTGTTTCAGATGCTGTCTAGTAGAGTATTACAACTTGAACATGTTGCTGTGCTGGTGCTGAGTGTGGGTTATGGACCAGAGCTACTTTTCCTTTAGGGTAACAAAGGAGGGTGGTTTGGAAGGAGAAGTGCTTTGTGAACAGATGGAACAGCAGCTGAAACTTTATATATATATCTTTACATTATGGCATAAGGCCTTGAAAAACAATAAAACCTACTCCTGCCAAGTTGGAAGGGAATGGGTGGTGACTATGTAGCGATCTTTCACCTGCCTATTGTGACTGCTATGAAGGGTCACTTTCTCATGTCAAAGGCAGCTAATGGTAAAGCAGAAAATTGTCCATGTTACCCCTTTCATGGGTTCTGGATTTCTCAGGTACTTGAGTTGGGGGGGAATTAGCTCCCTGTTGTTTCTGTCCTGTTTAGGCACTTGAGGGAGAGCGCTTGCCAGCACTTTTCTAGCAGCTGAAATACTGAACTTGTGAATGCAAATTACTGTACCATGAGTTTCAGTCAACTTACAGATCCATCCCCAAAGCACTTGTTTTGAGTTCAGATGTACTGTAATACTGAAAAATGGGCACAATGCTTTTAATTCCAAAGGTAGCTGGGACACTCTTGCTCAGTGGTGAAAAAGCATCACCCATCACCAACTTGCAATGTACTTGCAATGGAACCCTTCAGTACAGTGACAATGCTCTGGTTTTTGTGTTGGAAGTGTTTGGTTTGGCCAGGGATTGCCACATAACAAGGAAATGTGTATCAGAGTCATCCATGGCATCTAGCACACCTTTAGAAGACAGCAAACTGTGATCCTTCACCTTAATTACCTTCTGGCTTGGTGTGGATTGACTTCTTTGAAGTTGCAAGTGAAGAATAATGCACATTTATAAATGTTTGTTTTCTCTGAAAGTTGGTAGGAAAAAGTTGACTTCCCTGAAGTTTTTATGCCTTAAAAAACTCAACTCCTTCAAAAAAACAGTGATGCAGAATTCTAATGACTTGACAGGCAAGTCTGTCTTACGGCATGCTTTTGAATGAGGAGTGTGCATGGCTGTGCTGTCAGGCAGGGTGTGATCCTTGTGTAGTGTTGAAGCTACCACAGCAGTCTGACTTTCAGTTCACGGCCTGAAATAGTCAGGTATTGGGGTATTCTCCTTGTTTTACTTCACATGTTACTTGAATTTTATATCAACCAGAAGTGTAAAAACCACTTTTTAAAACCCTCTTTAAGATGGCCAAAGAAGTAATGAGGTCGAATTTCTGATGTAAAATATTTCGGACATTTTCCTCAATTTAGAGTTTACTTTAGTAGGGATCAAAGTAAAAAGTGGGGTGTTAATCTACAAGCTTTGTTCGGTTAGGTCTCTTAATAACCATATGAGGGGACCAGATGTTATCCTATGAATAACACATCGAGGCGCGTAATTTTTAGTAACTTTCGGCTGCTATGGTGAGTTAATGTTATTACCTGGTTTGTAATTTGCATGTATAATGGATATAGTGAATCTGTTACATCCTGTGTTTTAACCCCTTGGTTCCTGAAAAGAGAAACATAATTGTATGTTTAGTAACCATTATAATGTCTCCATGGAATTAAAACCTGGAATTATCTATCCCAACTGTGAAATAAGTCGAGCTTGTAAAAAATTCAGGATATTGTTATTTGGGGAATAAGTAGAGCTTGTCAAAAATTCAGGATATTTTTATGTGGAGTTTTGTTTAGTCCTTTGTTTGTTTGTTTTTCATATCTAGGAATGCAACATCCAAGAGAAGATTGACTTTGAAATCCGCATGCGAGAAGGCATCTGTAAGCTACTTCAAGTGAGCACACAAAAAGACCAGCTCTTGCAAGCAGTTAAAAACCTGATGGTTTGCAATGCCCGTATACGTGCCTACAGGACAGAGCTGCAGCACCAAGAAGAGCCAGTCTCCCGCAGAACTGAGCGGTGAGTAACAGCTCAAATTCAAGTGGAGCATTATGAAGCATTGCTTACGTGAATTCTTAGCAGCCTGTCTAGGAAAGTGGATTTAAACCCTTTCTTCTGTCTTCCCCTGTACAAGCATGTATTATTGCTGCCTTAAAACATTGCTTTATAAGACCATTCCAGTATCTTTTTTTTTTCACTTTAGAAAATAAAGTCATATTTTTCTGGGTAGATTCTGTTATTGACATTAAACTATTATTCAGCATCTGAGTATCAGGTAACGTAATAGTCATATTGTCTTGATTACCTTTAGCATACAAAAATATACCTAGCCAAATCTGAAGGAAATAAACAAAACTATCCAAGTCAGAATACAGCTATTTCTACTTTTCATTCTTTCCATTGTTCTTAAGGTTTCTTTAATGGTGGAATCATTATGGTTAATTGGTACCCTCTACTGGCCAGTTCTGTTAACTACAGCAAAGTAATAAACACGACAATAAATATGAAGAAAAATCAGTTTAGTTGAAAATATTCTCACATTATAACTCCTGAATGAGCTAAAGTATACGTGGTTTATTTGAATAATGTTATAATTTTTTGCCTAATGGAATATATTTTGTGTGTAATGTTGAGAATCATGGTGCAGAGGCACTGTTGCTCTCGGGTTATTACTTTAATGAAATATTATATTGCAATCTAGCATAGAAACTCTTCAAGTTTATGCTTAGATCCATTTAATTAAACTATAGGAACAGTCCTGCTGCTTTTTTCTTTCAGTAATGTGGTGTTACAGGAGAAATTTATTGAAGGAAAGAACTGCATTTTCTGATTATATCAACTATTACCATGAAAACTGATTTGGAAAACTAGCACTTATAACGTGTGGTATTCTGTAATTATTGCAGTTGTATTGCTTTTTCCTACTAAGATGAAGACTTTATAGTGATTCATCTTTTATTTATGTTTTTAAAGATGGAATAATATCAAGCAGGTATATATGCTGGTTTACTCAACTCCTGGTCTTTGATGTCAGTGACCACAGAATGATGATGGCACATGTCCAGAACAGGACAGAGACACTTGGAGATCTATCTGAACAGCTAGATTGTTTTCTTACAGTCAGTCAGCTGTATTGTTTACTGGGTTTGTGTCTGTCATGCATTGTTTAGAATTCTGTCTTAAGGGGTCCTTTGAATTGTCAGTGGAGGTCATTAGAAGGGATGTGTGCTGTGAAGTTATTTCTCTGCCATTTAGATCATAACTTTGGTAGCTGGTAGTGCGTTTGCAGTTCTTTTTTCAGTATTTGCTCAAGACTGGAGTTCGGTTAAAGCTTTATCAGATAAGATGATGATGGCTGAGAAAGAAAATTCTAGGGTTTTCAGATTAATTTTATCCCTGTTTCTTGTTACGTTGGTCTGTAATCTGTGAGTTGTGAAGATATTATAACTGCTTCTGGAAGTCAAGCTACTGATAGCAGATAGAAATTTTCATTTCACCTTATTTGCTTAGAGTTAGGAACAGTGGCAGATATAAGGAGAGCACTCTATTGTTACTCATTATCACCAGATTTTTTTCATTCAATTTGAGGTTGACCTTGAGATCTACACCGTGGCTACTTAGCAAACTGCCTGCCTGCATGTAAAATAATGATATTAACAATGCAACATTTTGTAATTGGCCTCTGTTAATAGAGGAGGTGGCAATTCTCTAACCAGTAATAGAACTGATAAATCAAGTTGTTTATTTATTGATGTGTGCAGAAGGGGAAAAGTTGATAACGTATTTGATTCTGTTGGAGCTGTAAAAGACAAGGAAGATGAATCTACTTGTCTTTTTAATACCCAGGTTAAATAAGCTTTGGAGTAGAATATTCTAGGGAATTAAGAAAATTGATGGTGTACCTTCCTTCCAGATTATTCTCAAGAATCTAATGACTCATATCTTAAACCTGAGATACCAAATTTAACTTTAAAGAAAAGCATTTGAAATGAGCTATAATGTGAACACCCTGACACTTTAATGTTTAAAGGGTTGAGTTTTAGAAGTCTAAATGCACAGATCTCAAACCTCATTTTTCTTTTCTTCTCTTTGGCAGGTCTTCAGAAAATGGGACAAAAGACCGGGTGGCATGCAAAGCAAAAGTTGCTATATCAGGTAAGCGACTAGGTAGTCACTGTAATTACAGGAGCAAAGTGGCTGGACAGTAACTTGTAATACAAACTATACAAACCAGATAGTATTTTTAAAGTGTGTATGTGGTTCAGGGGCATAAAAACACAGGTGCCTTTGAAGCACAAGAGAATTTAAGTCACACATGCTTTTGAAGATTCTACCTGGTATTTCCATTATAACTAGTGTTCAAATGTTATTTAGTTAATGCAGATTACATTACTACAGCAAAGGTATAGTGGTATGGCTTCAATGCAAACTAGTAGCAAGAATATTTAACAGTGATTTCCAGTAGGCTGATGCACTGTTTCCCAGCCTGTTCTCAAACTTCAGCACTATGAATTTATTATGGTTTTGCCTATGCCAATAGTGGGTGTTACTACATTCAGCATTCCTGTAGTTGTTCATTGTGGCTGTTCAGCTAGCTTTGCTAACAGATCTGTTTATGCTCCCTGACTTGCTTCATTGAAAAAAATGTATAAGGGCTCACTACCTAAACTGTGTAAGTTAATTCTGCATATTTTGACATATCTTTAAGCAAGGTAACTTCTAGTAGGAGAAGAGTGATGAGCACAAGGTTCAATAATGTTTTCTGCCAACACAGCTGTTTGCAGAATGTGTATCTGTCTTTCCTCCTTATGGTAGTTGGATGAAAGCATCTGTTTGCCTGTCTGTGCTGTGGTTGCACCTTTCTTTGGATTTATAGAGTTGTCTGCAGTGAAGACTTTATGATCTTACAATAGACTTCTGTTGTTTTTAGAAAATCAGAATTGTGTAAGGACTCTGTTTCTAGTATGAAAAAATTCTTTAGGATATGAAACATTTAGCTAGTTTCTTTTGATGGGACAAGAGAATATTGTGTCCTGTTACTAACCTAGTGGCTCTCAAATGAGGTTATGATCCTCAAAAGCATGGCAAGGATCAAGGCAAAGAAGAGAAAGAGGCATCAACTCCCTCATTGTGAACTCAAATCTGTGAGTGCTGGGATGCTTCCATGCCTTGCCCCTCTTCAGATACTTATGTCAGGAAGCCTAGCCAGGTCCAGTTTCCAGCAGGAAAGCCTAAACATTCTTCTTGGTCTCTGCTGGGAGATTTATGCTTTCTATAGCTCGCCTGTTATAAACTCCTTATTTTCCACTGTGTGTGCCTGAGAAGCAGAGAACTGGGGTACATGAGAAGTAGCTGTCAGGACAGGCTTGTTCATGCTTGGCAAGGGCAGGAGCCTCTGGGCAAGGCACGTGATTGGGAGATCCTGAGATGACATTAATACATGCCTCCTGCTTCCTCCTTGTGTTGTCCTCTGACCCATTACCCTGTGTCTATTTAGCTTGCCAAATCAGGCCCTGTTTGCTTCCACAGCTCCAGTATGTTCACATCTGTAATGCCCCATTATTTCCCTGTCTTGCACAATCCTTGTGTACCACATTGGGCATGCTGCGTTTCTCTTCTTGTATGCCGACCTTCAGTGGATTTGCAACTGGAGTTGCCCTGCACGGTTGGAAGGCGTGCATGTGCATGTGCCTGCCTTGTGGAGAAGGCAGTTGCAAATACAAGCAGTGTGAATCAGGAGACGTCGTGACTGAATTGTCTGGGAGAGGTTGGAAATGAGGAGTGAGTGGTAGTCTATGCAATATGACAGGGCGTGTGACTTCAGAATTGAAGATACAGAATTTTTTTTTAGGGGAAAGTAATCCATCCACTTATAAATATGTTAGTGTATCATATGGTTAGTACACGCCAGAAACTTAGACTATTACCACAAAAAAGTGTGATCATGTGGCCAACACCAAAAGTTCAGGAGCAGCTATGCAGGAGTACTGAGGAATGTACTCCTACAGAAAGCAGCTGTGTCAGATACTGTGTGGGGAGTGCATTCCCTAATCCACAGATTTTCACACTTCTATTATTTTTACTTATTTATCCCCCATGTGTGTGAACAAATTATGTAATTTATGTTATCTTACCAATCAATTATTTTGTCAAAAGACAATACATTAAATGTTGATCAAAAGCATAATCATAATTTAAAGTAATTTGGTAAAGGAATCATTGGCTTTAAATCTGATTAATTGTAGTGCTTGAATGTATCCAATTTGAATCCAGATGGATTTACAGTTAATGATAGCTGAAATTAAGGTGTATGAAAATTGATCTTTGTTCTTGATAAATGGCAGCTCTTTCAATCCAAGAATTGAATTGAAAACTGATTTACAAGGATCATGTTCAACTTGTTCCAGTGATTAACTATATCCTGATGATTTTTCTGACTAAGGTGTAAATTTTTCAGCTAGCATGATATTGAAAGTGACGTGCAGAAGTAATCTTTAATCTAGTACTCTAATTGTTAACAAGACCTATTGAGTGCATTAAAGTTGTCATTCAGAGTTTGCTGTGTGATTAAAGATGAAAAAAGGCTATTATTGTAACACTATTTTCACATATTTATGTAAATTTAAGGCCTTTGTCTTTTAGGAAAGAAATATTCTGTGCATTGTCTCTTGACAGAGACAAATATGTATGTTTAAAGTTTGAGAGAGGTTTCTGTAACTGTTTTAAAGAAACTGTTTCTGTTCCCTTATTTTAAAAAAGTAACTATTTTTCGAAATGCTTACTATGCAAAAGCATCTTTAGAAGTGAAAGTCAGTTTCAGAACATGGTGATGTATTGAGTTTCAGGAAGTTGTGGCAGTCTGAAGTTGTATGCTGGCAGTTCACTGATGAAAATCGATTAGTTGTCACAAATACTTAAAAATAGATGAATTTGCAAGTTTTAAAATTGAAATAGCATGTGAAATAAGATGTCCCATAATATAATGAAAATTAACTTAAATTTAAATTTTTCATTTAATACAACTTCAGAGACAGAGAGACTATGTGCAGTTTCACTTGAGTCAACAAGTTTTGTGGGTAAAACCCTTCAGCTGCACATGACAATCTGTTACCAAAATACCACTACTGTTTTGCGTCTTAGCATACTATATGTGGATTTTCCCATCTGCCTCGTATAAAGATCAACACTGGAGTCGGTGATAATCCTTTATAACAATACTGAAGATTTTTATCAAAAGAGACTTGAGCTAGTGCTGTTCACTGCTGCCATCATGTGTCACTTAATATATTGCATATACTCTTAAACACTGTTGCACTTAAGAAACCAACTTTGGATTTATAAAGCCTCCACTACATTTGTCTTTTAACAGGGACTAATAAGAAATGTTATGTCTAAACCAGAGTCCTTGAAACTGGAGGCAATGTCACTCAGTACTGTGGTGGATTGAGTAGATAAGTTGGAAACTACTTTCCTCCTATTAAAATGACAGGCATGACTTAAAATAATGGTTCTGTAATTGCCTCTCTACTATGGTTCTGAGGTAGAAGGGTATTGCTGAGTTTAAAAAAAAAAAGATTTCTAAACTTTTTATGCCAACTAAGACAATTCTGACTGAGAGTGATCACAAGTGATACGTTCTCTGTGGCTTGCAAAACAGCTTAAGTGTTTGCAGTAGAAGTATCCCAGTCTTTCCATTAAAACAGGAAGGTTTTTTCTGGCAGTTGGATGAGTGGTTTCCAGCACAAGGCAAGCAGAGTTTAAGTTTACATCTGTGCATAGTAATGGGCTCAGAACCTCTCAGAACTGCGTTACACAGCCACTCTGAAATGTTATTTCAGGTACTTCCAAATGAGATTTAAAATACTCTTTATCTTAGCATAATTTCTAAAAGAAAATGACACTTCAAGGTGAACTAATTGATTAATTTTCTTTTGACAGGGATAATAAGATTGAAATAGTTATGCTGTTCTTTGGGTAGATGGTCCTGTTACTTCCAGAACACTGGGAAAAGAAATAAAAAAACCTTTTTTTTGTTTTGATCATAGTTCTGCAGTATTGGCTACAACTTAGTTTACCTACCTTTTTTTTTCCCTTTAGATATTCGAATACCATTAATGTGGAAAGGCTCGGATCACTTCAGCAATAAAGAAAGTATGTAAGATGTAAGGAACTACTCTGATAAGCAATTGCTTTTGCCTGTAAATTAAATGGGATGGGGAAGTCCATACTCATTTCAGCCACTGCTTTGACCTTTCAGTAGGTCCATATTTTACTCTGTTGCATAGTTGCTCTTTAAGTCGTTGGTTGTAGCAAGCTGAGTTAGTTCAAAGTCCTGTGGGTCTATATGCTTAAATCCTAGTCTCTAGAAAGTCCTCCTGAGGAGAAATTCCAGAGGAAGCAAGAGAAGAGCATTGTTATTAAACGGATAGCTGAGAAACTTCTCTGATTATACATGTTGTTCTATGTCTTGTCTACACTTGAGAGAGTGTTTTGGAGGCTGTTTCCAGTGAGAAATATAAATGAAAGTTGTCTGTTGGTGTTGAGTGTATTATTGGATAGTCTTCAAGTACATGCATTTTGCTGTATCATGGAGATTAACCCTAAATCTGTTCCAGCTGTCACGTGGCATTGATTTCACTTTGATTTTCAATAGGGTCAAAGGGGCGAAACATGGCAAAATAGTCTAATCCTATATAGTACATTCATAAAATGATACAGGCTTTGGATCAAATGTTGTTGGTTTTTTTTTTCTTAAGACCACTTTTATTAAATAAAATTACATTCGTACTAACATTTCTGAAGATACTAGCACAAACTACACCTGATTATCAGGAGGAAAAAAAAAAAAGTTGAGCGTTTTTCCTCTCTGTGAATGTTGTTCTACCACCCAGAAGCTTTGATTGTTCAATTATAAATCAATCATAAAATCCTGTGATGAAAATTTATGGTGGGAAGAATTTGAGGGCAATTCCTTAACAGTCTGGATTACCATTTCTTCTACTTTTGTTTACTGTAAGCATTTAGTATTGTGATGTGCAATATGGCTAATAAAACATTTCTTTGATTCTCTCCAGAATCACAGCGCTATGCAGTTTTTTGTTTGTTCAGAATGGGAGCTGAGATTTTTGATACAGAGGTGGCTATTGTGGATAAAGCAATAACAGATATCTGTTTTGAAAATGTAACCATATTGTGAGTATAATTTTACTTCCGTTGAATGAAGTACAAGTATTGCTGGGTTTTTTTGAAAGTGGATGTGATTATGAATAAGATCGGCTGAGGTCCACTAAGTTGTTTTTTTTCTGTGGGCAAAGGAATCAGTAGAGGTGCTGTTAATTTCAGTGAATGGTGGATCTCCGTCTCTGGAAGGTTGGCTTTTATGTACCTAATGATGCTGGGTGTGGATGTGCCACTTGAACTGTACTACTTTTCATTTTTGCTCTGTGGAAGCATTTTTCTTTATATAAAGAGACAAACAGACTTGTACCTCAAGGACAGAATTAAATTAATACTAAAACCTGAAAGCATTATGAAAGTATAGGCATGGGCGTTGCACCTGGTGTTTTTTAAATATTTATTATTCTGTTCAGCAGGCTACAGTCTCTTCCCGCACATCCTGTTCTGTTACACCTATATGAGCATGTGCTAAGCCACAGTCCTTATAGCTGAAGAACACTAGACAGGAAAAAACTCACTGATCTTTAAAAGCAACCTGGAAAAGAATAGAATTTCTTCTGTAATTTTTTGTTGCTTTATAATTTTGAAGAGAGTCCTGAAAGACACTGAACTCCCCCCCCCCCCCCCCCTAAATTTTTTTTTTTTAATGTTAGCAGTTTTTAGATTTGGTCTCCTAAGGAAGACTGAAAGCTTTAAATCAAGATCCTGAAAACTCAGTGGTTGAGCAAGAGTGGATCTTTAAGTCAGATTTTAAACTCTCTTAAAGACCTGTTCAAGTTAAGAGTGGGGGCAAAGATTTAAATCTGCTTCTTCAAAGATATGAGACTTGACCATTATAACTTTCTGTGGAAGACTGCAAATAAACCAGAAAAGGCACTCTAATTTGCCTTGTATCCCCCAAGATAAAGTTTTTATAAAAGCCTTTGGGATGATTTGGTTATGGGCATGTGTGTAATGACATGATTTGTACCTGAAAGAAGAGGTTAGGCTTCTGGTTTGATGACTAAGCCTGAGAACAAGAGAACTGGTAGAACTGAAAACAGAGAAAGCATAGGCTGTGGACAGAAGAATGCTGCAGTAGGTAGTTAAGTGATGAGTGACAGATTTTGGGTTGTGTGATAGGATTTTTTCATTAGTGTGAAGGGGATAGGGTGCAACTAAGATATCTTTAAAACAATTCAATCTGATTTAAGGCCACACTAGGTTTAGATGGATAGGTTTTCAATCATGTGATTTTTGTGTAACAGTAGAGGGCAGATTTAAGTGGTTTTGAGTGTCTTGCCTGTGTGTTTCCATAACGTGTTTTTTTTTTTTTTAGTTTTTAACCTACAAGTTGAATTTCCTGTTTGCAGTTGTTTATGGTTTAATTAAAACATCCATCTTATGTCTTCAACACTAAGTTACCGCTGTGTACTCTAGCCTTTAATTCCATATTAATGTATGTCTTCGCCTGAATCTTATGGCATTCCTTCCCTTGATTAGAAATATATGTTATTTAATATATACAGTAGCAGCAGCATTCCTGGGCTGCGTAGTCAGTTTATTAACAAATGCTCTGAAATTTTCCTCCCCCCCACCCCCCTTCAGTGATGAAGCAAGACCAGATTTCCAGGTGAAGGTTGAAGTGTACAGTTGCTGTACAGAGGAGTCTTTATATGTAACAAACACTCCTAAGAAACTAGCAAAGAAGCTTAAAACGTCCCTCAGCAAAGCTACAGGGAAGAAACTCAAAGCTGCGCTGGAAGAAGACAGCATTGAATCCCTTTTGCCTGCTGACCCGGTCATCTAGTAAGCTATATATATTGATATTCTGGTTTTATGTTTTTTAAATACAAATAAGCCAAGTATATTGTAATTTTTTTGGAAAATTGCCAAGAAAGTGATTATTTCTGTACTACCAGAGTGAAAAAAAAAAAATTAACATTTAAAATAGGAAATGAGAAAGTAGGTGTGAATTCCAACCATGTCGCTCAGCCTTGGGGCCTGGTTCTGATTTTGAAACACACGAGCGGGCTTTACCTTTCTGTTATACAGCTAGCTAGCTGGTAAATTCTCTGTGATTTGCCAACTGTTTAATGTTTTTAGTTTGATCTCTGGAGGAAATCAAGCTTGTACAATCGCTCTGTCTGTGTCCCTCTGCCCATCTACCTCTCCTTCTCCCTTTCCCGTTTGCTCCCTCCCCCATATTATTTTTGTGCCTAGCCAGTTTTGCTCATGCTTGGCAGACAGGTAGACATGTCCAAAAGTTAAGTTGTGTGAGATAAAAAAAGTGTGGTGTGTAGGCAGGAGAAACCTCTCGCCTAATGAAGCTGCCTGAGCTGTTTGTGGTATCTGGGGTGCAAGCTGTGCACATGGGGGCTTGTTGGCTTTTCAGTATAAAACTCTGGGCTGTCAAAGGTGCTTTACAATTACAAGCTGCTTAACAGGAGTATTCTTAATTGACTTTAGCAGGGAATGTTTTAAAATTACTTACTGGTTTTCAGTGTTCATAGAAATAAGTGCTGTTCCCAGTAATTTACCCGTTTCCTTTTAAAAACGATCTGAACTATTTCATTCATTTTTAAATGAAGTTAACTGCTTACTAATATTTCTCAGCTACTTTTAATTTCATTGGGATTTAAGCAGGCCAAGTACCTAAACTGTAAATACTAATAATATTGATTTTTTTTCTAAGATAGCAATTTTTTCAAGGAATTACTTTTTTTTTTGGCAGCTGAACAGTAAAGAATCGATGCCTAATTCTTGCCAGGTGTTGAGTGTGGTCTTAGTCTAGCTTCATAGCTTCATATATCTATTTGCCTGGATCTTAAATGGAAACATTTGAGCATATTCTATCTTTGTCAGACTGATATTACTGTATACTGATATTACTGTTTCAATCAAAAATACACATCTGAAATATCTTATCCACAGAGCAAAGCAAATTTTACCACTAACTTTCCAGTGTGTTTCACCTAATGACAATGTATCTTTCAATCTGCATCATCTTAGGTGGCTGTGCTTTCCATCAGCTCCAGTTGGGCGATGACATGCTGTCATTAGATAGTTTCCTTCAGATATAACCACTGGCTTATTTGCTGGCCATACTCCCTTGAATACAGATTGCCTGTCTTTTAAGGAAAAAGCATCAGTAGACAATCTAAACAGCTGCTTCCTCCCTTGGGCTTTGCTTTTGTTTTCTCAGTTGTAATTGTATTTTGCTTTCCTCCATCTTGAAGTTTGTTGTTTCTGCTGTAAATAATCATCTCACAGTGAATGTTACTTTCTTAACAGAGTTAAATGAACAATAACATGTTTAATGATGGTTGTGCCAGGTGCTTAAAAAAGATTTTTGGAAAGGAATGAGTTGTTATGGGCAGAAAATAAGACCTTGGTATGTAGCCCTTATAAAGGGGAAGAAATTGCAAGATTACAAGAGATCTTTCAAGTATTCCCAGAGAGTTTTACCAGTCCAGCAGGTGAAATTAAACTGCAACAAAAAAGAGATCTTTCTGTATTATATGAACACCTTTTCTCTGTAGATTTCATTTGTACAGGCCTTTTTCTTTTTAGAGCACACATGGAAGAAAATCTGTTTTCCAAAAACCCTGTGATCCCTCTGTGTGAAACATCTTGGCTTAGAAATCTCCCTGGTTAGTGAGGAAACTGTCAGCCTTGTAACTTTTTGCAAAAGCTTAGTGATAAAGTTCTTTGAATTGTTGCTTAGGCTGGTTAAATTCAGTTATACTGATATTTTCCATACTCTTTATTATCTCTCTTTTCATTTCTATACTCTCTTTTGCCTGCTTAATTTTCTATTCTAACTTAATTTTTTTTTCTTTTTACATTTGTTGTAGAAGGAAAATGTTTAGTGCATTTATACTATTGAATTCCAGAGTAACTAGGTAGCTCTTTGGATAAATCATTGGAGAGAGTCCCTGAAGTGCATGTTTATTCACTTGCAGAACTGGCCTGTGCGTGGACTTGCTGTTACTGCCTTTTGCGTATTGTCCTCCACTGGGCTGGAGGCACAGCTTCAGTGTCCTATGTTTAAATGGGCGAATTCATAGTAGTATTTTGCTGGAAGTACGTAATCTAATCTGATGGCCTTTTACAGTTGGGTTCTTTTTAGTACTTGAAGGTTGTGTTTGTTTTTACCTTTTATTATTTAAGATCTATTTGAAAGGTGAGCATATTACTTTTTTGTTGGTTTTTTTTTCTGACTCACAAATCCACACTCTATATCTGAATGAGTGAACTAAGATTGGGATTTCTAACGTTGGGATTAATATTCTGGAACAGATTCTGGAATCTGTTATTAAAAGATATAAATAAAAATACAACAATAAAAATATAAGAATAAAAATGTATTAATTAATATGCATTGATAGAAAAGATGATATAGTTACACCTTCCCACGCCAGTGTCTGTGTGGCAACTTTGGTGCCTCTGTCTCTTGATCAGTAAACAGATTTAACAACAAGCCTTTGCCACAGGCATGTTGTGGAGATGAGCCGGTTGGTTTGTTTTCTTCTTTTAATAAAGTTATTACATGGAAAAATACTATAGATATGCAAAGTACTGAATGAGATGCAGCAGGGAGATTATTTTTTGTTATACAAAGAAACTGCCATTTAAGGCAGCTAGCCAATTCTGTGAAATGTAGAGGCAAAATGTTGTCAACAATCCTGATTAACCAGTTCCATTTGAAAATATTTGCAGATAAATCTAGTCTAAATTATATTGTAGGTAGCCGAAAGGAATTACTTATATTTTAGAATGAAAATGTTACCATGAAGCATATTTTAAAAGTGAAATAGCTTTTTTTTTTCCCCCCAAGGTTGTTGTGGTAATTAGTCATGCTTTAGAAAAAAAGTAACTTTAAAATCAGCACAGAAGTTTTATCTGTGAGAAGAAACTGAACTTTTTGGTACAGTTTAAATAGAATCATAATGTATTGTTCAAATGCATGGCAAAACATAATCCGCGCAGAATCTTTTATTAGGGAGCAGTCTAGCAGGGAATATATGCAAATGCTGATGATTTTTTGTTTGGATTGCCCTCTTGAAACATTTCACAGCAGTGGTTTTTCACCCAGAATGTTATATCATATTTAATTTTCTGTTTCCTGGAGAGAGATGTGTAACAGGCCTCCCTGCTAACAAACTTACTACTCTTCCTCCTCCTCTTTCATTAGTGTTATGGCTAGGTAGCATCTGCCTTGTTCCTCTGCAGAACCAAAGATTTTAAAAACTTATGTTCCTACTGTGCTATTAGGAAAAATAACATTTGAAAAATATTACGATAGAAAACTACTTTTTTAGTGATGTTAGTTCAGTACTGTCTTCTCACCTTTTACACCACTAAGCTGTCTTATGCTGTACTGAAGATATTTTAAGGAACTTATGCTAAATCCTGTTAGGGAGAGTAGTTAGTGACTTTGAGGGGTTTGTTTCCTTGTGAACTTTATTTAAACTGCCATTACCCAGGTCAAATTCTTAATGCATTGCTGGACTGTAAATCTGTTACTCAGTCTGAAGAGTATTTGGGGGAAAAGGTTAAACATGTACCAAATTTATACTAGTTTATTCCAGGAATTGCATTCCACATGCACTGTGTTGAGTTGTAAATGTGACTTTCCCCCCCCCAGGCAAAATCCAAAACAAAGATAAAACATTCTGAAACCTGTAAGCACAATAAGTGAGAGTCCTTTATGCTACAAAACTGACTGTAGGATCTCTGCACAGATTTCTGGATGTGAAGAATCACAGTATTATATATGTATTTTTTAACAGTGTCTAAATGACTTTATAAAGTGTAGTCTACACGGGCAAAGCGAGAGAGCAGAGTGACATGGAGGACCAATGTAAAGCACTTTTAATTTTTAACCTGTATTGTCAGATAAAGTTTATATCATCAGTTGTTCTATTAACTACAGCAATTTTTGAACCTATTACCAAGTTTAGTTGCTTTAGGCCTAGAAATAAAAGTTGTGAAGTTATTAAAAGTTACTTGGTATCTGACTAGAGGAGAGGCTCTTCGGGGTGCGGAGAGGTTGGACAGCACAGCCTTTATGCCTGGGTTTGGCAGCCTCTGGCTCAGCAGTAAGTGTGAGCCTGCCCAGCTTGTAGGCAGCAGCCACGGAGGTCTCCTGGTTGGCAGGTCCAAGAGAGGTGGCTATGGAAAGAGCCACCTCATGGGGCCTTGTGGTGCTGGCCTGGAAGTTGTGGGGTGGGAGGGAATGGGAGGCACGCACAGGGTGCAGGCAGGAGATAAGGGTATAGGAAGCAGATGAACAGACCGTGGGACAGTGTTAGTTTATAAGGAAAACCAGAGAAATGGAAGCTCTGTGGGAAGAGGTCGGATCTGTGGTCACTGAACACCTTTCACCTTGGTGTTCCTGTGTGCCCAAATGCGTTATCTCAGATGTGTCTAGACACCCTTTAATTACTACCTGAGCAGCATGAAGCAGAAATGTTTAAATGTGCCTTTTCTTTCACATTTAGTGGTGCAAAGTACAGTTTGCTAGCACATACCACTTTGGGGCTGGAGAGTGCCGAGGACAGTTTCAGGACCCACAGCCTCACTATTACAGGAAATGGTAAGTACATATGGTACCAATTTAAGGAAATAAAAAACCAGTAACATTTTGCATTTCTCTCTCTTGTAAACTAAAGAGCTTAAAGAGATTATTTTTCTTGATACTTAATATAGAACAACTTTAATAAAATATTTAACGGCTCTATAACAGGCATCTGTACACAGCTGAATAAACTACAAGTTGAGTAAAATTTCAAGTCCAGCTGAAATTTTAATTCTTTTGGGAGTTTATTCTGTCATTTGCATCTGGGTCTTATGAGTCGTAGCTATATACAAATTATTTCCCCTTCCTCGCAACCAAAGAAGGATATCAGAATGAAGAACAGCTTTTTCTTCTGTAGTCAGAAGGAAAGTAGAAAAATAGCTTCAGTTCAGCCAGGTTGTTTGAGGCTCAGGTTTAACACAGGGTGTAAGCGTGTGTGCTCGCAATTTGCACTGGTCGCTGTGCTTCAGCTCTGGGGCAGCACAAGCTGACAGCAGTCAGCCTAGGCCGGGGGTCCTCAAACTTTTTAACCAGGGGGCCGGCGCGCGGATGCAGTGGCAGGCAGCCATCTGCGGCTGCTTGGTTCCCCCCAACCCCCGGTGGGGGGGGGGTCTGTAAATACCGGGGGCCAGATTGAGGACCCTGGGGGGCTGTATCTGGCCCACGGGCCGTAGTTTGAGGACCCCTGGCCTAGATGCTTACACAGGGACTACGATTACGCTGCAACTGAAGGTGGTGTTTTAAGTAGCAAGAGTACAGTTTCTGATACTTTGTCCATTATTTTCTGAAAGGATAAGCCCATAAGCCACCCTCTAATTGTTAAGTTAAGACATGGGACTTTCACTGTATTTCACTGTAGCTTCTGGGAACTTTACTTGGGTAAACTTAAACCTCAAAGAGAATTTTGTTCTTTACACTTCATTAATTCTGAATAAGTACAGATTTGAAGATCTATGGGGCATTTGTTTCTTGAAGGGTTGGATGGATAGTTCTGAGAATCTTTGCTATATGTAAGCCTTTCTTTATTAGTACTTTATATCTTCCTTCTTCAAATTCCTTTCTCTGTCATTAATTTACATAACTTAGTCTGAGAAATTACATACCTGGATATTTTGGTTCATTACAAGCATTTCTAAAACATGACCAAAGACAGTGTCATATGAATGGAACGTTGTATTACCTGCTTCTAATTAAAGAAGAGAGCACTTATTACAGAGCAGAGCTGAGCAAGGAGGGACATTGCAATTCATTAGAAACTCCTTGGAATCCTGGGTGTTCCTCTAGTGCTGAAGACAAAAATAGATACAAAATCTAAGCCTTAACAAAGCAAGCTGAAGCAAAGTGCTCGTGTGTAAGTGTACCAGTGTGCCGTGATGGGATGGGCTCAGGGATCCTGCTTAGATAAGGTGGCCAGTGTACTTAACTTTCAAAATGGCTCCAGCTGTGAAATGAGATTTAGAGCTATACTTAATGTAAGAACAGCTTGTTCTTGCAAAACAATGTCTCCATTTTTACTTGAAATTCTTTTGGGAATTCTTTTTTTAATTAAAAATACTTAGCGGAGACTAAAAATAATTTTTAGCCTAATCCTACAGGATGAAAACTCTGTTTTAAAATATAAAAATGTTTATTTACATTTATGATTTTAATGTAAAAATTGATGTAGAAAGCTAAACTATATATTTAGGGCAAATGTTCAGAACTAAGTGTTTGTCTCTCTTTTGCCCCAGAGGAATCTACGTTTTGGCTTCCCTTGTATGGAAACATGTGTTGCCGTTTAGTTGCTCAGCCTTCCTGCATGGCTAGGGATATGATGGCAGGATTTCTTAATCAGCAGGTGAGAAGACCTTGCTTGTGTTTACATTCTCTTCTGTTAATAGCTGTCACTAAGAGTCAATCGTTAAAACATTTGCTTTTACCTGTAGTGGTTTCTTGAGAACTATTTTTCACCTGTTCCCCTTAGAGCAAGGGGAAAATTCTATCTCACAGCTGCATTTACAAACAGTATCTTCAGTGGCTAAGGGTGAAGAAATAAATGTTTCCTTGGCAGGCTTATCGATAAAATTATTTAGGCTGTTACATAAGGACTGGTACTTGATGGTAGCAGTCCTAATAATCCCGTGGGTCTCATCCTTGTACGTACCTCTCATTGTGCACAAGAGTTCATATCGCAGCATGGTGAACCTGACTGCTGAACCGAGCCATATTTAAACTCATCCCTTCAAAAATGATTCATGTGAACTCAGCTTACTTCATTGCACAACTAGGCAAACAAGAAGGTGATAGTGGAGGGACAGAGGGGGGCTGGGTCATTTGTCAGGAGTGCTGAATTACAGGCTTTAAACTCGTTGCGAAACTATAATGCATTTATGAAAGCTGTTCAGAAAATTAATCTGTGAAAGTGGAAATTCTAGACAAATGTCTTTGACTTGTTGAATGTACTGTGTATTTCCAAGGTGAGATCTCTTTTTTTTCTCTTACTGTGTAATTACTGTAGCTAATAAAGGTGGTTTCTTTCTTACAGCAGACACCAGTTCCAGATTTCATTCTGTATGAACCAGCAGATTCTGTATTGTTAGTGTCACCTGACAATAAATCTGCGAAAACCGTAAAACATCAGAAGACATTTGAAGTATTGCTAGCATTTAAAAAAATCAATGACTCTGAAATGTTTTGCAACAGAAAGTCTTTGTTTTAGGAAAGAATTTAGGGTGGCTAAGTTCTGATCACACAGGGTTGATCTGTCTATATCTTGTAATATGGTCTTAACTTTTAGTTTGCTTGGTGATTTCTGACTATTTCTTCCCTTTAGCAAATGATAGGAAGTCTAACTAGCTGGAGGAGGCTGTATTGCGTACTAAGAGGTGGCAAACTCTGTTGTTACTACTCGCCAGAAGAAATTGAGGCCAAACTGGAGCCAACATTGACAATTTCCATCAACAAGGTAAAATTGGTTGTATGGGGTGTTTTTGGTTTGGGTTTTTTGTTTATTTTGAGGGAGGTAGTTTTTATTTTAGGACATACCTACAGTCATTTGGGCTCTACACTGCTGGTACGCAGCATGCTTTATAGGTAGCATTTGGGTGGGATATGCTTCACTGAGATTTGCAGTCACTGAATTTTTTAGCAAGGACGTTACATGTCGTAGCTGTAAGTTCCTTCTATTGCATTAGGCTGGTTAACATAGAGGTAAAAAGGAGGATGTTTTTCTGTAGGAAAAATGATAACTTGTTATATGACAGTTCCATAAGACAGCCCTCGGGAATGTATTGCTTACAGTCCCTTAGCAATGCTCTGGTAGATTTGTGTCCTCAGCAAGGTGGAATTTTAACAAAAGCTTTTTTGTTGTGTGTTATTTGGCCACAGTCTTAATTAGAAGGAGAGCTTGAGAGTTGTTCAAAATATTTTAGTGCCTTAAAGTAAGCTGCTTTTCTTAATACTCATTTTGTACAGGGCACAATAATTTTGGAAGTTCTGTTCTCTAGGATGACATTATTACTTTTTCACACCCGGATTGGAAAGGCTGACTTTAAAACATAAAGTTAAATTGTTACTTACTATTTGGCTAAAGAAACATCAAGTATTTAATGTTATTGGAAGGACCTTCTAGAATGGCAAGCATTAAAGTGAACGGCTGCTTTCAAAAACTGTTTTTGGTGCAGTCATCAAGAGTTAATATCATAGAAGGATGAGGAGAGGAATTTAATGTTATTTGCAATTGACACAGCTGGATTCATCTTGCATAAGTAAATAGACATATTTCAAAACTGCATTCAGCACAGGTTGATCTGGATTCTGTCGCTGTACTACACTGAATGCTTGATGCCAACACTAACTCTAAAAGAAGCATTCCTCTTGTCTGGTTGCTTGTTCAGGCTGGTGCGCTGCTTTATGCCAGGGCAGGCATTAGGGCAGCTGACTGATGAATTGGACAAGGGAACTGATGTGGGTTAAAATTAGCTCATTTTGGGGGCAGGAGAAAGGTTGGCTTCAACTGTGGTTCCCTTTAATAAATTCTCTTATCCAGTTCACTATGTGGTTACACAAATGCTTGTGTGGTACAAGAAAGGGGCTAGGCTATGTCTGGGAACGCACAGGGACGTAAAGTAATAAAGAACTGCTTCTTACAACAGCAATATCAGCTTTTGGTGGCTTTAAAGCTTCTGGAAAATATGACTGCATTTCTCGCCTAGAGTGAGACTTGTATATAAACTAAACATCTAAACTAGGTTTAACAACGTGACCTGTTTGGGTTAGGAGTTCTTTTTTAATGTGCTGAGATTTAAATTGGTTCCTTGATTAAAAACACCTTTCTGCTAGTGCCGGATCCTTTAACGAAGCCATTTTTTCTTCCACTTGTTCATGCGTTTATATTAAATACATGTTTAGACTGTGATATATTTAGGCAGGTTTACTTGCTTACCTCTTCAGTCACTTTTAATTGCACTAGTCAGCCTTTGCTGTAACTCTGTTTTCTGGCTGTTCACAATATCAGTTAAGAAGTGGTAAACTTCAATAAATTATAGAATGACTAAATCCATATTCTAAAATGTGACAGTAATATTTTAAAAAATTATCTATCAGGCTACCTCATATATTTCCTTGGAGGTCTCTGTTTTGGTCTATATCCTAGTTTTGCTTTTCCTTTTAAAATAACCATATTCTACTAAGGTATTTTACTCTTCCAAGTTACCAATACACTTAGAACATAAAATCCAGCTTAATAAGCCTTTGCTGGGAGACTGTCCATATGTTTGCAGAGTATCCTTAAAGCTAACATACAGAAGGCACATAAATCATGTCTCTTAAACCATTTTACAAAAATGTCAGGGTGCTAGAGAATATGACTGAATCTTTCTTCAATTTAAATTAAAACCAGAAAAAAAATTGCAATTTAAAATGTATTTGGATACTTTACTACTTAAACAGTTTCTCCTGAAAATAACTTATTGCCTGCAGATATTTTTTGATTCCTTTGTTATGAAATTTCTCTTATGGATTAAATGAAAGCAGACTAATCAGATGGGCTTGTCTGCTACATGTTGTTATAGAAACAGCAGTTTTAAAATGAAAGTTGAAATTGAACATCAACTCTAGACATTTTAACTAAAATCTCTTCTGGTTGCATATGTGGCATTTTCATTTGTAATGTGAAGCTGATCCTTTACATGTAATTGAAAGATACTTTCTGAAAAGCAATGAAATCATTGGGATTTATGAGAAACTCTGGAAAATATTCACACTGATAGCCTTATTTCACATTCCCTTTGAATCGAGACTTGAAGAAGCCATTAAGACCAGCAAAGTCATTACTTCAACTTCAGATGACTTCACTGCTACTGCTGTTGAGCAAGAATGGTTCTGCAGTTCCTATTATGCAAGTGCTACTATTATTGTTCCAGCTAAATGTGATTATAACATATTATATTGCACAACTAAGTAGGAAAAGAGAAATGATATTTTCTGTAGCAAAGAAAATTTGCTGGAATCCAATTTGAACAAGAAATATTCCTTATGGGCCAGTTCCTGAGTTGTTTTTTTTTCAAGTTTTCTTTAGTTTGAATGAATAATAAAGACCTTGCCTACACCTGATAGCTTAGCAAATTGGTGCATGTGCCAGTGGTTCATATTAGTTGCTCAGTATTTGGAATACATACTCTATTGTGTCCTGGCCACAGATCATAAAACTTTTTTTCTGCCATGTATGCCTGAAGCTTGAGGAATTCTGGGACGCTGCTTCAAATTAATGTAGGCCTGTGATTTCTTTCCTGGAGTATTTCGCTCGTGCAATCTTTGCTGTGGTGCCACACAGTGCAGCAGGCCCAGAGCTATCACCATGTTCATGTTAATCGTTGCGGTGAACAGGATGAGGAGGAACAAGTGTTTGCAGCCGTGGGCTCAAGGTTCGTGGACTGGTTGCTAAACAGTGTAGCAGGAGTGGAAGGGCAAAATCAAGCTGGCATTTCTGCAAGCCGTTACTTTGAGCGATAGTTCTTGCTGAAACATCTGTTCTGAGCTAGGTCAGGTAGAGAAATTCATTGGAAAATGTAGCAGTGGCTGCAGCAGCATAACTTCAAGGGAACCATGCACTACTTCTGGGGAACGAGGGAGTTCACCCTTGGACTGGAGCAGGATATCAATATGAGTTCTTGATCACGTGAACGTTCAGGGAGCCAGCAATATGAATAATATTCTCTGTGTGCGTCAGGGAACTCCAGCAGCGGTGAAATGAGAGCAGCTCTGAAAATATATCTGTGTTCTCTGTAGTAAGGACTTTGTCCCGCTGGTTGGCTTAGACAAGCCTTTGTACATGTGAAAGTATTTTGGAAAAGCACAGACTAAGTGCCTCCAAATGTCTGGTATCTCACATCACATTGCTCAATTTAGTTCTGCAGTTGCTTGAAAGAGGTTGTGGATGCAGGCAGGGGAAGCGTATATCATACCCACATCCCACATGGTGGACCTTATAGCACACATGCTCAAATAGAGTGATTTGGAAACTATGCTTTATGGCTCCTTGGTGCTCCACAGAACGCTGGTGGGTCATATAATGCCATCTCCTTCTCCTGATTTTTAGCTGCTGCATTGCACCAAAGACAGCTAAAATGACATGTAGAAATCCTAATTTTGCTTTTCCGTATTATACTTGCATGTTATACTCACCATCCAGTGGCCACAAGGATGTTACATTAATACAAATTGACAAAACAATAAAGATGAAAGGAAGAAATATTTGTGGCTGATAGGGTTAATTTGGTCTTGTGTGTTAATGGGTTTGAAAGTCTAATTTTAAATTTAACCATATTTCCCTGCTTGCCTAAAACAGGCCCCATGGAAATTATTAACGTTACAGCATAAACCAACACATGAACAGGTTATGTTTTGTTTCCAGTGTTGTTGTGTTATTTCTTGGTTTATTTTTTTGGTACTAAAAACATGAAGGAAGTTTGTTATATGTGATTTGGTTTGTTTAATCTTAAAATAGATACACCAAACTGGATCTTTGGTTATTCAATATTTATCTCAAGAACTGTAATTTGTTTTGATGTCTTAAAATGATCTTTATAACCCGTGCTCCTCAGTGTGTTGGGATTGCCTTAGCAGGAAACTGTTGCACCTCAGCAATAAAAAAACCTCTCTCTCTTTTTCTTTACTTTTTGTGTGTGTGTGTGTGTGTGGGATGTGTTGGTTGGTTTTGTTTTTTTTTTACCCTAGCTTAAAAGATGAGCTTTCCAGAGAGGTATTACCAGGCAAAGAGATTTTTTTATTTTGGGGGAAAAAAGTATAGGGGAAGGTTCATATTTACACTGCATTTTAAAAAAAAAAATAGTAATTTTCTCTTTTAGTCTTTCCTCACCTTCAGAAAGATAATCTTTTGCATATAGGATGTAAAACTGGCTTCACCTTCCCTGAAAGAGTCATTTGAGTTCAAGATTCAACTCAGTTTTTCCTGTTCTGGTTCACTGGTTGTTCTGGTCTTTCCAATAGCTGTAGCAGAGCTGGTATAGTTGTCTGTAAGACTGCAAAAAGTTGAACTTTATTATAACATGGTACCTTTAAGACACTTTGGTTTTTTTGTGGTGTTTCTTTTGGGGGGTGTGGTGTGTGGTGGCTTGTTTTTGGGTTGGTTGTTGGGTTTTTTTATTTGTTTGGTTTTTTGTTTGCTTGTAAGTAGAACTGAGCATGTAGTGTAATTCACCCAAGCTTGGTAAATTCATCAGCCCATTACTGTGATGGCATCTTGTATCATTCCTTAAATATTCAAGCATCAGATATAGATTGTTGCTTGAGGATTTATCTCCTTTGAATAATACTATAGTTGTGGGATAAAACCTGCAGCAAACATCATTAAATAAACTTGTGTGTATGGTATGCTTGAAGTTCTTACCTGTCAAATGTTAATCTATTTGATTTAATTTTTTTGCTGGTATCTATGGTTACCTGAGTTAATGGGATATAGAGCACTTACGGATGAATTACTTCATCTCCTATTTTTAGACAGAAGAATTTAAATGAGCATATCCATCAGATATGCTACAAGCAGCTGTTGGTATTTCAAATGGTTACTTCAGTAATGCATTTAAAATCTGGGGAATGTTCTACAGAATAATTTTTGTTTTTCTGAGTATCAGAACTAGTCTTATCCCCATGGGATCCCATGTGTAAACTTAATTTCTGTAGGTGTATGTTTAACATCTTTAGCAGATGTTTGACATTTGGTTGAATTGTGTAAAAAGGAATATTGTTGATCTGTCCCCACTGTATTTTGAGGAATGCCCTGCGGCCACCTTTGTGGTCAGATTCACTGTCCATCCAGACGGGAGACGTTCAAACACAATCGTGGCTGTGGTTGTTGGCTTCCTTCAAAACCCAGGGCGCTCCCCGTGCCAGGGGACACCCTTTTGCAGTAGGAGGGCACTGCGTGGCCCTAATGCGCATTAGGCAGCCTCGTGTCCTACCAGGCTCTGGGGCTGACCAGCTGTAGGGTGCTGGCTGGCTCCTGGCGCCAAAACTCATCATCCCATCAGGATTTGGGATTGTGCTGTTCTCCTGGGTATGCCAAAAATTCTTTTAAGAGCTGTGTTGTAATAGGTTATTGCTTGTTCAGTCAGGCTGAATTGTATATGCAAAGATATTCCCAGGATTTTTGCTTTTACTTTTGTAAATAAAGCGATGTTAATTATTTTAATTTGTTCATCATGTCGTGATGAGCAGCAGTGTTGACGAATTGTGTTCTGGAAATTTTTTCAGTTGTGTTTTATCAGATTTTTACTAAAATCTGTCAGTATTTTACCCAGGATTTTTTTTTTTTTTTCCCCACTCAGTTAGAGGTAAGTGCTTTTTCGAATTGTAGTAATACCATAACAAGCCCCCTAGATACTATGAAAATACCACTGGGTCTAGTCTAGATGATAAAAATCAATTGAACTACATCCCTGAACAGAAGGGGATAGCTTGGCTGTAACAGTGCCACTGCATAATCTGAGAGCCTTTCTAACATTAACTGAAGACATTTGATAAACTTGTGATATACTTCTCATATATATTTTTGTTTCTGTGTAGCTCTTTCTAATTAAGGAAAATATTTTTAAATTACAAATAAGATTTATTTTTTTTTTATATCAGAGCAAAATGCTTTTTCATGCTGGAAATTTGTTCTAGCAGAACTGTATGGGTAATTGCTACAAATGCTCCTTTAAATGTGGACTAGATAAGTTTCCTTTTAAATTTCCTGAATGCCTTGATTCACTAAGATAACATAACATAGATACAAGTTCAGAATGCATTGCATAAACAGTGGCCTGCAGAAGTACAGTGGGAGACCTAAAGAACAGCTGTAACATGGTGGTTGTCCAGCTGAAGAGTTCAGGGAAAGGGAGCTGCTTGCTGTTATGTTATCCACTAAACTACTGTGGAGAAGAATGAGCTGGGTGGGATGAACTGGGGAAGGCAGAGGGAGGGGAAATGTACAGTGTACATTCTGTAATTCAGAACTGCAATAATTGTGCTCCATTCCCTTTATTTTATGCCATTTTAATAGTTTTACGAGAAAATATTTTTATAAGCAGTTCTTGACATTAGTTCCTTTTTTTTTTTTAGTTGGAAATTAATCTGGATTAAATAAAAAGCCACATGATAACCCCCTTACACTGTCATTGGCCATAAGGTGATACCAGTGTGGAGTTGGAGCAGTAACTCATTAACACAGTTTGTCATTCCTAGGAAACAAGAATTCGAGCTGTGGATAAGGACTCCAAGAGAAGAACTAATAACTTTTCTGTTATCAATCCCGTGTCTGGAGAGGCTGTGACGCAACTTTTTGCTACTGACAGTAGGGATGAACTTCTTAAGTGGATGGAGGCCTTCTGGCAGCACTTTTATGATCTGAGTAAGTAAGCAGGCAGTACTGGCAGCATGCCCTCTGAGTGGGGTGTTATGTAACATCAAAGGAATCTTTGAACAATTTGAATTGGAATTGCCTCATAAGCCTTTGTTTGCAATGACGAGAAGAAAAATGTTCTCTGGGATAATATTGGGTGGTGGTCTGAGCCATTGGAAGGCAAATATTTGACTAAACCGAAGTCCACGTGTTCAGTCTGGGTTTTTGCAGGAAACCAGAAGCAGAATATGTCCATCAATTTCAAAAGAACTTGGTCTCTTTTAGCAGCATTCTAGATAATCTTTTTTAGGGACTGCTAAATTCTCACATCTCTTCATCCACTGTAGCAGGAAGAGTCCACCTCTGCCTGGGCATCCTACCAGTGGTGTGTTGGTTTTGTGAGATTCTGCCAGTATGAAACGTTTGGGCATGGAAGCCTTAGTGGGAAGTGGTGAGGATGCTGGATTTGTTTGGGACCTTGGCTGGGATGCAGATTCAGCCAGCCCTTGCAAGTAGGCACATGTATATGGGATTTCTTTGCTCAGCAATATTATGGATGAGTTAAATTGCAATTTTTTGTGATAGGGATTACTTGATTCTGTTGGTAATTCTAAGGTTTTGGTACCACTTGTCACACAGGAATATGCTCAGCTAGCCACACTCCAATCCAGTCATGCAATACACACTGCTCACTTGAACCTGGTAAAAGCTGTGCCCGAGGCTTTGTAACAGATGATGTAATGAGATGATAAATGGGTGCCTCTATCTTTTGGCTGACCTGGAACACCACTGTTCTTACACGAGAGAAGCAACTCATTTATTGGTTGAAGACAGTGAAACGGTATTGAAGTAGTATACTGTGTTGCTTGTTTAACACCAAATATTTATTATAAGAACTATATAGATTAAGTTGACTTTGTCTTTTTTACTCTGCTTTAGTAGTTTGACTCATAGGTTTATGAAGAGTAGAGAACAACTGTCAGTTATTACGCTGTCATTGACAAAGTATAGTTGGTTCCTGACAGTAGTTTTTACCAGGTCAGGAAACAGAACCGGGTCAATTAATGAAATACCAGTCTTCAGTCAGAGGCCACACCAACAGAATCAGTGAACTGAGGCTGTGGAAACTCAGTATTGTAGTTTGTATTCCTAGTCCTTTCTAGCTCTGATTTACAATGAAAAAAGGCTCTATCAATTAAAGAAACACACCAAGCAAAAACTAGGGCATCCTCTTTAAATTAGCCGTAGAGTGGGGTAAAAGAACTACTTCTTATTCATTATAGATAGAATACCCATGGATTTTTTGAGACGTTTTCCTTAGGTTCAGAAAAAATGGGTCACTTGGCATTTAAATGCCTTTTTTCTTCTCTGGTTCTAAAATTCTCTTAAAATTAATGTGCTCAGAAAACTTGGAATGATTGGTATGAACAAAGTAATTTTACTGTGTCTTGTTTTCCTTAAGGTCAAAATCTATTAATAGAAAAAGAGGTTTCCTTGTCTGCTAGCGGATAAAAGGCAAGTTATCCTCTATTAAAGACAGAATGTTCCTTTACTAAACATTGTAACATAGTTGTATAACATCCAGCTTGCAGTATATTGGAGGTTGTCCCCGATAACTTCACGAAGTTTCCCTAACCTTAAATTGTTCTATTTTTAGGATTTTTTTTTTCTGTGTTTGTGAATTTGTACTGTGTTTGGGGATTTGAAGGCAAATTGTGATATTTAACCTTCATAGTATAACAGCAGTGCTGGGATGCTTAAAGTAAAGGTAGCAGCTTATGACCTTTGTGCTAAGAGAATGAGTACAGAGTTGAAAATACAAATGCATCCTGAGCATTCCTGCTAAACAGAAGTAAATACTTACTGTTAAGCCTTGCTTTGGAGATAGTTTCCTAATACAACCGAATAACTTCAATTTTTTTCAAGCTGAAGTGTTTAAGTTCCAGTCATTGTTCTCTTTTTCTCTCTCAGGCCAGTGGAAACATTGTTGTGAAGAACTTATGAAAATTGAGATTATGTCACCACGGAAACCACCTTTGTTCTTGACAAAAGAAGCGACCTCAGTCTACCATGATATGAGTAAGTGGGATTTGTCTTTTCAAGTTGCAGGGTAACAGAAACAACATTGTCTGTATTCAGATGGCTTCTGGTGTTGATGTTGAAACACCCAGTTTTTCAAGGACAATTCAGACAATGAAAGAGCAACATAATTGCATACCAAGGAGTTCATATTAAATCTGAATTTGTAATAGCACAAATAATGAATACATTTTTATACCTTCAGCCAAAAAAATCTGCAATCTGAACTGTAACTAGGGAACCCTGAACACATTCAAAAAAGCTGTCAGTAGAAGTAAACACTCATCATAAGAGCAGTAAAAAGCTCAGGAAATGTAAAGGTGAAATAGTCCAGTCTGCCAACTAGTAACGTCTTTAACTAGTTGCGTTAAATTAATGTGTTGTTCTTAAAGCTGTTTAAAGGCTTACCTAACATAACTTACCTAATTGTTTGGTCTTTGGTAATGATGTTGAAAAATATGCTTGGAAAATCTAGCAAGCGTGTATTTGAGACTTGTCTTTTTACAGAGCAAAATGGTATGCAGCAGGATTATTTTAATAGTTTCATTACAGAAATAATATTTACAGACTAGAAAAAGTAGGTCGCTTTGTTTTAATGAATCCAATGCAGTATTGGCTGAGAAACACTGTACAACTCTAAATGCCTGACTGCTTAATGCTTGAGATTGGAACTGTGAAGATGCTCAAAATGCCACGTGGGTCATTGAGTTACCATGCATCAGAGCACCGAACAGTCAAGAGAGCCCTATCTAAGCTAAGAATGCAGAGCAGGAAGGCAGTAAATCAACAATATAGAAGTTTTACGAAGGTAACAGGGTAGTGTAATTCTGCTGATGCTCAAGTACATCAGTGAGGAGCAGAACATGAAACTGTTTCGCTCTTGATATACCAGGCTTTTTTCCTGCTCATTTATAGTATTCAAAGTCCGCCGGTACTCTGCCCTGGTGAGGCTGCACCTCGAATACTGTGTTCATTTTTGGGCCCCTCATTACAAGACAGGAATTGAGTTGCTGGAGTATGTCCAGAGAAGAGAGCAAAGCTGGTGGAGGGTCTAGAGAACAAGTTGTCTTAGGAGCGGCTGAGGGAACTGGGGTTGTTTAGCCTGGAGAAGTGGAGGCTCAGGGGAGACCTTACTGCTTTGTACCTGAAAGGAGGTTGTAGGCAGCTGGGTGTCAGTCTCTTCTCCCAAGTAACAAGCTACAGGATGAGGAAGTGGCCTCAAGTTGTGCCAGGGGAGGTTTAGATGGGATATTAGGAAAAAATTCTTCCCTGAAAGGGTGGTCAAGCATTGGAACAGGCTGCCCAGGGAGGTGGTGGAATCACCATCCCTGGGAGGTATTTAAAAGACGTGTAGATGTGGCACATAGGGCCATGGTTTAGTGGTGCACTTGGCAGTGCTGGGTTAACAGTTGGACTTGATGATCTTAAGGGTCTTTTCCAACCTACATGATTCTATGATTCTATGGGTAAAAACCTGTGTTCAAAAAGGTGTTGAAAATCATTAAAGTGTGGCCTGCAATAGAAAAGATATTGCTGCTGTTTGAGGCTAGTATTACTGCAGTATGCATAGAAAATTTAATATGAGGGATAAGAAATGGGGCAAGACAGTCTTAAAGCACATAAAGAAAAATGATTTATGTAAAGATGTCCCATTTTCTGCAGGCTGGAAGCACAGGAATATTTAGTCATAGATTTTTCATGAGCCTTCTGTGAAACAAAATTTTCAAAGCCCTATACAACAGAATATGTTTAATATCTAATACATATAGGTTTCCTAGTAGTATGGTTTTTTTTTTTGCTTTCACTTGGAAAGAAATATCAATGCCTACCCTGTTGCCTTAATGCTAGCAGTCACGAAAACAGTTACCTCATTGAAAGCATATGTAATCTTTTCCATTTCATCCATTAATACTCTTCAATAGTTGTCCAGATTTCATGAGTTGTAGTTAATACAGTTTTGTATTCTGAATAGTAATAATGAAACAGCTAGCAGTAAAATCATTGGTAGCATTTTAATCCGAGTTAATTGCTGTCCCTTAAAATTACAGGCATTGATTCTCCAGTGAAACATGAGGGTTTAGCTGCTGTCATACAAAGAAAAATCAAAGAGAGTGATGGTGAGTTCCTGCTTGGCCAGCAAAAAGAATCTGCATCTTCCCTATGGGCTTCACTCTTTGATGGATCTCATGAGATGGTTGTTCAGAAAAACATGCATCCGGGCTCAAAAAGTGATACTGCAAGTCCTACTAATGATAGTAGAGGAAAGAAAAGAAGAGCTCCACCTCCACCCTCAAATAAGTCAAAAAGCACAGGTGAACACAGAGCAATTGGGCAAGGAAAACTGGTAGAAGTCTGACTGCACCTCTGCTAGTAGCTCTTCCTTTGATTCAAAGTTAGCTATGAAAATGCAGCGGTTGCAGACACCCGTTGTGGCTCCTCGCAAAATTGGTTGTTGTAGAAAAAGCAGTTTTGCTGGCCCTGGGAATCCCATTTCACTGCTTAACAACACCGAGTCTGAAATCAAACTGATAGCAACCCCTAGATAGAAATGCATCACAGAAATGCTAGACCCTGATCATGGTTGCAGCCACAGACATCATAATTAGCTTAGAAGAGTCCCTGGGATTTTAAGTTTCTCAGCCTTCTACTATAACTCGTGAGTAAAAATAGATTTTAGCATGTAGCTTACAAGTATTGAGGCTAAAGTTTTTTTTTCTTTTAGCCAGGGTGTTACTACTAGCTGTAGTCTCAGCTGTACTCATTATCACTAACATCTAAATAATTACACTAGTAACAGGGGGTGTTATCTCTATCTGAAAGAATGGTGCTAGTTCTGAAAAGAGTGGTTCAGTTCTTCCCCCTTGGAAAACCAGCAGTGTTAGGGTAACTGCGTGTCCCTGCAGCAGGGACGTTACCATTGCCTTCTACCAGCCCCTCAGCGTAGCCCATCTGCAGCTCCTCAGGCTGGTTCAAGTGGGAATTTCACACCCGTTCAGCATAGATCTTGCAAAGCTGGTTTTCTTGGGCTCTGTGCTTGGCTTCACCTTTAAGAGTCTTATCTCCCTCACTATTTGGGAACCACTGCTTTATAAGATAATGTACTATGAAAAGTTACCGTGCTCTTCTGAATGGCTCTGTAACTCCATGTGAATTTCTGAGGCAGTTCTATCAATTTACTGTGGGATCTCTTAAGTTCTTGCTGGCGCACGCACTGTCCAAATGGACCCGGATTATCTGTGTATGAGCAAGAACATGATCTATCACTGCTGCTGCTTAGTTTGGGCTAACAGGAACATTTAAAAGCAGTACTGCATATGAAAACCTATTCAGGAATTCATTTTTATGCTGGCTTTTGCTGACAAATGGGGCTCTGTAGTGTAGCTTCTCCTTTGTCGAGCCTCTCAGCCGTTCCTGGTGGGTAGCTGGTTTGCAAACATGGCAGTGTTACTTGTAAACAAATAAGGTTTTTACACTACTCATTCTTTCTGCAATAGCAGAGAATTACGTTCACTGTTGTAAGAAGCATGGGTTATTAGGATTCCTGTGACACACACCAGCAAAACATCTGTTGCACATAGAAATTATTCTGTTCTCCTGGATCCACTGCTTAAATATTCAACCCTTTCCTTGGTTGATGCATTTATTTCAGATACTGAAACTTACCCAAGAGCAAAGGTCTGCTTGCAGATCCCCCTCTAGGGCCTTGGTGTTTAGACCTGTGTTTACATACAGTTAATGAATTATTTTTTTTTTTTCTAAAGTGCGGATGGCTTTGGGAACTTTAGTTTCTCCGGAAGATACTGTGTCCATGGTTGGTTCGTTATCTATTTTTTGTCTTCTGCTAAGCTCTTGGCTGCACAGCTGTAAAGGTATCTGCTGAATTCCCTCAGTAATTCATTGGCTATTTGGGATGGGGCTTGAAAGGCAGGCTTCATTTACAAATCCTTTCACAGGATTAGAGCCCTTTGTTTCTAGAATGTCCTTGTTCATTCTTCGTTTAATCACATTCCATTTTCCCTCTGAAACAACCATAATCATTCTTACAATAAATCATGCTGTTACTTAAGTGGATGGTTTGTGAATGGTTTATAAATAGGAACAGAAAAACTGAAGAATAACTACATGATTATGTAAATCAGGCACAGTCAACTAAGTGGACTGTGCAACTCTGAACAAGGAACAGGAAAAATAAACGGGGAAAAAAGTGTATTTTCCAAATTGCAGCTGCAGTTTATTTAGCTTTAAATCTAGCCTTAAATGTTACAGTGCTCTAGAAAGAAAGAATACCTTTTTCCTGGTACCTCCCTTCCTGTAGTTGTTACATTTAAAAATAAATTTCATAAATATATAAGGCAAGAAGGCACCATAATGAGGATTTATTTTTAAATTCAACAGGCCATTGAATTTCAAGGAAAGTGCTTTCTCTATTAAATTCAGTGGCTTTGTTTTGAACTGAACATACATATTTTAGGAAGGCATTTAATATTAATTTAAAGTCTTCAAGTGATCAGAATTCACTCATACCTCCTGTTAATTACCCCAGGTACATTTTTCACTTGATTTTCTATTTGCATTTCTAGCTCCACCTTAAGTTATTTTGGTCTCTTTATGCATTTGATTGCTTATATTGATCTCTGTAGTATCAGCTTTTCTAATTGCTTGTGTGTAGCTATAAATCATGATTATGTCCCTTTTAACCTTTTCTTTGATGAGATGTACTGAATTCCTTAACTTTCTTATGGCAATGAATGTTATCCAAGACTAATTAATCTTCATGTTCTTCTCTGTACTTCTCATGTATTGAGATATTTTTAAGTGTGACATCTGAATTAGATGCCACATGTCAATAGTGATCCATCAGGACTATGCAGACACATACCGTGATCCTCTTACTCTGATTAATATCTCCCTCCCCTCTTTCCTTAGAAATTGTATTATCCTTTTTTTGTGGAAGCATTGCCTTGGATACTGACTTTAATGGCTCAAGTCCTCTTCAGAGTCTTTTTCAAGAATGCAATACATCATCCTCTTATTATCCTACCTTATTTTTTTTAGAAATATACGCAGTTTTTACCGGCATTAAAATACTGCTCATGAAGTGATCCAGATTGCTCTGTGTAAGTGACCTGTCCTCATTCTTTACTATTCCAGCAGTCTGCATGTCCTTTGCAAATTTATTGCAAGTGATTTTTACAGTTTCTTCCAGATCATTGATTTTTAAAATTGAATGCAAGGCAAGGTTTGTAGAGAGAGAGGTGATAAGTTTTTATTACATCGGTGACATGGGTGGGGGGGTGGGGAAAAGCAAACAGACAGGCCGTTGAGTTTGTGTCCCTTTTTTCCCTGAGCCTTTAAAAAATTGAATGAGATGGAAAACAACTATACTTCTTACTGATTCCCTATTAATATTGCATTTTAAAATCAGTTTTCTGTCTTCAGCGTAACATTCTATATTGATTTGATCTAGTACTGCTATTTTAAAGCAAATGACACATTCATCTGGTTTGCAGTAGGTGACTTGGGGTTCTTAGGGGTAACACCTCAGTGCAGGTGTCTTTGCAAGCCGAGCTTATTATATCAAAGAATAAAATGCAACCTGTCGTTCAAGACTTACTCTCCATGAAGCTGTGTTGATCTGCATTTTGTATCTATCTTTAGATTAGACTCACATGAGCCAGTTCACTATATTGCCCTGATCACCACTAAGCAAACTAGGCCATTAATTACCCTGATTATCCTGCTTCAAAACATCAGTGGTGTTCTTATGGTCCTGTGAGACGTCCTGGCAGTGTTGAGACTTGTTTAACCAAGTGCACATTTAGGCTCCTACAGCTGGAAAGGCTTCTGCTATGGAATGTGTTTTCTGTTATTTTAAACAACCACTATATATTCCCTATTACGAAGCATCAGTTCACTGTAAGTTTTAATATTTATTGTTGGGTGGTTTTATTTTACCCCTCTAGATTGCCTTTTGTTGTCTTCGCATCTTCTGTTAAGCAAGTTGGTTTAACTGACAAAAACTGCAGGCTAGCAGCAAACGTTGATCTTAGCTATACAGTAAAGCCAGTTGTACATTAGTACTCAGCTTTTGTCTGCACGTGAGAATATAAATATTAGTAATAAAACCAGAGTGCAATTTTAGGAGTATAATTAAAAGATGTACTGTGAGGAAAATGGACATTTTTTGGCTTTTCCATATAGTGACAAATGGTGATACTTTATTGCTGATACTGGTTCCTTATCATTGCATAGGCTTGTTCAGAAATTGGAACTCAGTTTTTTTTTCAAGTTTTCCTGACTACAGTGAGGATGAATATTCAAACCAGGAATTTTAAGACCAATAAATTGCTTGTTCACCTAAGCACTGTAATAGGAGGAAGCCAACTATGTCGCAATATGATACAGTGACGTGTTAGACTTTGCACTGATTCATATCCCAGGCTGTGCGGTTTTAAGGACGTGGCCCAGGCAGTGGCGGAAGGCTGTCTGTTGGTAGCGTGTGGGGCTGGGAAGCTGTTAGTATTTGTCCCTCAAAGTGGAAGTGAAGGAGTCTAGAGGCAGAGAGGTAGAAGGCAGCCTGTTCCTTACAGGACATGGTGGAAACCTTGTAACTGCTGTTTCTGGGCACTACAAGAGAATGTACCCATTACCCGATCTTATCAGTTGCATTCAATCATGAGGGTGATTTAACTGCCTGACTCAAAATGTCAGTGATCAAAAAAACAAAAGGCATTTGATTAGCGTCTATAAACGATGCTGAAATAGGAAGTATTTCACAAAGGCACAGGTGGCATTAGCCGGCCTCCTGCTGGGATGAGGTTCAGAAGACAGCAGGAGGCCTGTGACTTCTCCCAGCCCTTGCATTCCATTGCCCGATGTTCACCTTTGTGCAGGCAAGTCAGTGTGCTGCTGCCTGGCAGTGGTGTCCACAGAAAAATTGTGCTTGTTCAGAAGGACTCTGCATCCAGAATGAACGGCTCAAACTAGCATGGTGAAAGCATTGATGGCATCTGATACTCCTGAACTACACATATGATTAGGTACTTTTCTGAGGAATATGTCAGACCCGCTCTGAAAACTGTACCTGCTTGTTTGCTGCTGGAATGAATTAATTGCTGCTTAAAAGCAGAATTAAGTAGTGGGATTGCCATCTTGAAGTCAGGCAGACGATAGTCTACCTGAACTCTTCTATTAAGAAGTACAATGTGAAAGCAATTGCTAGACCAAGCTGGAATATGAATTTCACACAACATGAACAACTTTTGAAATATTGATTGAACAAAGACTTATTTTAGTAATATTTTATATTATACCTAATTTCTTCAGCTGCTCACTTGGTCTTGGAATGGTAGACGGTACCTTTTGCGATTCTAAAGACATTATCTTAAAATGTTTTCATTTTTACTAGTATTGTGATACTATTTTTTTCTATGGTAATTATAGTAGTAGTTATTTTACAGTGTTTTGTACATATTTGGAAATACTGTCCTAGTATTTAGGGTTGATTTGTAATTAACATAGATTGCCTTAATAGAAAAATGCAGATTTAGACACTAGTGTATTGTGAAAAGTTAGAACAGATATCTTATTTTTTTGCTGCTAACATACTGTATGTCTGTCAAAGTATGCAAGTGAAATTAAAAACGTTTCTAGAGTAAAAAGGTTCTGGTGTAATTTCCTTCAATCTAGAACTACCTTAAGCTTTACTCCAATTTTATAAACCATGTGTGATGGCTGCTGTAAAATCAGAGAACTTCCAGCTACTTTTCTATTGGGCCTGCTGAATGTATCCCTCTAGGGTCGTACTGACAATAGCAAACGGTTTGGGCCTCAGTTTTCTAAACTGGAGAAAGGGAGAAAAAACAGTTTAGCAGCTGGCATTGATTGCTCAACCAGTTGTCTGATGTATCCGGTGGAGCTCTGTGTGGGTAAGTAGTTAGAAATGTTATCTGAGATGCACCTTGTTTTCACAGATGTGCTTAAACATTTTGTTTAAAGTGCTATCATACTTCTCTCATAGTCTTGCAAGAAAACGTGTCATGAAGCAGACTTGCATCATTCCATCTGCTTTGTAAGGCGACTTCATAAATGAGCCACTGACACTACCTAGTACTATGCATTAATTTTCTCCCTTCATAGGCAGTCTTGTGCTGAAGGGGAACTCATGTTCACCTCACTGGCTAGAGCTCAGTGTGGCACTGCTAATTTAAAGCTAACTGTGCCACTCAAAGTGTTCTTTTGGCCCAATTATTGTAAAAGAGCTGTAATAAACGTAGAGAGAATTGTTAGACACCTTAATTTTAGAATATTTGACTGACTTAAGAGTCCATGAAAGAAACCAAGTGTGATTGATAATTGCAAGGCAAGCCAAAGCAGCTGAGTGATTTAATAAAAAATCATGCTGCAGTTAAAGTTGCTGGAGTTCGCTTTAAAGAATCGTAGTAAAGTAAGATATGATGTTCTCTTCATATAACCATTAGTAAACGGTTAAACTGTAATCTTTCCATATATGTATTATATATTCACAGGGAAATCTGTTTGCAAGACATGAAAATAAATGGCTTTTCGTGGGGAAAAAAAACAATCTTTCAAGATCTTTACATGAAGACAGCTTTCTGAATGTTCTTTATGTACCTCCCCAAAGGGAGAAAAATTATCGTAACTAAGGAAGCGTCTTTTATTCTGTTAAGGTTTTTCTTCACATTTCTATATACTTCTGAAACAGTTATAAAAGAATATAATTTATAATATACGTTGTCTCACCTGAGGTTTTTTTTTAGATATTGTCCCGTGATACTGGAATACCTGCAGAAGGAAGTTGTGGAGTTGTTTCATACACAGACAGCTTCTTCCTAGCCCTTAGTAATTACAGGCGCTTTTATATGCAGACGTGGGAAGCCTTTTATCCTGCCAAAGTTTCACTGCATATCTGTGTCTGGACATGAATTCATAGTGGCAGTTAAAAGTGAAAAACTGTACTTTTTTATTTACTTAAATTTTGGCATCGCTGTTGCCTCATAGAACTTGCAGTTTGCTGATATGCCACAAGAGTTTTGTTTACAAACTTTAAAATTTGTATATTTTCTTTTGCTAAGAGGGAAAGAGTCAGTAATTGTCCATCACCTTTCTTTTTTTGTCACTGGCTATAAAGGTGGTACCAAAATACAAATATCATTGCTTAAGTTTTTTCATCCTGAAGGCAAACTGTCCTGGTCTTTTCCATCTTTCTTTGGATTATATTTTCCATTTTCTAATTAGTGTCTGTTTCAAAATCCCACATGTATTTTGATGATACCTTCCTCGAGCTGGGTGCCCAGAGCTGAACACGCACTTCTAGCTCAGGGGTACTCTTGATTTACAAGGACATAAAACATTCATTAGTATTGTCTCCATTTTAGCTGCTTGTTCTGCATTAGCAAAAAGCAAACAAAAACGTTTCCATTGCTCTCTGGCCAGACTGGTCTATGCTTAAGTAAAGATGCACCTTAGGAAAGAAAAGAAGATCCTAGCGCTGTTACGGTGAGCTTAACATCGGATGTACACATTTCTCAATAGCAGGAAAAATGTTATGGATGCATAGCAGGCACAAGTAAGCTGCTTTGTCCACACATTTGTTTTTCAGATGGCAGCAGCTCCTTTGCTTCCTTTGGTTTTAAGCAATCATTACTCTTCAGTCCCTTATGTCTGTATGCAAGGGTTGAGAGCTTTTAAAAGAAACTGGAGCAATTTAACTGACCTTCTCATGATGTGGATGTATCAGCCAGAGTCACAACTGAGGTACTGAGCTGTCAGATTTCTGAGCCCGTTTATTTGGTTTGTAGGAAGATCAAGGGCCTACGGCAACTTTGCCTTTCTTTCTCCCAAATCCAGATGTACTGAACGCAGAGAACAAGGCTGCTCTTCTCACCAGTGTAGCTTTACATCATGGCACGGGCCATTTGAAATGACATGGGGCAGACTAGCTCTTCAAACACGGCAGAAACTTTGCTCCAAGTTAGGAGATTCTCACTTAAATTTTATTAAGTAAATGAAAAACTTTTTATTAAGGAAAAATCCTGATAATGCTATTCCTTTTATATGACCAGCTCCAGGTCAAATTGTGTTTACTACGCCATGTTTTTGATATATCAGAATTTTTTATCATTTTAATAGGGGTTTATTTGTGTGTCTAATAATACTTCACATTTTAGTCATGACTGCATTAGAAAGTTTCTTAAATATTTGCATGATCGTTATCCCTCAGTAAAGAATGATCTGCTGTCTTGGAACTAACTCGGGTTTATCCCAGCTCGTGCAATAGCCCGGTAAGCCTGTGTACCGATGCATGCTTTTCCATTTATCCATTCAAAATAATTGTATAATTCCTTAGCAAGTTAAGTTGGTTATTTCCAAGCATTAATGCATAGTCCACTATTTATGTTTTTCATAAGGATAAACCAGAATGTATCCGTCTCCTACTACTCTGCAGCTTGCTAGAGTGATTAATACAAACTTCAGCAACAATTTGTTTGCTTGCCTTTTTCTATGTGTTTCCTTTGGCAGGGCAAATCCTGTCAACCATACCTGCAAAAAAAAAAAAAAAAGGAAAAGACAGAGCCAATTATTTAGTTAGGCACCATCTGTCTCTTACTGAAGCATTAAAAAGAGCCAAGGGGTTAGTACAGAAACAATTATTTGAACCAGGGTACGTATTTCCAAGTGTAAAAATTCAGTTTGGGCTCTTGTCTGTACTAAACAAGAGGCAATGCAAAGGCCACGGCTTCTCAGCTCCTCACCTATAAATAGGGACACTCGTGACAGTAGTTACCATCTCACTTTTTAAGGCATTAGTCCTTAGTGCTGCTGGATTTGGCAAAACAGTGCAACATTTCATGACCGTGACCTAAGTACTGCCATCCTCACAGACTCTTCTGAACTGAGGACGTGCAGGAAAGGAAAAAGAATTCAGGTTCTCCCTGTTTCTAAAAAATATCTGTTAGCGTCATTGCTGTAATGTAAGAAGTAGGCTGTTTTGAAAAGCTGACTGTGTTGGAAGTTTCTTGTGACCCACAGAAGCTCAACTAGGATGTTTTCTGTAAAGTCTCCTGATGTTATCACTACCCTTCAGCTTACTGGGCAGCTTTTTATAGTGATATAATATTCAGAGATTATACTGTTTAGTCCTTATACTTCGCTTTTGAAGTCCCTTACAACAGAGGGGTTTGAACCTGTAAGGTCTCCTTGCCTTTCAGTGTCACTGTAGGAATTGATCTCATCTGGCAGGACCGTATTTCCTCTCGGTTGGCTCGCAAAGCACGCGAGGTACAGCAGCTGAAAGAAGGAAGCGTGGCCCTGTGTTTGGCCAGTGCCTTGCAGGCTGTGACATGTCCGTGGAGGAGTTTGGGATTGTCTCATGTGAGACACTGTGATCCTCCTCATGCTGTTGAAGGAGCAGCAGTCATGCCAGTGAATGTCCTGCAGACAAAGGAGCTGAAGAGAGATCAGAAACTCCTTTCCGCTTGATGTCTTCAGTACCTGCATGAGGCTTTACCAGTGCTCCCACCATTGTCCACAGTGCTCTAGTCCCAACGAAGCGCTGGTGTGCACACTCGAGATGCAAACTCTCCTGACGCCACCCTGGACATGTGGCAGAGAGCAATCGGCGCTGGCACCGCTGCCTTTCCCCAGCGCCCGGCTCCGGGCACCGCTGCACACTGAGACACTTTTGCCCAGCCAGGTCCAGAGCTGAGGCACCCACATGCCTTGCGCTGCTTTTTATCCCACTCCGGTGCAATCAATCACAGCAGCTCCCTTCCAGAGAAGGTCTGAAAGTACTTTATAATCATTAAGCCTCACACTACCCTCTGGGTTAATTATTTGTATAGCAGGAGAAGTCGGCCACAGAGGTTACATGTATGAAATATCTGTGTCAGCCTTTATAGACCTGATCGTGCTCAGGTTTGTTTGCCCTTTTAGCAGCATCCTGATCCTATAATCAAATTATATGTAGAAGCTCTGGTTTTGATAAACCGAAGCTTAAAAGAACAAACAAGCAAATGAGCTTTTCCACAGCCGCCGCCTCTTGCAGTCCAGCATTTCAAGGTGCGATCCTCATATAGTGCTCCCTGGAGCAGGGCTACAGCTTACCAAGCCAGCGTCCCTTCTGGCGCTCTCATTCATGCATTCTGTCAAACAACATTTTCTTTGATTTTTATCAAGATCTTCTTGACTGAGATCTTCAAAGCAATTAATTCAGTGCTCCGTGATTGCAGCTGCTGAATAATTGTTTGTTAGAGTGTTTTCTTTCCCAGGCAAGAGATGTAAAATAGTTGCTCCCCTCAATAAACAAGTTGTCAAATGTGATTAGTTAATGGACCTGTAATCATGCAATAGCATAAAGGTAAAGATTTGGTAAGTGTGATGTGAAAATGCATATTTAAATCAAAGCTATAGGGGAAGATTTTCCCATAGGAAATCTTGCTATCAATGCTGAAATAGACTATTTACCATTCATAATGATTAACTGTAGATCATTAATTAAAGAAAACAAGAGATTAGTCATCAAGCATTTCAAATTAAAGATGCATTGATTGTTTGAGTCACTTTTAGGTCTGGCTGGGAGATCAGATTAGTGCCTGGGTCCCCGTGCCTGAGCCAGCCTTCCCATGTAAACTGATACGCAGAAGTAAAAGCCTATTAAGGTCAAAAATGTACTGGCCAATATTAAGCTCCAAGAGCCTGAAATGTGATCCGATGTTCCTAGTCACCAGCCCTGCAAGTCGCCATATTGTTCTTGGTCAGACGCGTGGTAAGAAGCAGAAATGGAGTGCTCGGGCTTGTGGGTTCGTGCGGGAGAGGGAACATCTTATTTTTTGGCAAGTGAATCCTAACTTCCAAGCTAAATGCAGTTACAGCGAATGTATATTATAGCTTAAAAAACCTGATTAGCTTATTTTAATCTTTAAATAATAAATCTACCTTTCTGCTAGCCACTTAGAAGAAATCTCAGACAATCCTGCAGTGGCATCTGCAGAGAGCTGAAGCCCTGTGCAAAGGAATCTTGCAAGGTTGGGGTTTTTTCTCCCCCGTCACTTGGGAAATGTACATTCAATGGTATGATTTCCTGAAAGAGTTTTCCTTGCCAGAAAACAAAAATACTTTTTTGTTGTTAAAAGCTGTATCTATTATAGAAATTTAATTCTCCATTTGGGAATTACAAGCCGTAATACAATAATAATAGTTGTTGGTTACCACACACTAATTTCAAACTATTCTAGGCAGCTGCCTTCTGCTTTCTGTGCAATCTCTTAGCATTAGGCTCCAATATAAAATGGAATTACTCTGTCTGCCAAATTTGACTATTCTTTTAAAATCATGTAGCTGTTACTTACATTATGTAATAGCAACTGGGGTAATTTAATTACTAAGTCACGTATGAAAAATAAGACTTTGGCTTGCAACCTTCAGGTAATTAACCGCCTACCTACTCTTAAAAAGAAAATAATCAGGGCACATAATGCTGGGGCAATGGACACATCAAAGCCACTTCACCTGTGACGCGCTGTGTGGTCATCGCTGCTCGTAGCCCACATCTGCCCTTTTTTTGTTTCCTTTTTGGAGGACAGAGAGGAGGCAAAGCTTTCATGAGCTCAGCAATGAACATCTCCTCTGATGTCTGCCAGGCAGGGACCCCTTCATGCTGCCAGCCCTCACGTCCCCGAGGCACACGGACCCTGAAGGCAGTAATTTAGCAATGGGCTGACACTCCTGGCCCTGAGAGCTGCGGTGGGAGGGGGGTACCAGGGTCCTTGCCCCCAGGCTGGCTGCGGTCTGTGGGCTCACTTGCAGCCTTGCTCCCACCCTTGGGGGGTGCCCTGCCAGCATGATGGATGATGGTGCTGGGTTTCTGCAGGACTCAAGTTTGATGCTCCTTCCTTGATGTTTTTCACAAGATGAGTGTTTCACCAGGACTACAGGCTACCAGGTATGTGCTAGTAAAGCAGATTTGTAAGTGCAGCTGTTTGCTAAGAATATTCCTCTTTGCCAGCCACAGACCCTAATACTGAGGGAGCTGGCTTTAAAAAAAGTCATGGAACATTATTTGTATTGACATTTTGGCTATTCAGTCCAGTAGGCCACACTCTGGGGGCTTTTCTCCTCCAAGGCTCTTTTATAGTGATAGTTGAGACTCACGAATGTGGTGGTTTTAGACACAACCCCACAAGCTGTCTGCTTAAAGCAAAACCCGCTGTGCTTCAGTGTTGGCACACTTACAGCTTCACCCCGTGGTTTTGCTCCAGCATCTCTCCAGCCCTATCTAGTAACCTAGCTGACCTCAGGGCCTGTCCCACTTGCCTTCCCCCTCCTGGCTGGCTCCCAGAGTCACAATGGGATCCTCTGATCCCCCCTTCCTCCCACCACCTCCTCTCCTTTTCCTGGTGTGCTATCTAAGGACACTGGTTACCAAAGAGAGTGTTTCAAGGTACAGGACCTTTTAAGAGTGAGCAGGTTAGCCAAAGGGTAGATCGTACACATAAAAATACGGTTACTTGCAGGACTTCAGCAGCCAGAGCATGACGTAGACGGCCAAATCCCACGATGCTCATGAACATATCCTCCAAGCCAGTGAGACCAAGGTTAGGACGAGGTTGCTCCTTCAGATAGCTGCATTGCTCACAAAGAGCACCCAGGTTTTCCTAGAAGGCTACATGCTGGATTGAGTGGCTGCATCTCTTCTTTGCTCACACATTGCTTGAGAGCCATCCTTGTCCTCGTTAGTATGCAGCTGGTGCAGTTCACCAGCTCTGCCAAGCCGAGCTTTTTAATTCTCCCTCGCTGGAGAGAGGAAACTTCTGAACAAGAGAATGATTAATGGAGGTAGAAAAAAAGCAAACAAAATTAAAAAAGGAATAACAAAAACTCTCAATGAAAGTGAAACGATCAAGATTTATGAGAATTCTATGAATTCTTCACACTCATTCAAAGCGGGATTGCATAAGTTGCAGCACACCATCCTCGGCACATCTATTAATGAGAATAGTCATGTTTATGCTTTCATTTACACCGCCTTCATGCCCTGAGGCTCCAAGCGTGAGGCCTGTTCACACATGTAAGGAAAAAACAGAAAGCTAGGCCTGAGTAACTCAGGACCAGCTGGAAGGGTTTTTGCTGTGAAGGGTGGGTCCTGCCAGCAGCACAGCTTGGTGGGGCCGCACAGGGGACAGCACGGGGACAGCCAGGGAGGGGGGGACATGTAGTAGGGCACTACAGTGAACGCTTTTTTCATGACTCCACGGAGCATGGTATTTGAGTAAATCCAAGCTTCTCTGGGAAGGCTAACCAGCTTGCGTTCAGCAGTGTTCACTGTAGCCCTGGAGAGATTTGTCAGGTGCTTGTTTTCCTTCCAGCCCCTTCCAGCATTCACAGAAGTCAACAAAATGTTGCTGGTCAGGTTTCTTACCATGACTGTGGACACACAGTCTTCCCATGCTCCTACAGCAGTAAGCACAAGCCAAACTGCATTAAGTGTGCCTCCAAGCTGCTTGAAATTAGAAATCATTGGAGCACATACACTTTAGCAGGTCTTTTTTTCTGGAGGGAGTCCAGCAGAGTAGAAGCGCCTGGCTCAGCTGTGAGACATTTGCAACGAATTGTCTTCGTCCGAAATACTGAACTTGAATAATACCCCTCTGCTCTCCATGACAGTAGGAGGAGGTGTTTGAGCATTTTTCTTCTAATAGCTCAACTTTGCTCTGCACCCCTCATGCATCCCTTCACCACTAAACTCCATCTGTCACTGTGGGCAGATAAGGGTGTTAATGCCAGGCTAACTTGGACGGTAGAAGCTGGGAGAAGTCAGGTCATTACAAAGCACAGCTCTTACATGATTATCCTTGTAGGCAGTGCAAACTCACGTTTGTTCAGGGTGGCTCACAGAAGCTCTCCCACATGATGTGTAGCTGGATAACTGACAGAAGAGTTGGTTGTAGTCGGCAGAGATGGGCAGAGATGACACCCGAGCACAGAAATGTCTCAGCCCTTGCAGGTCACGCCTGACCGCCTCAAAAGAGTTGAGGTTTGCAGCATGGTCACTCACCGCAGTGCAGCTATACAAAGATGCAAACCTTTCTGAACAGGTTCAAAAGCCAGCTCAATATGTCACAGGTTAGTATGACCTAAACCAGAATTTTTAAGAAGCTGCCACTCCAATATACAGAATGCAATTCAGGGGCTGTGAAGAGGAAGGATGGAGGAACAGAGATTGCATCCATAATTATTCCAGACAACAATCATACCATTAATTTGAGGTTGAGATTTTAAAGTCTTTCTGTTGTCTATGTGCACACACATGTATAAGTTTTAGCACTGTCGGCAGCCTATCAAGGCATACACAGTGGGAGCCAGAGCAGCCGGGGCTCGAGGGGCACAGCCTGTCCTGCAGCCCAGTCCCAGTGCTTGTAAAACACAACACCCGGCTTCTGCATCTGCCCATTGCTTCTCAGCTCAATGAATCTAAGAAGTGACACGTTAATTCTTTCCCCTCTTCCTGCTTTCTCAATTGGATAAGGAAAATAAAATACAATAAAATGGCACAAGCAGAATTTTCCAATTCTTATGACCATCTATCTAGATTACACCAATGTCAAAAGCGAGGACTGCTCACCTGGTGAAGACAGCCATGTCGATGAAGCAATTCTCACTTGGCTGTGGGCCACTGTTGCTAATTTGCCGGCTGCATTCTCTGTGCTGGTTGAGGTGAGACAATGTCCCCGTGCTGCAGCAGGGTGCTGGGCAGCGGGGCCCAGTTCAGCTCCAGATGACCTGGCACGTGGCAATAGCGATGTCCCTGTGGAGCAACCAGCCTGGGCAGGAGAAGCAGCGGAGCCATCACAGCATCACGTATTGCTGTGTTCCAGCAAATACAGCTTGCGTTCAGGAAGCCAAATTAGCCCAAGCAGGAGCTCCGCTGCCTAGTTAATGCAGTTGATTCAGAGTTACGCTGCATAGCTCAGCTACCCAAGGGGATCTTACGGGGGGCTCAGTGCCAGGCCCCAGGGCTGGGGCACAGGCACGGGTGCACCCCTGCCCCACAGAGCAAGCAGCACGCAGCCCTTGGCCCTGGCTGCTCCCACCGGGCAAAGCTGCTCCGGGTACTCTCTGAGCAACAGGTGTTGGTCTACCTGCTCTGAGGAGAGACATTCATCTGCAATAAAATGACAAAACTTCCTTTGATGATAAATAAGAAGTAAGATTAAAACAAAAAGTGATGTCACACACAAGAAAAAAATAAAATAGAGAAAAAGGAAGCCCTCCAAAAGGGGAAAATTGGAGAGTATGCATTTTTTGGTGGACAGAAAGATCAGCCAGGACAGAAGACCAGGGGAAGAGCAGCTTCAGCTATGATGCCACTAGGCAGTGCCCATTTCTACTGCCCATTAAACCTGGGGGGGTGCATCTGCCTGGGGAAGGCACGGGGGGGTGCAAGGAAACCAGCCCTGCCCGTAGTGCCTGGCCAAGTTATTTCCCATTGCTGAAGCACTCCACCACAGTTTATTACTTTGACCTTGCAGCCTGTGCCCCCAGTCACCTCCCCCTCTGGCCCCTTCTCAGCGTCTAGAGGCTACTGGTGTTTTGTTGTCCCTGCTTAGGACATGGGTACCTCTGGGGAAGCTTTTGGTTATCCTACCTGCCTCTTGAGCACATGCACAGCCGTACCACCCTGCCTAATACACAGTCACTGTATAGTGAGACAGCAAAGCAACCGCACATCCAGCAATGCAGTAAAAGACAAAAATACCAAACATGTTTTACAAAGAATAGTAAGAATGAAAATTAATCACGTATGCAAACCCTGCTCTGTCAGAGAGAGAAGTAGCGCTGAAGGAGCAGGGATGGCACCAGGCTGACCAGCCAGGGTGCAGCCGGAGTTCAGAGCCCCCAGCCATCCCACCGGAGATGGAGGGGCCACTGGACTTCCAGTCCAAGTAACCTTGTTGCTTTGTTTGAAGTATCCAGTGTGCAGCTGTAATTCCTTTGCATCTGATCCATATGGAGATGTAGCCTAATTCTAATAGCATGCAGCTCCTTCTGCCCTCTCTGCGATTTTCATTATGTAGCCTTATAAGGGTCTGTCCGAGAAGCCGCAGCTGGACAGAGCCAGGAACCACTGTTCTCTCCTGTGTTGATTTCAATTCTTTGATCCATGTTTCCTGCTGAACAGAGGAGGACCGATAATCAATAGGTGCTACAGGCAAGCTACTTAGTGGGACTCCCTCTGAACTTGGATAAATCATTTGACCTCCTTCTGCCTCTATCAATCCTGTTGCAAAAGTAGCTTAACTCTGGCTTTAAATGAAGAACAGATGCTCCTTCTGAGCAGAGCTATCATGGATCAGTGGAGAGAGAAGGGGATAAACAAACGCACACTCCAACTGCAGCCAGTGGAAAATACAAATGGTGGCTCCACTCTTGGGAGTTGTTCCTCTGTCTCCATTAGCAGCTGAGGGCAGAAGATGCAGAGGAAGATGACAGAACTGTCATGGTAATGGCTGGATTCTCAGAGATTCCCTGTGGCCCGGGAGAGCTGGCAGCTCAGGGCATGGAGGATGGAGACTGAGGGAGGTCGCGGTCTGCCTCTGCAAGAGGTGGTGGTACTCTGAGGGGTGAAACCTGAATGCCTTTCACACCACATTTTAAGTTACTGGGAGTAAAATCCCCCTCCCATTGACATACATAACACCTTAACGAATTGACACCCCTGTCTTCATAGTCCTGCTTCAAAAGCCAGTACCTTTGCTGCAGTTCAGACTCTTCTCATCTGCCTTTCTTAGATGTTTTGTACTAGTCTGTAGAAGAGTAGTAGCAGCCTTATAGGAGATCTGGTTCATATAGGATCCCTGTTCCCACCAAAACAGATCTGGCTGATCACACTGAGGTAAATTCGTCGCATAGCGGGTTGTTGCTGGGTGTTATTTATTTCAAGTTTGTTTTATATCAAGTTTTGGGTGGTTGCTGGGCTGCAATATAACTCCAGGTGGGAAAATGTAATTCGTTCTCTTCCATCCCTTGATGGCTTCTTGCTTTGTTATCAGATGAATTTGTGGCTGAATGATCTGCTTTGCCTAATTCAAAAGCTACTGTAGAAGGAAAGACAACCATACAGCAGTTTTTACCATACACCCCCATCTTTGTCTTCAGCAGGGACCAGGATTTCATTGTGCGATTATCACATCCTGAGACAAGACGTCCATGACGTCAAAGCAGATGGATGCTCAGCTGCAGCATGTTTCGGCAGCCTTTTCTGGTTTTGCTGATGGGGGACACTTTTTGTAAGTGTTGAAAGATGAAACGTTTGATAAAACACTTCACAGTCTTTCTTCAAAGGGCCTTTCGCTCTTGTTGAAGGCAGGTTGCTGGCTGGTCCACACGGCCACCCTGTGGCCACCTGGCTCCCAGTTCATCCCTGGCCAGGACTAGCACTTCATGCCCTCCCGGGAACCGGCTGCTTTCACCTGTTGCTCTGTGCACAGGCCACCTTGGCTCGCCGCTGCTTCAGGCACACGTTGCACTTGAGTGTTATTTGCCCCTTTGCAGGCACCTTATGTGACTCAAAACCTCTATTTAAGCTTCATCCTAGTATTAAATTCTGTAAGACTAAAAAAATCAATACACAAGAGGTGATCTAAATCAGACTGTGCTCCTAGGAATGGAGATACTCAACAATTACTTCTGAAAATTAATGTCTCCGCTCTAACTGAGGCAGAAGCTCAAGAACCATCTAGCAAGCTTTGGCAAGGCTCGAGGACACGGCAGCAAGCTCCAGCCAGGACGGCTGGCTGCAGCAGTGCACCTGTTTTCTCACTGCCCTTAACACCAAGGCTGTCACAGACAATGCTAAAGCAACTTTTTAGAACTGTTGAAAGAGGAACATACTTTTACTGAGAGACAATCAAGCACAGCCTTCTAGGAGCCCATCTAGGCATTAGAAACATTTGGAACATGCTGATGAAAATCTGGTAATGATGAGCTTTAGGAAAGTCTGATGAAAACAAACACTAATGATATGTGAAATGCTCTGCTCACCGCAAAGTAGATAGATACTAACAGTACAGAAGAACAGACTACGGTTGGAAATCTGGAGTCCTTCTATATTAATAACCTAAAGTTAAAGCCTAAATGCTCTGCACTGCACAGAGAAGCTGGTATAAAATCCCCCACCCCTCACCCTCCTGCAAGCCCCCCTAAAACCCCAGCTATGACAAGTTATACAGACAGGATCAGTGCTGCCAAAGACCAAGCACCTGAGAGAGATACCGGCTTCAGGCATGTCCCTGATGGGTCAAAGGTGTTTGGTTTGCAGCGACAGCGCAGGACTGATACCGCTCACAGATGGAAGTGCGACTCCAAAGTGTCAGTGTTTAATCCCACAGCCCTGCAAAAGCAGGAGCTGGGCTCTGCTGACAGCTGCCCCACACAGCAGCCTGCCTCTCCCCAAACCTCGGCCTCACCTGCTTTTGCCCCACCCTAGCCCTGCTAAAATTGAAAGATCAGGAAAAACAGAGCTGAATTCTTCATTTCTGGATAATATCACAAGTAACCATCACCAGCTCCTTGTGGAAAGCCACTCTGGTGCAGAAACCCCAGAGGTCCTGCTAACCTCATTGCCCTAATGGCAAATGCCAAGACCCCAGTACTTTAGAGGTTAACAGAAATCTTTTCTGCATTATTTTGTATTGGTATAACTTCCTTGCTTATGAGACATTTAGAAAATGACATGTCCCTCACACCTAGCTGGTGTGAGCCAAGGACAGCAGCCCCTGCCACCCTGACAGGGACAGTCTTGCAGACATGCTGAAGCAGTACTGAACACAGACACACACACACTCTCTACATGTTAGTGTTGTATATAAAGCAATATTTTCTACTCCTCACTGACTGATTTCTCCACCAGAAATTCAGCTCCCATCTAGCCACAGCTCCCCAAACACCACGGGTGGCAGGGGGAACAGCCAAACCCAGCAGCTGCAGGAAAAAAAGCAAATACATTGGACATTCCCATTTTGCAAGCTTGATCACCTATGGACATGCTGCTTATGCAGTTGTGGTGTGTTTCTGTGTATGTGTGTCTGTGTATTTCAATTTGTTCTTCAGTTTCTTCCAAATAAGTTTTGAAACTAACAGCAACCCGATAACCTGTTAAACAATCCCAACCACCAGGGATGGAGAAGCAGCAGTCTCAGAGGTAATTATACATTTCATTAAATATTTATGTAATGAAACTATATATCTTTTTATCTATATAAATATATCTTTAATATATTTAATTATATATTTTTATAATTATATATTTCATAATGCCCACCGGCTTTATGAAACCCAGCAGGTGGCTGGAGGGGCAAGACAGCTGGTACCCCCACCCCAGGGAGAGCTGAAGCACAGGACCAACACTCACATTGGGAAGCCCCCCCCAGGGGAAGAACGACCAGAGGGCAAATGGAGAATAAGCCCTCCATGAGGAGACCCATCAGAAGGCAGCTTCCCCAGCCCTGCTGCAACCAGCCTTGTCCCTGTGGTCAGACCCTGGTACCCCGTCAAACAGAAAAGGAAAAATATCTCTTTGCTAAAAATTCACCATCTCACTCTTTCAGGTGAGCACTGAGAAGAACATCCCCTTAATGCCCTCCAAGGAAGCTTCCCAGCTAAAACAGAGAACATCAGCCTAGATATTTGCAGTCCGAGCAGAAAGCAATCCTCTGTTCTCCTTAATTAATTTTGGGTGAGAGGATGGGGAGGGGAAGCAGACAGGGATGATGACAGAAGGACTAGGTGGCATTTGGGCCAGAGCTGTTTCACATTCACTTTCTCCTGCATCACAAGAAATCAGAAGTGGCACAGATTATTTTTGTCCCTCTTTTGTAGGTCACCTTTAATAGAAATGTTAATAATGCTTGCTATCTGTATATCTGAAATCTTATATGGTAGCTCTGTAATTCACTGCCTTTATCAGCCTTCTTTAATGTATAATTTAATGCTTGTATAACTATTTTGTTTGGGTATGACTCTCAGAATTACAACTAAAAAAAAATATCTGTATGCTAGTTAACTACTTTTTATGGAAGTATTTCTTTCACATTACTTTAAAACCATGGAGCCGAGGGAAGTATTTTATGGACCACAGAACCTCGCAGAGTAGTTAATTTCTGTTTGAGCTGGTTTCTCTGCTATTTTAAAGGGTGCCATCAAGATCACTGCTGTTTCTCTTGGTTGGGAGCCAGCTGACTCTTCTGCAGTTGCAACACATCCTTGCGCTGTTATTAAATCCTGGGAAAATAGTAAACACGAGAGCTGGATGCCACATCACCCCATGCCAATGGGTGGGAGGAAGGAAGGAGGGTCTGCCTTCCTGTCCCGGGCACCCCAGGGCAGCCACTGTCTTGAAATTAGGGACCAAGGGTGCCGGATCCTTCTGATGGGCAGAAATATCACATGGGAATATGGGGGGGGGGGGGGCGGGGAAAGATGGTGACTCACATACCCCCTGCCACCGGGCCCTGTCCCAGCCGTCCTGCTGGCTGGGTGCGGGGGGCCAAGCGAGCTGGTCCTGTGACAGCCGCTTTCATCCCGCAGGCAGCAAATGGGTCTCGGTCACGTGCATGCTGTGGGCTCAAGGGCGCATGTGGACCTTCGCCACATGTGCCTTAGCTGGGAGTGAGAGCTCTCTGCTTCAAAAGCAGAATTTGGGTGGTTAGCTGAGCACTAGGCAGGCTCGAGTTATGCACTAAATATTCTGCCTTTTGTTTCGTAATGAATTATTTTGTGTATCTAAGTAAAGGGGGACGGGTTCTTTTTGGTCTATTCTCCGCAGTTTGTTCCTAGCCTGCTTGTGGGGGTATGTTGTAATCTTTGCTTTTTGCTTATGAGGTCAAGTGCTTTAATCAGGAGCAAAAAATTTGCGTGCTTTAGTCCTAAATTCTCTGAGTGGCTGCCAAATATAATTAGAAACAAATGGCTTTATTCCTCATTTGAGAGATTCACAGACATTGGAGGGGCAGAGGGGGGAGAGCTTGCTTTGCCTGGCTGTTTTTTGGGGAGCTTGCAGACAAAAACACTGCCAGAAAAACCCGAGGAAGCCCTGTGAGAGGAGAGCGCCCTGTGCTCTCTGCAGAGGGTTTGAGTGGCGGTGCATGAAGCAGTGCTTGGGGAGATGGGGTGCCCCACATTCGCCTGCTTTGTGAGCTGCTCAGTATTTCCCCCCCATTGCTACTGGAGAGCGGAGGGGGCCAGAGCAGGGCACTGGCCTAGGAAAGCTGCACGGCGTCACCTGCCTGTGTAACCACACACTGTGCTCACACCAAGGTCCAGAATGCCTCAGGGGAGCCAGAGTGGCTTAGGTACCCATGAGCCGGACAGTCTTCACCACCCCCTGGGTTCCCACCCCAGACCACCAGCAGCTAAAGCCCAAAAGGATGCACACGTAATGTATAAATTACAAGAGCTGAAATCTGTTCCAAGCAATACCAGTCAGCACTGTCCATTGCAGATACCCACTTCATCTGTGCTTAAACACATCTAGACTGCCTGAAAATTCAATTAAATTCTATTTAGGTGTAGTCACGAACCATCCACAGTCTGAGAGATGCACTAGTTTCATCCTTCTGGTGTGGGATCCCACCGTGTCCATTCTGCACACCTTAGTGCTCAGAGGACGCGTGCTGAGAGCACAGCAAAGCTGCCCTCTGCATTTGCCCCCTGCTGCCCCCCGTCCCCAGCATGGTAGCAACTCCCCACGTTACTTACACAGCTCAGTCCCGCTGCAGCACCTGGCTTGTGGCCTCCTCATGTGAGGGACACATCGCCTGGCCCTGGGGACACAGCATTGCCTGCTGATACCTTGGTACGTGAGCCCTAAATAAACAGGGGTTGTTGCTCATCCCTCTGCTCATCACCAGCGTGAGGGGGCATTTGCTGCAGGCACAAATGCTTGGAAGTCGCAAACTGCCTGTTTCAACAAACAAACAGTTGTGGCATCGAAATGGTTAAAAATCATCTCTAGTTACTGGCTTGTACAAGATGTGAAGGTTTGCAGCATTGCACTGCCTCATGGCGTGGCATTGCCTCATGGCATCGCCCCACAGCTTGTGATCACCTCATGGCATGGCACCTGCAAATAGTGTGGCGCTGCCGCAGGCATTGCCTCACAGCATGGCATTACCTCGCAGCATAGCAGTGGCTCATGGCATTACCTCACAGCATGGCACCTCCTAACAGCATGGCACTGCCTCACAGTCTCCTCTCATGGCATGACACTAACTCATGGCATCATCTCACAGCACAGTATCAACTTATGACATCGTCTCACCTCATGGCATCATGGCATGGCACAACATTAACTCATGACATCACCTCACACCATAGCATCACCTAAAATTGTGGCACAGCCTTACAGTGTGACACTACCTCGCAGCATTACGTTACAGAAGAGAATCATCTAATAGCATCGCCTCACAGCATGGCATTACCTCACAGCATCACCTCACGGCACGGCACTGCCTCATAGCATGGCATTACCTCAAAGAATCACTGCACAGCATGGCACTGCCTCCTAGCATGGCATTACTTCACAGCATGACAGTGTCTCATGGTATCACATCACAGCCTGGTACCTCCTAACAATGGGGCACTGCCTTATGGTTTCACGCCACAGCATGGCATCTCCTATACAGCATGGCAATGCCTCACAGAATCACCTTATGGCATGACACTAACTCATGGCTTCATCTCACAGCACAGTATCACCTCATGACGTCGTCTCACCTCATGGCATCGCCTAACAGTGTGGCACTGCCTCACAGCATCACCTCACGGCACGGTACTGCCTCACAGCATGGCATTACCTCGCAGCATAGCAGTGGCTCATGGCATTACCTCACAGCATGGCATCTCCTAACATCGTGGCACTGCCTCATGGTATCATGTCACAGCATGGCACCATCTCATGGCATTGCCTCGCAGGATGGCATCTCCTAACAGCATGGCACTGGCTCACAGTCTCCCCTCATGGCATGACATTAACTCATGGCATCATCTCACAGCACAGTATCAACTTATGACATCGTCTCACCTCATGGCATCACCTAACAGCGTGGCACTGCCTCACAGCATCACCTCACGGCACGGCCCTGCCTCACAACATGGCAGTGCCTCACAGCATGGCATCTCCTAACACCGTGGCACTGCCTCACAGCATCACCTCACGGCACGGCCCTGCCTCACAGCATGGCAGTGCCTCACAGCATGGCATCTCCTAACACCGTGGCACTGCCGCAGGCATCACCTCATGGCGTCGCCTTGCCTCACGGCATCGCCTCATGGCATCACCTCATGGCATCGCCTTACCTGAAGGCATCGCCTCGGCATCCCCTCACATCATGGCGTCGCCCCTGCCGTCCCCTCAGTGTTGCGGCCGCGCTGAGGGGAGGGGGAAGCTCACCGCCGCCCCGTGGCCGCGCACGTGCTTCAGGGTGTGGGGGGTTCGTTTTTAATTTCCTGAGTAAATTTCAGAGCAAACTGGGAAAGAGGGCAGGTTCCGTCGGTGTTGCCTGACAGAAGGCCCCCGGGGCTGGGCGCGCTCAGCCACCGGCCTTCCCGGGAGACCAGCCCCGGGGGCGCGGGCGGGGGTCGCACCCGGCTGTGGGACCGGGCTCGGGGCTGGGAGTCACGGTGATTGCCGCAAGCCGACTAATTGGCTAATCATCAATTTGTTAAATGCTTTTTTCTACTCATCACCCAAACCGAAGCAGCTGCCGAGCGGCCCCGTCTCCAGGAGTAGGAGGGGGCGGGGGGGCTGCTGTGCCCCGCGTTGCGGGGGGGGAACCGGGAGGGCTCCGCACGCGCTCCGGGCTCCCGCGTCTCCCGCGTGCGGCGCTTGCACCTTCCCAGCAGCCGCAAAGCCCTGGTGAATTTGGCGCCTCCCCGGGACGTGCCACCGGCGGGGGGCGCCGCGGGGGGCTCCGGGCACGGGGACAGGCGGGTCCCGTCCCGGGCTGTGCGGGGGACACCGGGCCTCGCTGCGCAGGTGAGACACTAGATGGAGCATCTAACATCCAGAATACTCTTTTTTTTCTTTTTTTCTTTTTTTCTTTTTTTTTTTAAAATCCCATAGAGGATAAATGGAATTGCTAAATGAGAATACCCGAAGCAGCGCCCCCCGCCCCCCCCCAGCTGCCCCCTTGCCGGGACACTCACCGGTGCAGGGCGCAGGGGGGCACCGCCGGGCCATCGCGGCCGCCGCTTCCTCCTGCACAAACGCAAACCTCCCGCAGCGCAGGCCCAGGTGCGCCCAAGGGACGCGAGATCCTTTGAGGGCACTCCTTTTGCTTTCTTCGAGGCCAGGCAGTCCTCCCAGGTCTCTCTTCAGCCGGAGGCAGGATGCTCTGATGCACCTCAGCTGTGAGCCCGCCCAGACCAGGGAGGTTAAAGATACGGGCTCGGATTTTGCTCTGGGAAGAGCTGAAGGTGTCTGATATTCCTGGAAAGCCTGTGGGCAAGCGCTGCATTTCCAGTGTGAGTATGGTGCCAGTGAGGATTAGTGGTGATGTGTGTGCATGATCTGCTCCTTCCAGCAGCAGAAACCTTCCAAAAAATATTCCTGAAAATTTTCAGAGCAAAGACACTGCCAGTGCAGAAGAGAGGGCCCCGTTCCCAGCAGGTCAGCGTCACCGTGGAGTTAGGGTTGGCTGCTCGGAGATGCAGCTGCCGGCCGAACATCTGCAGCCAGCCATGCACCCTGGGATCCTGCCCCAGGACCTCTGTCCACTTCCAGTCTGCTGTGCCCTGCCTGCTGGTGAAAGGCTTGCGAAGGTCCTGTGAGGTACTGGTGAGGTGTGGGCTGCCACAGCCCAGAAACCAGAGAAACCAGCAACACTGCTCCCATGCCTTCTCGCACGTGGGTTGTGACCGCAGGGAGTGCGGCACGGGGCACTGCTGTGTAATCACAGAAAGGCAAGACAGCAAGAGGCAGAACCGAGAGCCCTCAGCCAGGAGAACTAAACTGCAGTCAGCACCACCACCTTTTGCATCTCCACTTTGCTTCAGCTCCCCAAAACTGTTCATTTCCCACTGCTGGCAGCTGAATTAAAGCAGTGGTGTGACAAGCCGACAACCCTTTTGGCCATGGTGAGCCAGCGGCACAGCATCCCTCGTGCTCCCTCAGACCACAGCATGTTTCGCTTTCAAAATCAGAAGTGGTTGCAAGTCACCGATACGGTAACAAACTCTTCCCAGGTGTAGCTCTGACCTGCTGCAGACCTTGCCAGCCCATGGCAGAGGTCCGCTGAGCCCTGAGGAGGTGCTCGTGTTCCCCTGGGAGCCCTTGGGGTGATGTTAGTGCTGACTCCTCTGCTCCATCACTTGCATGTGCATGGGGGTGGACCGACACCCAAGTGACCCTGACAAACCTGCTGGGATGTGCCCAGCCTAACCAAGGGAGGATGCTGTGACCCCTCGGCACAGCATGAACAGTCAGCATTGGTTTATGTTAATTCACAGACTAGGAAGGGCTAAAAAAAGCAAGGAAGCAAGCATGGTGCTGGAAACCAAGTTGCCTTGGCCACCTCTGCAGCTACTTCAAAGGCCAGCATCCACATGTCTGCATCTCCCCCTCCCCACACCCTTCAGGTGTTCACTGGTAGGCAATATTTTCAACATGAGAAGAATAAAATGCCTCAGCTTGGCAAAGACAGAAGTGGATGGGGAAGGAGGTTTGCTAGAGGGTCCCATCCTCTCCCATAGCTTCACAGCTGGTGTGGGGACAGCACGTATGGCGTGTTTAGTTATCATTTCTCACAGCACAAGAATAAACAAGCATCGAAGGAAATTATCAGGCAGCAGTTTAAACCAGAAGAAGGTTTATTCTGTCTACTCATACACAGTGTGTACTGAAAATGTGAAAGTCCTGGCACAGCCCACTCTGAAGAGCAAATGACTGAACAAGGACTCAAACATCAGAAAGGGAGAGAGCTTGTCGGGGGCAGTTAAGCACAGCCGTGATGCTCCCACTGGCTTAGGAAGCACCTTGCTGGGAGCCGTGCAGGTGGGCCATACCATGGGTGCCCGTCCTGTCCTCACACCTGCTCCCGGACCTTCCCCACTAGAGAGGTGGTGGGGGGCTGCATGGAGCTGCTCGGCATAGCTGTGTGTGGGGGCCGGGCAGGCGTCAGCCTGGCTTCCCTGGGGCATACTGTGCATCAACAGACCCGCGGCGCCCAACGGCACTGCGCTGCTTCATGCGTGCCCAATGGCCACCTCCTCCCTCCAGCTGGTGTTTTCCCTTATTTCCCAGCACACACAAGAAATGTTTTTTTTTTCTGAGACTTTCCCTCAACCACAGCGCATATCTGGAAGCCTCATCTAGCGGTGACATCAACCTGATCTGTGCTCGCCCAGCCAGGGCACGGTGAGGGGCACAACTTCCCTGTGCTGTGCCAAGCTTCCTCACAGGCTGGGGGCCACATGGTCGGCAGCTGTGGGTACTGTAACCGCACCCCAGCCTTGGCCCATGGCTTGTGCTGCCCTTGGAGACGCTGAGCAAGAGCGAGCTCCTTGGGTGCCAGCAAATGCCAGTGCTGCCAACAGCCTCAGCCATGCACCCGGTGCAGGGTGGAAGCGCAAAGCAGCAGCAGCTCCTGGGACCACTCACGAGTTCAGCTCCTGGACCCCCAGGGATGGGGAAGGCTTCCCTGCACACACTCCCTCCAGGACCACAGAACTGAGTCACAACTGGGTGGCCCTAGCCACTGGGCTCGCCTGCCCACTGCTGAGACGTGCCGGGCAAGGACGGTACCCAGCCCTGAGCTGTACACCAGCAGGTAATTTTCTCATCTATGGAGACCAGGAGTGTAACAGCACTCCGACAGCACTTGCTCCAATAACAGCTTCTCAAAGGGCCACCAGGTTTAGGGGGGCTTTTTGAACCCATCAAAGAACAGAGTACAAATTAAGGTTACTTGGTGGTTGTTACTGTCATCAGCAAAATTACCAGTCGGCATCCAACTCTCAAGATCCTACTTATGATTGAGACGGGAAGAACAGCGGGCAATTTTCAGCTCCCAGCTCCAGTCTGCAGTACTGGCAGAAAGAAATCCTGCTTTGAGATGCAGATGGAGTAAATTTGCTACTGGAGCCACTGGGTAAGCATGGGTGTTATTCCCTCAAAAGCTATTCCTAGTCAGCCTGACCACAGCCACACTTTAATGCGAGCACACTGCAAAAATAGAGGGGCACTGACTGAAGATCTTGTCTCTTCCTCCTTTAGGAAATTGCAAACTTCCATTTCTTTAATCTAATCATTTGCAGGAGAAGATACTTTCTCTAGAAAAGCCAATATAAGAGGGCTGAAAGGTCGGATGGGATAATATGTAATCCATTGCGATAAGGGCTGTTTACAGAATTATTAATCAAACACAAAAGGGAACAGATAGTAACATTTTTTATTAAATATTACAGTGGATCAAAAAGTACAAAATATCTTTTGCCTGCTATGTGATTGGGAAACTATTGGCACATAATACAGTATCAAAAGCATTAATAAGTACAATTTGGAAAACATACAAAAATTGAGTGTTTATAGTTGGCTCAGCTTTATTTCTGGTAGTGTTTAAACTAACACAAAGGTTACTCAATAACCTTTTAAATGGGAAACTATATAATATTACTGGGCCATTTTTATATATACAAATCATCACCTTACAGAGCATATAGGCTACATAACTTGAATCACAAAAAGTATACAATATTTACAACAAAAGAAAGTTAAAAAAGTATAAACAGCTAGTAGATTATGCTGCCATTATTAGAACATATTTAAAACTGTGGGGCTGGGGGGAGAGGGGAGGAGGAGGAAGAGAACGAGCGAAATACCAACCACATGTACAGCAAACGCCGCAGGAAGCGCTCATGGTAGCACTGCCAATGCTGCCCGCCTCACACCAGCGGAAGCAGCCCCACTGCTCATTAAAATCACGACAACTGCAAAACTGGATCAGATGCGACCTTGCTGACAGCCACAAAGGAAGGGACCAGGCGGGGGAGTGGTGAAGGGACCCCGGTGGTGGTCTCCAGAGGCCGTAGCCCCGCGCCCCCCGAACAGGGCAGAGGTGCCGGCGGCGGCAGGCAAAGCACTGGCCTCCTGCACCAGCTTCAGGGGCTGCCAAGCCAACTCCTCCGCAGCCGGGACAGACTACTTCCCAGGCACCGACACACCCAGCAAACTTGTGTCTGGCAGCACGCAGCCAAGACAGACCGGCTGCAAGACGCTGCCTTGGTCCCGTCCAGCCTTGCTAGGGGTACAGATTCTACTGGGAGTCAGACCCTACTCCCCACACGATTCGTGAAGCCTGGCTCGGTGTGCGGCCAGAAGCTACACGTGAGCGGTTTGCTGCCGGGCCTTCTCCTCACAACCTTTAGCATCTCTAATGAATCCTGGACGTAGCGTGTTTGAATTGCAACATTTCTTGGAACTGGCTCCTGGTAAATAAATTTATGACTCTATTGCCAATTAGATTCCACCGTTTCCTTTACAAACCTACCAATAACAATGGTTTGATTGCACAAAGAAAGGCTTGTGCAATTTCATTCAATAATAAGGCCCCCTGAACTCACACAATGCAAACAAAGCCCCATTTAAGACACTAAAAAAACCCACAACTTTTAAGCCAATGAAGAATTCAATAGTCTTTTGAAAGATTTCCAAGATTTCTGTTTAGAGTTTTTAAACAAATAATGCACAGCTTCTGTTGGGGGTTTATGCTACCATTTCTTTTCATTCGCCCTGACGTTTTGCCCAGTATATTATGAGCTTCCCCAGCCAGCAGCGGCCAGTCTCCTCGTGGGGCGAGAGAGGAGCCTTCCTCCCCTTTCCTGGTCCCCCAGCCCCACGCCGCCTCAGCACAGCTCCAAAAAGCCTACCACCAAACGCCAACGGGACTCCAAAAGGGAAATCAAACACTGCGTAAACAAATGCACAACTCCAGGACACGCAACTTAATCGAAAGAAGAGAAGCGTTTGCTTTGCCAAACACACAACAAGCTTCTGTTCGCATTTGCTGTAGATTTTTATATTCTCTCCCCTACCCCCTCCCCTCTTCCCTCCCATCCCCAAACCCCTGATTCTCATGTGATTCAGAACTAGTGCAACTTTACTAAAGATGTCCTCCACACTGCGGCCTCTGCCTGGATGAGCCTGCGGTTTCGTTTCCTCTATGATTTGTGGAGCAGCAGGATGCTCTGCACTGGCACATCCATGTTCTAAGTTCTACTAGTCTGTTTATCGATCAATTAAATATAGTTTTACCACAGGAATATAAAGTATTTAATTGAAGAAGCTGGATCTTTAACAGTAGACGAGTATATTATTCTGGTTTCCACCTTTGGATATTAAGTATGATACATTATATATTGTATTTGGCTTCATATCACGGGAAAATTTAATGACATGCCTAGCATGCAAAGTGTTTCTTAGTAGTTTCCATTTTTCTTTTCGTATTGATTACACTGTCTTTGAACAGTAACTGAGATGGTTTGAATCACAACCAATTTTCACATTGCAAAAAGCTTCCAGGTCACACTTCACTTTATCGATGTCTATGCTCAGTTGCGTGATGGTGATGTCCTGCAAAGTGAATATACATCCATAGGGAAGCTCTTTTGTTAGGAAAACCCAGCCCCTCCACACCTGGGCTTTCCCCTCTGTGAAAGGATGCCCAGGGAGATGTTGAGATCCCTGTGGGGGTGTGGAAGGACCGTCCCGACCACTGCACACAACCCCCTACCCATCCTACCAAGCCCAGTCCGCTTGTGAGGCACAGGACCCATAAGCCTCTGATCCAAATCAACACTGGCTCCTGTCCTAATTTCCGAAATCCTCGACATTCTTGCAAACCATAAATCCATTTTCTGGACTCCTTTGTCATCCACCAGCTTGTGCCAGGGAGGTTTTGGTTTCTAGACTGTTTCTCTGGTAGGCAGGAGGGTTTCACAGCCTAGGTAAGGTTAAATACAATGCTCGACAAATTCACGGACCACGATACAGGAAAGCAAAGCTCGGTGGGAGGGGAGAAGCTGCTTAGGAGCCATTGCAACAACAGGAGGGCAAGAGGTGCTCAGCACCTTGCAGGGGTGGACCGTGGGGAAAGGAGCCTTGTTTGTGTCCTTGCACCGTAACATCACCTACAGTATGTTTATAACCATTAAGATTAATCTGAACCAGTTGCTTCAGTTTGTAAACAGTAAACGTTACCACAAAACCAAAACAAAAAACGCTGCTCAAAAGTATAAAGAAACTGGAAAAATTACAAACACATAAAAATAAAAAACAATCAGGACAGCCACAGCCTTTAAAAAAAGTTGCAGATAAAATGATACTGTTTAATTTAAAAAAAAGAAACCCAAAACAAACAAAAAAAGCCAAAACCAAAAAAAAACCCAAACATAAAGAGCACAGAATATACTGGACAAACAAAACTATATAAATTATTGTGACCAAATGTGACATTGGTAGTTTACGAAGTGGATATGTACAGTCAAATTAAACAGTGTTTACCCTTCTGTTCTAATAGTGTTAAAATGAAAAATCTATTGCCGTTTTACTATACATTGCATTGATTGAATCATTAAAAGTCAGGAAAAGTTACCCAAAAAAGCACATCCACTGATTGTATGGATTCTTGGCCCACTTCTCCTTTCCAGGTTCAACTCGAGTCCTTGACTCATTTGCAACAATGCATGGCCTCTGGTCCTTGGCTCAGTGAAAGGCAAACACAGCCCTCACCTGGGATTTCAGTGAGCTCAGGACTGAGCCTGCATCTCCACGGCTCCCTTTGAACATCTGCTCTTACCATATACAAGTCCTTTCAGAAAACACATATGCAAAATCCAATGATTTTTTTCTTTCCTTTTTTTTTTTGTGTTTTTTGTGTGTGGTTTTTTTTTTTTTTGTGTGTGTTTTTGTTTGGTTTTCTTTTTTGTGGGGCAGGGATAAGGGGTGAGGGGGCTGATGTGGGAGCCAGAATTAAAGAAGCAGTCCTGTCTCCATCAAACTCTGAAGCGCTCCTCTAGGCGGGATATGACTGCATCCTGGTTGACAAAAATACAGATCGCTAAACCTGCGAGACATTGTCACAGGGGGAGGAATGTTGCTAACTTAACTTTTCTCCTCAGACCTTTTTTTTGTGAGCAAGAGGGTTTACAGTTTTGTGCTGGGATGTACAGAGGATAGCTGGGAAGGTGGGAACGCGGCTTGAGGGTTTATAGCAGCTAAAGGATAAATGCTGTTATGCAAAAGGTCACCGTAGGAACTTCCCACAGGTGTTGCTGCAGCTAAGTGTCTGTACAGTTGCTGAGAGTTTGCAGGGGACGTGAGGAATTGTCTCTGCACCATGAAGGAGTGAAGAGCCAAAGGCTGCATTAGTGGGGAGAGCACGGTCTGATTTTTCAAGTACTGCAGGGGATGAGAATACCCGGGCGGGAGGCGGTTGTTCAGCCCTGTGCACAGGCTTCCCGGATACAAGCCTGGGAAGATGGGGGCTGAAAGGGGAAATTTGTGGCTTTCCAGCATGCTGCCAGAATGGAGGCCATGCACTGGCTTGCTGCCTTCCCCCTCTGGGTCGGGAACCTTGTCTTTCGCTGGGGTCTCCTTTGGTAAGTGCAGAGGAGAGACAGCTCGGATTTTTTTTTCAGAAATGACTTTGTCCAAATCCTCCAGGCTTCGTTTCAAAGGCCGGGCAGCCCCCACATTTTGAGGGCTCGTTCTGCGGCTGATGATAGGATGCACCATCCCCTCCATCTTCCTCAGATTCTCCAGCCTCTGGGCCTGCTGCTTCCCAGACCTGTGGAGCAACTCGCTGTGTTTTTTTGGGGCTGTCATGGCCATGGGGGACACGCGGCAGGCTTTGGGGTTACAGTCTAGGCTCACCGCCTGGCTGCTCGCAGCCTGGAACGGGGAGATACCTTTGCCTTCTTGCTGGGCCATGGATGAATGAGGGAGGCTGGAGCCCGGAGCCTTTGCAGTCTGTTTGTGTATGCTCTTTGGAAGACTCAAATCTGTTGGCTGATCATCTGAAGAGGCCTCCACTGCTGCCTTTTTTTCTTGCTGATGCAAAGATGGGCGATAATTTAAATTTAGTTTTTCGTGGTGTTTGTGTTGAGTAAAAGTAGAAGTATTTTCAGACTCTCTGAACATGTCCCGGGGGAGGTACTTTGATGTCTGTTCATTATTAAGGTGGTGTTCTGTGTGCCTATAAAGGCTGTGCAGATGAGGTGATGAATAAAAATCTGCCAAGAAAGTGGGCACATGGGAGTGCTGCAGTGCCCTTTTCTCACTCATTTTATCTTTGCAGTCCTGGATATCCATCTTCGGTACGTATGACTCGGCAAGAGAACTGAGGTGATGTTTTGCAAAATCACAGCGCTGAGGATCCGGTTTACTTAGCATGTCATGTTTAAAAACATCATTAATTGACTTCCTTTCTTCCTTGGTCTTAAAACTCTGTACATGTTGTATGACTGAGGGCCTATTAATTGCTACAGGATCAGAATTAGGGGCGTGTGGACCTTGTGATATGCTTGAGGACAGTTCATCTCTGCTGTTCAGTTTCTTTTTGCTTATCAAAGGTGGAGGAGAACCATAAGGATAGCTACATGACAGGGCTGCCCCACTGACCTGTGACAGCAGCTTTTTCTTTGCCAGGGGCGACATGATGCCTGGATTACCCTTTGAATAGAGCAGCGGTGTGTAACCAAAAGTGGAGTCATCGTTCATGGACCCGGGCAGCTCCTTTTCCTTGAACATGTCGAAGTTCTGGACCACCAGTACTTTGGGTGTTTGCTTTAGTGCATTGTGGATATCTTCATTTCCCAGCTGGTCCACTTTCACCGTGCAGTTTGCGATGTAATCGGCCATCTCTGGCAATTTGTCATCTTCCATGTCACTCTGAGTGGTCAGCTGGACTGGGAAAGCTGTGAAGGGCATGTCTGGAGGTTCGCTTTCTAGGCTGTCAGGAAAAGCTTTATGTAGTCTTTGTTCAGGCTTCGTTTCTTCCAGGGCATCTGCTGGGGGGTGTAATCGTTTTGTGATTGTGGCATCCAGCATGGTGTCTTCTTCTGGGGACATGGATACACTTGAGAAAGAGGACGAGTGCTGAACCTCCTCCTTGGCTTTCTCACTGTTCATGCTGTTTTCTGACAGGTCTGCCTTTTCCAGAGGCAGTGGCCGAGCTGTCTCTGGTAAAAGAGATGGAGGGCCTTGCACAGGCTGTTTCATCTCCCCCACTGTAGCGTGTTCAGGGAAATTTTTCTGGTCTGTGGATTCTTGATCCTTCTCTTGTTCTGATGAAACCTAATGAAATGATTCAACAGACAGTAATAAGAACACTGTGCGTTTTGGCAGACTGTTCATAAGATTATACACAGTACACCGTTGGCTACTTTTAAAGAAGTACTTGTCAATCACCTTGCAGGAACGTGAAGGCTCCAACACCAGGCATTGGACTCAAACAGAGATGTACCTCCTGGAAAAATTAAGAAATGCACCATCCCTGCCAGGGTCACAATAAGGCACTTCAAAACAGCAGATGTTTGTAACCTGACAAGAGGCACTGGTGGCTTGACCAGACAGCTAAATGCGGAGGTTATACTTTTTAAAAATTAATTAGGCAAATGCAGGAGAGCTGATTTCGTAACACAAACGGTAAGGCTATAGAAATCTCTCCTGCTAGCCAACTTCACCTACAAAACCGACACGATTCCCATGTTTTTTCCCTCCAGCGTAGCTATCTTAAAATTCAGTGATCACAGCGGAGATCATTCACACCCAGTTTTGCATTAAAGTGTGAAAATGATAGAAATGGCATACTAGGAATCCCTATTGTAGGCAGCAAATCACTGCCACAGCTTAACTAGGACACACATTTTTTTTATTAACGGATTAAAATGAAGTTGTCAACATTCAGTAAGTGTGTGCGCCCGCTATTACAAACATGGCTTTTATACGTTATCGTCAATGGGACCGCAGCTCTTTCTGCTCCCCCATTAATAAAGCTTGTGTGCACAATTCACACCATTCATCCCATTATGTAGCTGGCTGAACTGTGACCCGCAGAGGTCACCAGAGCGTCCCATCTGCGATCCAGCTGACTGACAGCCCTTTTCAAAACTGCTGTCACTCTCCTCTGACATGTCGTGGTAGAAGACAGTCATAAAACAGCAGCATTGTGCGAGTCCTTTATTATTATTGTTTTCTTTCTTTCTTCGTGTAAAGATAAGACGGATTGAGAAAGTTATTATCTAAACGCAGCTTTATGGTCTGTCATAGGAGTTGGGGATCGGAGAAGGTCCTAAGGAGTCTAACCTTCTCAGAGATTTATTTCTTCACAGCTGCTTTTAAATATTCCTGTCTGTTTGGTTGGCCTATTAGTTACAGTGTCTGTTAGTCATCCTAACTTCTTTTTAAACTCATAGCTGCCTTTTGCAGCCAAATACCATCATTAGGTCCTTTACAAAGTACCATCGCTAGTCTCTTGAGCTTATAAAATTACAGGAAAATACCAGACAGATGAGCAAATCAAGGAAGAGAAAAAAAGGAGAAATCATATTTAGTAACTGTACATTCTACTCTATGTTTCTGTTAAGCAACGCTTTGATTGAAGTTTCAGCTATTGTGAGGAAATGTGCAGGCTAAGGCTAATAGCATTTTGTCTGGTACCTCGTTACATTGACAATGTCATTGTGATGGCAGGAAAACAGTGAAGAGCTCAAAGCAAATGCAACCCTAGTAAATTAAAGTTATACTCTCTTCCTACATACCTCTTACGGTCTATGAGTTGACCATGCAATTGAGAGGACCGCACATTTGTAGCTTGATTATGCTTTTTACAGCTCACAGCTACAGCCAGCTCCTAGGCCGCATGCAGAAATGGTTTAAGCAGTGGCTTGGCTGGGGCCATGCCTACACATCTACGTGGGAGCAACACACCACCACTGCTGTGCCTGGGTGAGGACTGCACCCAAAGGTCAAGCCTGGCACAGGGCTCCAGCTGGGGGACCGCTGGGGCGTGAAGGACATGCAACCTTCTGTCTGGCTCCAGCAGACCTGGACTTTTTTCCACCCAAAAGAGCTGGGCATCTCCTTTCTGCTGGCCCCCTAAGGGCCACATCCTGGGCAGAGAGACCTCTCTGAGCACAGATGAGCTCTGCAGCCCTGCACCCACCCTAGGTGGAAACATCCACCCCTGCAGGCCCTTTCACTGCTTGGGCTTTGTGTGACCACCTACCCATACAGTGACCTTCACAAAGGCTGAGGTCCTTAATTGTTCACCCCGATTAGAGAGGAGCAGGACACATCTTCCATCCCAGTCGGGGAGGAGACATTAATTCAGCTATAAAGGGTACCATTTTACAATAGGAGACTGCCGTAATTGTACATTTTTATTGTCTCATCTAAGCTCCCTACATTTCCGATAAGCGCAGCTTAAGAACTCTTCCTGCAAACCACACAAAAATAACTGCAGTTTAAGCAGCAGGAAGTTTGAGATAGGGAACAACAAAAGTAAGGAAATTCAAAGTTAAGGCTAATGCTCTGTTGCTGACTTGTTATGCTGTGCTTAGCAGTGGCAGTATGGGTAGTGTGTAACATATTTTGCTGATCCAAGACCCCTCAATAAATAACCAGGCATGAAGAAATGACAGGGGAACAGAGCACAAGCCTTCACATCTCCTTGCTTTGGGCAATTCGTGTTGCAACCTTCCAGTGACTGAAGCAGGTTTGTGCGCACTCTCCTCTATGCATTTTTCATCAGAAGTGGAGGGGTGTTCCCCCAACAGGGCTCCCTGCTTTAAAATTACAGTGTTCTCGCACAAGAAACCTCCCCTCTCTGTGAAGTGCTCTTACTTTAGATATTAAGAGTACTGCTGATCAAGGCAATTTAAAAAACAAATTCTGCTTAGGACGGGCAACGAAACTGTCCTTGTAAGCACAACTTAAAGAGGCAGTAGGACATGAAAATAAAATTTTTCTGTTCTCAAAACTGGGCACACGAAGTCTCAAGAGTTTACCGGTCCTGCATTTTTTTTTAAACAATGAGGAAGAGGACTGTTGGTAGCTGACTCAATACCAATTTCCAAACTGGTTTAGAAACAGGGCTTAGGTACCTACCAGATGGCAATGAAGTCAAAGGAGCAGCCATAGTCTGCCGGGCACGTCACGTGTTTCAATTTTCTTTAAATACTTATCTTTCACTGCAGCGCCTTGAAGGCTGCTGTGATCTGGCAGACTGAGACAGGAAAAGCAATGTCTTGTGTAGGGGTTATGTGTGAGGAGCTTCACCGCCTCGTTCACACAGCGTGCGAGCAGGGCACAGGAGAGAGTGGGCAGGATGTGCAAAAGAAAGTGCTGAAGTAACACCAGAGCAAAAACCCCACTGATTTTATACCACTTAGCAACACGTGAAATCTACCCTTATTTGCAGACAAATATGAATTCTACTGATCTGTCTCACCCTGGGCTGTGAACATAAAATCTCTTCCATGAGGGCTGTCCTGTGTCTGCAGTAACATGGCTTTATGTGGAAAACAAGGCCCGCCCATGTGGAGCAGGTGACAGAATAGGAACCTATCTATCTCAGCTGAAAATCACCTGTGGCACGTGAGAGGGAAGTTGGTCTCAGTTAGGGCTTGGAAGGTGGTTCCCTCAAAACCTGACCTTTTGGTCCAAAATGAAATTCAGCATAACACAATAAAAAGCCTGGGGACTGATATGTTTTTTGACAGATGTGTGTACATCTGTGAGCACAGAAGGGCTGATCCAGAGGTTACCATTATAAAAATCAGCTGTGTCCAACAGTTACCACAGGATTATCAACAGTATTAGAGGTTCCCGCACCCTATACTTAGATTAGGAAATAACTGTGGTAGTTGTGTGGTTTCCTTTTGGCAGCTGCTGATCTTTCAGTGGTGATCACTGTATAATACAATGAGCCGAAATTGTACTTGTTACATCTAGTGCTTGGTCTTCTGCCATCACTGCTATGCAGTATGGAGCTAACCATTTATAGCCCAGCAAAGTCCCTACACAGACAGTACCGCTACAACTAAATTTCCATTGCCGAGCAAACTCAGACGCCAACTGTTTGGAATTCTCCACTATGCATTTTATCATTGGATTTCACCTGATTAAAGCTGTATATTTTTAATTGAAAAGTTGAAAAGCAGGAAAGCAACCAACCTCAGATGCATCTTGGGGTTTCTGTGCATTATCTTTTTCCTTCTTGTTCTTTTGGTTTTCATTTTTGATGCGTTTTGTTCCAGACACTTTTGTTTTCGCTTCACCCTCCTGGGAACTGTTATCCTGTTTTCGAGGTTTCACTGGAGGCAGTGGCTTATCTTCCTCTCCTTTAATAAATCTTTCATATGGCAGGATTAATCTAGGGGATTAAGGAACAAATAATTGATCAGGTTTTGCCATTCTAGCAAAGAACAAAATGTATCTACTATGAGCAGTTTACTTAATAAATCCATTTTCTTCCATGCCATAAAAGCTACAGTGTAAACTCTACATCTATAAATCCAAGTATGATAAATCAATTTATTTGGCAAGATTATCATGCGGCATAAATTCAGTGGAGTTGGAGTTGGTGTGGATCAGTTGTCAGTAACACTGCAGTGGTTTGTGCGGCTACACCAATTTGTACCAGATGAGAATATGAGCCACTATGTTTCAGACTGATTTAAAAAAAAATAATCCGCCATTTATTTTTATTTTCCCTTCCTACTCTTAAAAACATGCAGGAAACCCTAGGAAAACACCTACAAAGCCACAGCCAAGTTGATAACAGCTACACAGTTTCCAGGCTGGTGGTGGTTCCCCTGAGTGCAAGGGTGAGTGCCAGGAACCTGGCAGAAGATGAGAGTAAGGCTGCAGGAAACCTACAGCGGTGGGCACAGCCCCATGCACGCTGCCATCAGCACCAGCCCACCACCGCCCTTGCAACGCACTCATTCAATGACCGACACCGCACTCCCCGCTTTCGGCAGTGAGTCTTTTTTATGGAAGAAGGATTGGGGAAAAGAGATAAAAGTGAAGGAGTTTTTCACTGTGGAAGTGTCCTCCACAAAGTGCAGGAAATCGCTTTTAAAAAGCAAGAAAGAAACACAAAAAATATCCTCCCCCGAAAGCATCAAGCGCACAGAGTTTTAATCCATCTATTTTCCCTCTGCAATTCTTGATCTGAAAGGAAAAATAACTGATATAATTAAAAGGGATGGATTGCGTTACGATCTCAGTTTCAACTTCAGTGATTAAAGTTTTTATAATGCATTTGGTATGATTAATGACTCACTGTGGGATTAATACGAGACTCAGACTTTAAAAATATGAACTTTAATACAGCAAACATAATTTGCTTAAAAAAAAAAAAGACAAGTTGACTCTATGAAGAAAATGTACTTTGCTTATAAACAACATAAATCTGTTCAAATACCAGGATCCTTAATTATCTTTAATCTAAGACTCCAAGGCAGAAACCTCTTTGGTTCAGATATTCGTTTGTTATCCTAGAATCAGTTTCTAAGCATGCAATTTTGATTTACATACTTAGATGTTCAAACACAGTTTGGGCTTAAGAGAGCAGAAATTAGATTGCTCGTGATCATAATATTTTACATTTTAATAAAATACAACATAAATTATGTTAAAATATAAACCTAATTTATGCTATATTAGAAACAAAATTCATTAACTGAGCATGCTCTGACATGGTATGTGCAAAGAGGCGTGAATAATACTTTCTAGCCCTGAATTTGGCAGGGCTCCAGTAATGAAGCTAAGCGGAGCCCACAGGGAATATTCATCTTCAGATCCCATTACAAACTGAGTTTAAACATGTTACAGCTGCTAAAACTGGAAACTGCTCCCTCTATGCAAACTTAGCAAAATAATACGTAGTTGCCAAATACCTGCTTCCCACTGTAATATTACAGTTAATGTTTATATAACAAAAAGCATAACTAAGCAGAATAAGAAAAAATAATCTTGTTCATACTTGAGGCTGCTACATTTCATTCGCAAAGCGCAAATATTGGTGAAAACACCGAATTCCTCCCCGTGCTGCACAAAGCACTTTGGTCTTCACTAGAGGCGAGGTTGGGTTTCACACAGGGCAGCGCTGAGGCCGCTCTGCCATGTGTTAAATATTTAAAATCGCTTTTAATAAAAACACATTTTATTACGATAATTGTTAGCAGTGCGAGGGGAGTATTTGACTTTGTTTTGTTTCCATGGGAACGCGTTGCCTGTTAAAAAAATCTACATATTCCATCCGTAAGGGTTTCAGATGCTGTCCTGCGCCCCACGGGAGATGGGGACGCTCCGGCCCTTCCCGTGAAAGGTGCCGCGTGGTTAACCCCGTGGCTGCAGCCGGGATGGGAGCAAGACCCGGGCCGACACGATTAATCACCGCTCGCGTGCTCTCCGCCGAGCCTTGTAGGGTAAAGCGGGATACAAACTCCTCCTCCTCCTGCTGCACCTCACCAGAACTCATTAGCCTGGGTGCTAATTAGTAACTGTGGCTTAAATTTCCTTTTCTGATCTTAAGGGTTCATGTGGGAGTACAAGGTTTTCATTTTAGTTATTTTTCACTGAGCTCAGCAGTTGGCAGGCCGACAGCAGTAAAAATACATTTCACATAGCCAGTCAAAGGCCCGGAGCCAGCGGCAGGAAATCTGGAATTAAATGTTTCGTGTATCGGGGAGGCGGCATGACTAAGGTAAAACTGAATCAAAACACAAGGATGGCTTGTTCTAGGATTTTCCCCTCCTCATTTGGAACGAGGGCCGGCAGGCTGCCGTTGCCTGCCACTGCTGAGGCGGCTTTTGGGGGCTGCAGGGGGGCAGCTGTAGGCGAGCCGGGCAGGAGCGCAGGCTGTGAGACCCCGGGGAGCAGCGCCGAGTCAAGCAACACCAACAATTGCCGCTTCATGTAGAGATTTCCGTTGGTTGCAATTTTCACTGAATGTTTTTTCAGTTATCCTGTCATGGTACAACACAATTACCCACAGGATATGATCTTATCATTTGATTATTAGAAGTTTTTATAGTGCAGGAGTAATAAAGCTAATACAGCTCTCGGAACATGTAAGCAGCCGGCTCGCATGCCATGAAAGCAGCCGGCTTAGCCAATTTAAGGTCAATATTGCCCAACACCGGAAGAATGCGATCTGCTGTTAGCCAAATAGTTTAGCAGAATGTGACATGTCTGAAACCAGCATGAGATATTTTTTTTTTTATTGTCAAATATTTGCAGCGCAGGTAAGATTTAATCAATCTTTGCACAAGAAGAGGTAAAGATGACGTCCAAAAAAACGGAGCCAGATATCTCAAATGTATCACACTTTGGAAACAACAACAACATTATTTCCAGTCACTTTGAACTGTGGCTGTATTTCACAGTGGGGGGGAAGTATCAAAGTATTCATAAAAAAGGAAAAGGGGGAATATTTTGTGGTCTAAAGAATATTTACTTGTAAAGCCTGCGAGGAGAGCGAATAAAAGGGTCTTTATCATGATCAAGATTCCAATATTAAGATTAATAAAATGTATTATTTATAAGTCAATTAACATAAATAGAATATGTAAGCACTAGTGTATTAAAAAATCTTTCCACAGGCAGCAGATTTTTAGCAGCATGAGGTTTTTTTTTTTTTTTTTCCCCCGGAATAATACAAGAATAACATTTTCCAGCCAAGAGCAGAAACAGTAGGGGAGTCTTTGCTATCACAGGGCTTCTTATTAAATTCAGTCACTGTGAAAAGCCAGTCTCCTTTTTTTTTTTTTTTTCTTTAAATAAAGACAACTTAAAATCAATACAAGTTAGATTAACAAATCAGTACTATACTAATCCTGATTTATTACAATCGGCAATATTAAGTTTAATCACGTATAAACTGCTACTCAAAAAAAGATTTTGCTTTACTAAGTCCTGAATTAAATAATGGTGCAGAGTGTACCGAGTTTTTAGATCTGCATCATCTGATATTATGAAAAATTCAATGTACTTCTCTGCAGCAGATGTCAGAGGTCAGCAAATCTATTACAGTAATGTAAGTAATCTGGCTTTCTGCCAACCTTTTTTTAAAAAACACTGAAGCAGATAATTTTATATTTACAAATTCTAAAATCCTCCAGGGACTGAATCTCTTTTCCAACAAAAAGCAGAAACTTCACATTAGAGAAATGTATTTCACAGTATATCAAACATGTCTTCATCATTAGCATTTCATAAAAAGAAAAAAAAGCTCTTAATCTTTATTAGTCAACATTTTTTTCCCAGCTACAGAACTAACAATACAAGATCTCTTCTGGGCCAGCAACCACTACATTTTCATGTATTGATTATGCAGAATGAATGACTTTTTTGGCCTGACTCTGCTTCACGGGATACATGAGAGCACATCTATTTATAGACATGATAAAAAAAGTAGTTACAATAATGCAAAGGATCTGACCAGCCCAGAAAGAGGAAGGAAATTAAATGTTAAGGCTGCCAGTTTCCTCTTTAATTCTCCCCACTGTGTATGGATATGACGGGGCTCATGGGCTGGGGAGGAACCATATGCCCAGGACACACAGGGCGAAGGAGGGAAGGACAACCCCTACAATATTTTTATATCGCTTGTTTCAGTGTTTATTTTTGTTTTCTTTCTGGCAGAATAAAATATTCCAGCATGTCTCCCATTGACATCATCTTGCTTTCTCAAGGGTTCCAAGTCCAACACAAAACAGCGCACAATGCACTCTCAGCCACAAGGATAATCTTGGGAGGATTTAAAATACTGAAGCCCATTCCTTGGGAGATGCTGCCCATTCCCATGCCTGGCCAGAAGGTTACAGAGGTTGATGGCAATGGGAACGGAAAAAGATTTAAATCTGCTCCACCAAATGAATACAGCAACCAGTTAACCTGTGGAACTCACTGCCAGTGGATACCTTGGGACCAATGGATTAATGAGATTACGCAAGGATTAGATGCTAATGTAAATCATGAGAACATTAAGCTCTTATAGTTTCAAAACCACTGAAAAGGACAGGCAATAAATCTCTTTACTGGTAGGAGTGCTTATTATGCCACAGTGGCTCTTGCTGCTTACTCTGAAGGCACTGCTGGAGCTGCGGGGCGAAACGGCTGGTCTGCCTGGTTCAACAGGGCAACCATTTGGTTTAGTAGGTGCTCACAGCAGCCGGGCAGGGCTGCCCACACCCCCTACAGCCGGAGGGTCCGAGCACTGGGCTGGGACGAGCAGCTGCCAAGCCGAATCAGCTCAGGGCAGCTCCAGCGACAACCCCCACAGTGCAAAGGGGCCCCTATCAATAACCTCAGTGAGAAAAACCTGACTTGTCCTCTAGAAACTCAGTGGCAAAACATTCAGTTGTTTTGAGGGACCAGCAGGAAGGCCTAAGCTCTGATCCCAAGAGAAGTCTTGTCTTTTTTACCCTGATGCTCTTCAAAAGGGGTCAATCTTGGAGCAATGCTGTCAGTGTAAGCATGGGAAACAAGCCACATTCAACAGCAATCAGCTGGTGGGGATGGCCAGGAGCAGGAGGCAGCTCTCCTGGGCACCAGCGACAAATTCCTAACAAAGAAGATAGGAGAGGAATAAGCCGAACTCTAAGGTCTTAGCCTGTTTTCCAAAATGGGAACATAAAATATATTGAGGAAATCAAGCAGTGTGTTCCTCAAGCCTGATTTCCCCAGACTACATTGTACAACCCAGGGGTTACAAAAGGAAGCCCTGCATGCTTTTGTGCAGAACACAATAGCAATAAGTTTATTTGCATTTGTCTGAAGTACAAAACTGGCATGTATTTTATCAGCAAAGACAAAATATGTTTGAGTTCAATTTTCTTCCCAAAGAACTTCCCTTCCTTAAAGAAATGGCTCTTTCATCCTTTCATCAACAACTTTCCTCACAGCCCACTGGGAGTGCTGGTGGGTAATGAGAATGGCTCACTGCTGAAAGGTGGGAACTGCACTGCTGTAAGAGAATTCAAAGACACTTTGTTTTAAGTAAACTAGAAATTAGCGACATTACAAACACAGCTGTTGATTTAGCTGTACAGCCAGGCGAGGGGAAGCTCAGGCACTCGCAGTCCTATGGCTCAGCACGGGGAGATGAACAACCCCCAGGCTTTTGCCTTCGGTGCAGATTTACTGCATGGGTAAAGATTCAAAGGAAGGGTGACAGAGGCAGAGCAGCTTCCCCAGGTCACTCAACCAAAATTGCTACAAGCCTCTGTTTTGGCCACAATCACCACTTCTGCATCTAAAGGCAGACATGCATTTTGTTCAGTAGGTCCATATAGTCCCTGCAATGATTTGGTCCTGATGCTCAGGAGAAGCTTACAGATGCCATTTTGCAGTGCCTGTGGGGTGCAGGTCTCCTGAAGGGACTCCAAAATCCTGCTGACCCCCCCAGGGGCTCCAAGCCACATTTCCATTGCACAAAGTTGAACAAACTAGAGGCAATCCCTGCCATGTTAGCAAAGTCCTGCAGTCAAGGTGGAGATTCCCAGAAGACCTGGGGAATCTGAGAGGAAAGATCTGACTCTCCATCACTAGTGCTGTTCCTGCAAAACAGAATGGCACATCTCCTATCACGCAGCACCCTCCTGAGGCAACTCAGGTCCCAGCAAGGAACAGCGACTTGTCCCCTTGTGCAGAGCCTGTCCCTGCTCCTGGATGTCAAGAAATGAGGTTACCCATGAGGGGGACACTACCTGATGTTGACCAACCATGAGCACTCAGCTTAGCTGTTAGGAGTCCCAGGACCCCCGGAGCACGGGGCACTGACACAGCCTCTGCGCCCAGTAAGCATTGACACACGTGTACAGCAGGCATGCCTGGGAAGTTCCCCTCTGCTTGGGTGACAATGCATCCAGGAGCACTGGCTAGCACACATCATCCCCCAGTTCTGCTGGGACAGACTCCTGGGTGGAAAGAAGGATGTCGCTGGGAAAACAATACCACTACCACCACCCCCACCACCACCCCCACCCCCCCAAAGAGAGAGATCATCTGTTTCCATGCACTGGAAGGCAGTGCCCAGCTGTCCAGCACTCTTATACCCAAGGACTCCTGCTGACTCCAGTGCTGGCCAGTAAGTCTTTGAGGCTGAAACCCCAGAAATTTTGAAAAAAACTGTGTTCTCAGATGCTTTGAATGGACAGCTAAGGAGCTGTTTTAATGGTAAACAATTACATTCCTCTGTCATCTGATACTTTTTAAATTTTGGGGAGGGGGAAGGCCTTCTGAATTTTCAATAGTTCCTTTGTTAAAGCATCTGTTACTCACATAATTGAAAAGATGTTTGTTCAGTGGTATGCTTGAGAGTACAGTTATTTAATCTTAATGATAGAGCCCTGAGGGCAGAAAATCATAAGTAGAAACCTCTTGTTATTTATCAAAAAGAAAAAAAAAACAAACCAAAAACCCAGGAAAAGAACGAGAGAACTGAGACACCTCATCTATCTTCAGGCTTAAATTTGTCCTTGATGGAAAACTATTGTGACAATTTTCAACTTGCGAAGTTTTCTGGGAGTCTGGGACTAGCTGAGGTGGGAGGGGGGCAGGAAAGTGGGGTGAAGACAAAAATAAAACAACCAAGTTAGTATGACAAGAAAAAACTGCTGCTTGGCAAGTTTTTTTGGGTCAAACAAAGAGCTAGCTGTAGTTTACAGCATGACATAACATTTGATTAATTTTTGCCTGAGGATGTTTTCACACATAACAGCGTAAATCAAAACCTTCTATTAATTATAATGTGTATTAAAAGATAACCATAAGCATTTTCATGTGGATGCTATACTAGCCTCATATTTTTTGTTCCCTCAAAAAGATTGGCTGCTATTTCCTACAAAACTCCACTGAAATGCTTACACATTACCAAAGTTATCCAAATGCTTTAACAAAACCAAACAGCATTTGCATGGAACGAAGGGCTCTCTTGCATATTGAATTACTGCACAATGTCCTTGGGGTAGAGAGACTTTACGGCTGTTAAAGGGAAACCACGTAAGGGATTATTTTGACTTGTGTTTCTGATAATACGTAATATTTATGTGAGCTATTTAGAAAAAAAAATGGAAGAATGGGTTCTGAACTGTACAAGACTCTATATAGTCTCCTGGGGTTCAGTCCCCTGGCAAGGGACAGATGTGCAGGGTGTTCCACAACTGTCCAGGGACCACATTCACAGCCAGAATAAAACTCTCTGCAGATCTGTGTCCAAAGCACGGGCACAGCCACCCTGCTGGATTGTGAAGAACCATGACCTGCTCTGGGGACCCACCTCACCTATCTGGTCCTCATCAAGTCCTAGGTGGTTGTGGCTCTTTAGAACACACTCCCACTCAGCTGCCTGAATCTGGTGAGAGCACGAAGCCTAATAAACCCCTCCCCAACTGCATCTGACCAGACAGTTTTCAAGGCGTTTGTGACTCATGAGGGCCAGTATATGAGATACACTGCTGAAGAGCAGGACACGGCCCATGGATGCTCTGGGCCAATCCCTGCGGAAGACTCCAAGGGAACGAGGCTCCCTGCAGCACCCAAAGAGGCCAGGAGGGCTACTGCTCTATGGGACCGTCCAGCTGCCTGCCACAACACCTTTGAACACCAACATGTCTGTCCACCAAAGAAGCTGAGGAGTGTTACTGCACACCGTTGTACACCACAATTCCCTGGCCAGTGCGTGTTTGTATGTAGCTTGTGCACAAGGCTTGCTTTGAAGGAAACCAAGATGAATCACAGCCAGACTTGGAGGCAGAAAAAGGCCCCAACAGGCAACTGCTCATATTTTTGTTTTGTTCAATGCATTTTACTGGGAACTTTATATACCTTCCAAAATAACAGGTTGGGTTGTTTGGTTTTGTTTGGGTTGGGGTTTTTTTTGGGTGGTGGTATAATATTTATGAAAAATCCCTAACAATGTCATCAGTACTGCAGACACACAGCCTATCGTTCACATCGGAAAATTAAAGCTGCCGATCATGTGTTTTGTGTAAAAGCGAAAGAAACCTCAAATGCTGCATGTGAAAACCACATCTGCATTATTAGGGGAAAGCAGCATGGAGAAGAGTGCTTCGCAGAAAAGTAGCCGTTTCTGGGGGTTTCTTGATAAGAGAGAGAGATGTAGGGTACTGACAAGGGCTGTACGAGTTTCACAGGAAAGGTTCAGGCTGAATCAGCTAATACCAACCACACACGCCTCTAGCTTTCTGTGATCGTGCGAGGTAAGTGCATTAAAGGAGCACAAATGAAGAAAGTAATGACCAAAACAACAACAACTCATAAGCTCTGTACGGTCCGAGTCATGCACAGAGCAACAGCTCCACGATGGGAAAACATTAATGCTTTTTATATTGGTAATCATCTGTAACATGAGCAATTAAGTACAGTACTAATGGACTATAGCCAAGAGCCTGGTACTAATATTAAAAACTGACAGAGATGAATAGGTTTGGAAGGAAAACTAGGCTGACAAAGACATTTTTATGAAGTGCTTGGGCCTATTTGGAATAACCCAATCAGAGGCAGGTTCAGACCAGCCATGCCTACAGTGACAATAATGCATTCATTGGCATTATACGATGCCTGCTATGCTTTAAATAAAAACACCCATTGCTTCTACTCAGCAACCTGCACTTTCATTATTATACTCATTAATAAAACAAAAGTTGTCTAACTAATATACAAATAACACTTACTGAAACACTGGCAGCCTCGCCTTGTTTTAAAATTAAACCAGTTACTGGAAACACAAACCATACAACATGAAAAATGAATCAGTTGATAATGCACACAGAATCTTTCTTCCTCTTTTACCAGGGAAACAAAGCAAACACTGCACCGACCGAAGCACTCTGCCTACCTATAGCACAGCAGCAGCATCACAACCTGTTCCACACAGGGGGGCACAGACAGGGAGCAAAGCATTCCCCACAGCCTTTAAATCTGGCTTAGTTTCAGCTTTTGCCATCCTTGGTACCGTGGGCTGGCAGCAACACGCCGGCTTTTTAGAGGTTATAAGCACCTTTTGAGAAAAGCAACATTTCTTTGTGGCGTTTGCTGGACCAGAGAGACAACTCTGCCCTCTCCATACCTTTTTTTTTCTTTTTCTTTTTTTCCTTTTTTTCCCTTTGAACTTGCATGCAAAACTCTACTTTGCAGAGGGTAACTTGGGAGAGGGCAGGAAGGTAGGATGCAGTACCTGAATGGGACATATGTGCTATTCCACTCCTCAGCATCCTAAAGATGTCACTGAAAGGTCCCTGCCACCCAAGCAGCCTTGGTAAGTTAAAGCTGGCACAAACAGCTAGTAACTTCTCTGTCCTCTTGGAAGAAATCTAGTTAACACAACACGGATGCCCCTGAGATCTAGTTGTAGAGATGAATGGCAAGGCTAAGTCAAACAGCAGCAGTCAGGGAAGTCAGGGAACTGCCTATTCTGCCTCCAGTAAGCAAGGAAAGGCCAGTGGGATTCAGAAAGGAAAAATCATGAGGTTTATTCAGCATTTACTTCCCAGCTTAATTCAATTTCCAGTTTAGCTTTACAGCTCACCTTCAAGTTAGAAAATGTATGTGTGTTCTGAATCATGAACATGTATTTCTGCACTGTAGTTCTAGTTTTAGATTAAATGTCATCTGAGTGCTTTGGCTATAAATGAGCATTACATTTACAGGTACTGTAGTTAGAATTACCAGCTGAAACAAACCATGACAATTTCATTTACTTTTTTCCAAGTCTGAAGCTTAATACAGCTTTCCTGTGGTGGAAAAAAAGTGTCTAACACTAGAACTGTATAGATTGGACCGGTCACTGATACAGTTTCTTGTATACATGTTTTGGTTTTGCAGACCAGATTTGGTCAAGCATATTTTAGGTAAGTTCAGGGCTAATGTAAAAATCCTCTACAAGACTTTTTCGCTAAATGCCAACTTTTGACAGCCTGCCAGAGATCCGGAAATAGGTGCTGCCTCATATCAGACCTAACCCAGAATTACACAGTACACTGGCATCCCAGAACTCAGATTTGAGCTCTTTGGTGTGCTCGCTGCTCAAGGCAAGGAGAACTGCTTTTCGTTAGCCTGGAAAGGCTTTTCAATCTTGAAGGCATCATGACTCTTCTCAGGTCTTCTAGTAAGCACAATAGGCTTTGTGGCACTTCATAGCATACCCCTGAGTAACTGCCGAGTAAGTCACATGGACAAGTAGTCTCTATACATCGAAAAGGAGTGCAATTCAAGGGGTTTGCATGCAAAGAAATAAACCACTAGCATGAAAGCCAAAGAGAGAGACAGGGGTTCATGGAGTATTTATGAATGGCTCATTTATTTTTCCACAGCTACAAGAGACATGCTCTCTCAGTGACTCTAGGATTTCAACACAGAGCCCAGCAGTGCTTGCTCCCTCTGTGACCTAAGCCGACAAGAGACCTAACTCTCATGCGGGTCTTCTCTGTCAAACAACCAACATCCTACAGAGCACATCTGGGAGGGAAGACCCAGACTGTCAGTTGGAAACCCATCAGCTGGCTTGGGTGCAAGAGGAAGCCCTGAGACTCTTGGGGCTGTAATAATGGAGGGGAAGAGCTGAATACCCACAATCTAATGATTTAATTAAACAAATCTATAACATTTGTCTGTAACGCAAAGGCAGGAAAAAGCCCCATCTGATATGCATAGCAACTCACTCAGTTTGCTCTGCTGCTTGGCTCAATCTCCAGAAAGCTTCTAACTCTAGCTTTTATAGTGGCATTACATGCAACTCCCTTGTGCACCCAAGTCCTTACACTGGGGACATCTTGTGTGAAAGAGGGCGATCAACCTCCCCCTCAACGAGGAGGGCAGCATCCCCCTTGGATCAGCCAACATGTAAGGCACTGAAAGAAGGTGAAAAATTGCCCAGTGAATGCAGCTCTGCTGTGCCACCTTGTGCACAGGCAAGTACAATCTCTTCCTGACCCCAGCAAAGTAACTTGCTTATGTCCAGGAACAAGAGACTGGAGTTTCCTTATCAGAGCTTGAAATTGCAGAGCTTTTATTAACATTTGCAGAAAAAAAAAAAAGAAAAAAAAAAAGAAATAAGAAAAAAAAGAGTTGTTTCTAAAAACCATACCAAACCAAAACAACATTCCAGCTCCAGTATTTTATTCAATGCATGCTGGCTTCACAAGCACTGGAAGTTATTATCTACATGGGAAGAATAAGAAATCAACAGTTCTGACCAGCAACAATGGCTGCAGAGAAAGAGTGTTTGGCAGCAGCTCACAGGCAGGGAGGAGGGAAGGAATGCAATGAAGAAGAGGAATGCAATGCTCTGCATGACCTACAACATTAATAGCACCCTGCATTGTAGGCCACCCCATTATTTTAATCACAACCACAATTTGCTTAATTGGTATTCCTAAAAAATGACAGAAGACAAGTGTTTGCATCAATTAGCTGTCGTTTCTTATTTTTCCTAGAGTATGTTTTGCTCAATTTTTCAGCTTCTTTAACTGGAAAGCTGTTGTAAAAATTAAGATATGTACAAAGAAAAATCAGATGCTTGTTTTAATTATTTAGTCACTGGAGACATACACTCTGGTTTAAATTACAATGGATTATCTGACTAAACTGTTGGGGGAATATTTACTATATCTTTAAGAAGCCTCTCTCTCTTTCTCTAATGCTTTATAAAATGCTTTGAAGGCTCTCCAAATTAATTTTTTCATTATTAAACAAGCATTTCAGATTTGTTATCTTACCTTTCATAATGTCTGCGAGTACATGTAGCAGCACTTGTGCTTCCAGGGTTACCACCTAATTCATCATAAATATGTTTCCATTGTCGACGGGCTGTTATCTGTAAAAATGGCAATGGAAAATTTAATCTTGCATCTTTACAGATTCTACAGTGTTTGAGTTCACAACAACAAATGCATGTGTGACACTTTCAGAACAGCATGTACTACAAGCACTATAAAAGCCCCTACAGAATATACAGAGTGCACAGAGCTTTGGGTGTTGTCTTTTTTTTTTTTTTTTTTTTTTTGTAAGTTAACACTATGTCTGTTTTCTTTCTCTCTAAAATGGAGTGATCTGACTGATTCATTATCAAGTCACAAGCAATACGGCCTCACAAAAGAGAATCTCAATCAATATAGGGTCATTAACCATCAGAAGTTATGCAGACAAATCCCATGGTGAATTATGAAAATGAAGCTCAAACCATACTCAGCACAAATAATGATTACATAGTTATTTTAACTGAATTAGAGAAAATAAATCTGCTGCAAAACCCAAATCCACCACAGAATTCTGTAAATCCACAAAAGCATAGTCCGTAACTCTATATGTTACAAGCTGTTTATTTTTATCCATTTATGTCAGTAAAATATATAGATCAAATAGTAATAAAATCTTAACATACTCCAATGTTAATATTTGAGCTATGTACTTTATTGGACCACGCTGATGAAAATAAACATCTTGTAACATATTGAGTTGCATACCATGGTTCTGTTTTTTTGTACAGAAATTAGGATTATACAGAATAACAGATGGAAGACCTGGCAAAAGAATTGTTTCTGAATACCACTTCATTATTTTATATATTCCGCTATATTTAAAACAGGAAGAAAAACAGGAATAGGACAAGCACAACAGATCACCCTCTTTTGCCTGCAGCTCATAAAGAAGGCCAGTGGAAAATTGTGGGGGCAATTTGGGGGGAATTTTGTCATTTTCTGTGGAATGCTGTGGATTTTAATATATTCAGCCCTGGAGGCTTCTTTGGAGTTACCCACAGAGCAGTCAATGGCGTTCACTGAGTAGCTAAAGGCAGCAATCAGAAGAAAACAAATATTACAACTCGCAATCTGAGGCCTGTAATTTTAATCTAAACAAGCGGAGAAAGCTAATGTCATTAAATATTACAGGGTAAGAGGTGTTTCTTTTTTGCTCAATATAAAAGAAAAATCTTTCCTTTGCAGAAATTATACTCCAAAGCCAAAAGCATGGCTGGAGACTTATCATCTGATAATGTTACAATTTCTTCAAGTTTATTGTTTGTACAGTTCTCCTTAGAAAACATCATCATCTCCAACTCACTGTTACCACCTATACATAGTTTGCACCTATATATACTTGAAAAAAAAAAAAAAAAAGAAAGAGTATTTTATCTTAAACCTTATTTAAAGCAGAATGTGCTGACTGCATTCACGGATTTTATTTTCTGTCTTCTGTAACCAACCCAAAGAGCACAGGCACCAAAGAGAGACTGCAATTCAAGGATAAATTCTGCACAAATAAACTATTTAAATACAACATCAAACACTCATCTGAGGATGAGGCTTATTTTAAGTCTATTTTATTTAAATTCTGATGCTACCTCTTCCTCAGGCTACCCACACTTCTATCTGTTATTACTACCAAAGGGCTCGAAGAACTGAAGTCCCAATAAGCCATAAAGAACATCATCTCCTGATAATATGAATGGATGCTCCTTCCGCAACTGGAAAGGTCAAAAAAGAGTTGACCAAGTACCCTGCTGTGGAGGAATGCCTCGATGGGAAGCTACCTCAGGTCCTGTCTCCCACACCTATTCCACTGGTCCTCAGGACAGGCAAAGGACAGAGGCTTGGCCAGCCAGCCCTCGCCTTCTTGTAGCTCCCAAAAATCACAGATCCCCTGGGGACTGCTGCAAGTGGCTTTATATTAAATCGTCTCTGGCAGCCTCATAGACTAGGGGAACAAAGATGCACAAAGCCAGTCTGGGGTCTGTGCTCCGGCCCTCTGGCAAGCACAGCCTGGCTGGCTTGCAAGGCTGTGGGCCAGGACGTGATGCTTTGGCTAAGTACAGTGATGCTATGCAGAAGCTGTAAATGAAAGCAAAGGATTAGTCAGCAAGAGGACTACTGCAAGTCCCCCTTTTAAACATCCTGGTGTGACTAAGAAGAATGGTCTCCATTTTCAAAAGGAAAATGTTAACCTTAGAGCCCATCTCATTAACTATGAACTGACTCAAGGGTTGATACTTAAGCTGAAACACCAGTAAACACAGCCAAGTTTAAGGGAAAAAGAGAATCCCTTTGAAATCCCTGGATCACTTTTTGATATCTCTCTCCTCTATGCTGCCTAGAATAACAGTATTTTCACAAACATTTGCCCAGCTTTACCCAATTCTGCCTCTGCAATGGACCAGAACTCCTTGGCAATTAGTAGAGCTGTGCCTTCCCACGTACAGAGCTAAGTTTAAATTTGACATTCCCTGAAACGATTGTTATTCTAACAGAGCCTAGGGTTGAGTTTTCCCCTGCTCTGGAAAGTTTAGGTTTTATGCTTAATAAACTTCAAAGGACCACAGTAACTGATGAATTACATCCTTAAACAATCTGAACAAAATCCTGCACTGTGGAAACTTCACAGCCATGCAGGGCAGCATGGCTCAAGCTGGATGCTCATGCTGGCCATGTCCAAATCAAGGACTGCTTTCTTTTCTCATACAAGTCCCTCCCAGCCACCTCCGTGACTAGGAACTTCCTGAGCAGCCAGGAAAGGGCAGTGCTTGGCAATGCTTTGCTTATGGTTGCTGTTCCTACCAAAAATGCCTGCCCTGGCGCTTCTATGCAGCGGTTTTTAACTCTAAAAGGGCTCGTATGTGCTCCCGGTTAGTAACATGTTCATGACCAGTGCACATGAGGAACAGAAAGGCAAGTAACAAAAGATATGAAAATGGTAAAATATTTCAGCTGCCTGGGCAGGGAATTTCCTGTGAACATTCAGGAGCAAAGTGTTAGGGCTTTTTTAAGGACAGGGAGCTACAGTGGTGTAAGATAAGGCCCTGCAAAAGCTTTATCAAATGTCCTGAGTGCTTTCATTTCACACTTTTGATTCATTCAGCTTCAGTTTCCTGATGTAAGTCGATCTGCTCTAGTAGAAAGCACACAGAAGACAAAGAAACTTCGCTGCTTTAGTTTTCCAATTTGTTTTTCCCTACTCCTGCCAGTATATACATCCCTCTTGGTGCCTGCCACATTTCTGAAAGTGCAGGATGCTCCAGGCTCATCCATTAATCATGGCAATTGCACAGGCCAGTCTCATCTCTGACAGCTTCCCATTCCAATGCTGGCTTTAGTTTTAAAGTAGTTTTCTGGTTTGCACACCCCTCCCACGATTTGCTCCAACCTACGGCTTCACAATGCTAGAGCTGGGCTCACTGGAAGCCAGGTGCTTTGAAAACCTGTGTGACATCTTTCCCAACTAGCAGAATTTTGAGTTAAGCAAGAGACTGGTCTGCCCAGGGACCTGAGAGCAGATCTGATCTGGTTTCTTTAAGCACAGTATTAGGCAGTGACTGGTACTCAAGAACAACCAAATAAAAGCAACAATCTTATCTATTAGAGGTCTGTTTATACACGTGCTTTTAATGGTGTCTTCTGCTCTGAGACATTTTAAGGTCTTCTGCACTGCAATCCTAGCTCCCAGCTCTCTTCCTCATGAAAAGGCTTCTTGCGTATTTTGTGCTGCAAATATAATGGGTGACTTTCTTGTCATGGTATGTGACGTTCACAACGCTCTTCAAAACAAGAGCTCTGGGTATCAGCTCTGTATGAAACAAGCGCAGGTAGCTTTGCATTCCACTGATATATCAGTTTCTTCAGGCCTGCCCAGACACAGGACTGCTGTACATGTCAATCATTAATTTTTAAAAACTACAGCACTTTATTGTTGCTTCCAAGAGGCAGCAACTAAATGGGATCCCACCAACCTCTGGCAAAATTTAAGCTGCTACATACCAAATGCTAAGCTCCACCTAATTTTCTTTTTACCCTTTATCTTTCTAAGACATCTCCCAGGTAGAGTCCACATAGCACCACAGCCTTCTGCAAAAATGCCAAGGAACTCCTTTTGTGTTGACTCAAAAGGAAAAATGCCACTTCATGACTTGCCAAGGACAACTCTTTAAGTAAGTCCTGGAAGTTTCACATCTATCAACATCTGCACCTTTTTATTCACTTGACTTAGGGTGACTGAGAAAATTCCAAGCAATGGTTGTTAAATACCACTGCAGCTGAGTCCCCTAGAACATGACATTATTTTGTATTTCATCCAGAGATTTGGGGACATTTTTAATCATTCATACTGTGAAGGCCTGCTACAGAAAGTGCTTTCCAATGCATTCTCCTATTATTAGTAACAAAGACACTCATTTCATGTGTCTTTGTTCAAGAGAAACGTGATCCCACCAATTCCAAAGAGACACCTTCACCTGTTAAGGACTTAAACTAATTTGTACGGGTTGCTATTTTTATTAAGCCTGTATTATATAAGTCCAACAAGAAGTACATGGGCATGTGGTATTACACAGTTATAGATGACAACTAACTAAGAATTAGTAATCAAACAGATAACAGACAGATGAGAAATAACCCTCACAAGTACTCTCACTGGAGAGCCCTTAAATGTGACATATGACACATAATCATGACGATACTGCTAGATATCCTGTATGTACAGGTAATACTCTCTGTCAGGCCTCACTGGATCCATTCCAGCCCCTGATACATGACAATAAAGGACAGCCAGACAGATGGCTAAGAAAGTTGTTCTCTGCATCTCAAATCCAATCCCTGGCTGTTTTCATTCACTTTTAGATCCTTAGCCAAGATGACCGGACCCAGAGGTGTTGCACTGTTTTGTGACTCCGGGCAGAAGCTGGAAAACACCATACATAATCTGTGCTTATTTCTCAAAGATGTTTTTAAAGCCCCATCGAAGCAACTATATATGGACAAGGTGGACAGGGCAGAGGATGAAACTGGCTATGGGCTGACTACCATTGTTCTGCCAAACACAAGGATGTAAAGTTTGCAACTGGTTTAACTGGGAAGGCTTCTACACTTATTAGTAAAAAACTAGTCATCTGACCACTCTAAGTTCCCATATGTGATTTTAACCAGTCTTTTGTTTCCTGTTTGTAAAATGGCTGTCACAGGCTGAAGCCAAGTATCAACTCCTAAATATTTTTTTCTTTACAATATTTCCAAGAGAAAAGACCAATTTCTATCTCAATGCACAAACCAGAACTTGTGAAATTTTCAAACAAGTTAAAGATGATGAAGCCCTATTCAAGTCAGATGGAAGGTTCCATATAGATAAATGTGTATTAATCAGGGTACATCTGAGAAAGCCATTGCTCTGCATGTGACTTATCATCATCAATATATTGGCACTGTGCATGTGAATGGTGGATTCTGGTTGTTATTGAATTAAGCACTCCACGTTTCTACATCTAAGCAGTCCTGCCTAAGATTCTGGAACTGATACCGAGGTCCATGCCACCCCAGTCATCCACTGCCTTGTTAAAAAATGAAACATGAATCAAACACAAAAGCCTCTCAGCAATGCTCACCACGATAAAATACATACTAACAAATGCAGCTTGGCAAACTCAATGAGTATCAACTGGCCATAAAATAATAAAAAATCAGGGTGTGCACAGGTCAAAGTATTGCAACAGCTATTGGTTTAACATTCAGGGGAAAATCAGTAAAGCAAAGGCAGATCCATTACTGAGAATGAGATCGTTAACAGAAGAGAATGAGGTCAGGAAAACTCATGCTCCATGTACAACTAAAATCACATCAGAATGGTCCTCCCAACTTCTGCTCTTCTGCAGAGAGCACAGACGCCACCCACATCATACAAACAGGATCAGGCCCATCTCTTCAGCCAGAGTCACGCTCAAACCAAAGCTGGGCTCCCAGGTATGTCAGAGGGGTGAACTATAGCTTGCCTTAGCATTTACTGACCAGCAAGGAATTGCTTAGTTTCTTCCTTATGAAGAATAAGCATCACTGGTACATTTTCTTTAAAGGTGACAAATGCCCCTGAACAAAAGAGGACATCTGGCACTAAGAAAAGGACAGGAGCTTTGAGACAAGGGTGGACTGATGTTACTCTGGATGACATTCTTACGTATGGGATCCTTCCCCTCTGATCCTCTCATGTTTCTGCTACTGCTGGTAGACCTGTCTCTCTGGCCTCACGTTCACAAACTCATCATCCTATCCCTGCTCTGTCCCAGGCACAAAGGTTCACCTTCTCCAGCATCACTATATCTATCCCTCTCCGTCTCATTCTGGCACTAAAACTCAGCTCTCCCCAGCAAGCCACCACTGTGGCATCCCTGCTTCTGCACTCAGTCCCTTCAAGCTGATCTGAAACGTTGCTGTGACAGTTGCCCGCCTCCCAAAGCACTCTGACCACGCCACTCTCCTTTCAATCCCCCTCCCAGCCTTCCCTTGTGCTCTGGATCAAGTTCAAGATTTTAGCCCTCATTTTCATTGCATTTTACAACTCACGGCAATTACTCTTGGTGCATAATTGCTGTAACGATCTGTCTATGGTGGCTATTCATTCATTCATACATACCCATGAGCACACCTACGCACACCCCTGTACATAAGCATGGTATGTGCTGATTAATGAAAGATAGAGGAACAATAAAAGCCAAATCAAGCACTTATTTCTGTTGAGAATGTTAGATTTCATATTTCACAAAATCCCAGCCACACCCATGCTAATCAGCCCGGGCTGCTGATTTACAGAACAATATGTTTTATTGTATGGAAGGAAAACAGTGAGTATTGTATTTTGGTTCAAATGACTTTCAGTTTCTCGATAGTGCATTTCTTCTTGTCATTTCTCTACAGCACAGATATGTCCCAGATTACTTCGTAAACAAAGCAAAAATAATTTCTTTCATCCAACTGTGGCAGGAACTGAACAACTTAATCTGATCATTGTGTGCAAAGAAAATATTTCCAATGACGACATCTTCCTATGTCAATTGGTTTTTATTACAGATGTCATCTCGATGTGCCATATTAATGCAGCTCTTTCTTCTCATTTCAAGATTTTAATCTAAGTTTGTTGCTCTAATATTTTATTGCTTAAAAATACATGCTGTAAAATCCATGGCCATCACATTTTCCTGTGAGCTAAAAATAAACTGCTCTTGTCAGATATGGTTAGCTGACAAAAAGTGTCAGAGACTTTTCTGAATTACTTTGATAACTTCCTGTTTATGTGGTACTGACCCTTGTCTAATAAAGATCTTTTACACTTGGAATAAGAGAAGATACTGCAGCATACTATTCCTTAATGGACAATACTGATTACTTCTGAAAGCCTTTAATACATTTCCCATATTAGACATGAACAGATGTCAGGGATGTTGCCAAGTGAAATTTCTTTTATGCAATCTTGGCTTGTTGTACAATAATAGCCCTTTCTCAACATGGGAAAAAATTACAGACCCAACTAATTTCCTTGACAGGGAAGAGTTACATATGTTTTCCACTTGTAGTTTTTACGACAAGTTTACAATTTTGCCAAACCTGGAACTAATTGGGACCGTTTCCAAAAAATGGTCCAATAAACCCACAATGTGTACAGCTAGCCTAAAATGCAGCAAATGATTGTTTGCTTTTACATTTTTTTTTCTAACAGGGAAAAGTTAGATTGCACAATTATTTCATTTAAGTTACTTAAACACTTACTGTTTCATATCCTCCCAGTTTTTGAGCAGCTTGAAACATAGTCCAAAGGTTAACTGTTAGAGGGACAATAAGTATTTAGATAAGCATTGCATTAGCCAACATATTTCAAAGAAATGTAAATTAAACAGTTTAAAAAAAAGAAAAATAGAGAAAAAAAGCTCACAGCCCCTGAAAAAGCTCCTGTGAAACATTTTCCAAAGAGGTATTTACATAATCTGAAGAGTAAATATTAGCCCATACTATATATATTTTTAATTACATATAAGAGAACACACTTAAATTCCCTAACAGGACTGGAAAAATACACTGAGACAAAGGTAATGGGCTCATATGACTTCACTGATAAGTATGGTATAATGACTGTAGCATGTTTCCATAACTTTGATAATAAAAATTACTCATTGGGAAGAATGTTGCTTTTAATTATTTGTTTAATACTGATCTCGTTAGCAAGCAAGCATGAGCCACACACTGGCTCACAGAGCAAAGCCTATTGATTAAACAACAACATCCAATATTAACTGCAGCTCAGATAATGGCCTCCTTAATCAATAAACAATAAGCTGCGTTCTAATGGGTCCTGCATGAATGAACCCAGAGGGAGCACAAATGAGAACTGCCATAATAATTATGGTATGGGTGGTTGTGCCTCGCCCATAGCTGTGGGGCCATAGGAAGTGAGGGAACTCAATTCAAAAGATGTGCTGGGAGATGCTTGCTACTTCCTGCCTCCTCCCCTCTCATGTGCTTTTCATCCTGGCCCACTGTCCCATAGGGCCACTGCTTGCTGTTGGTATGCCACTTTATTTTATTTTATTTTATTATTTTATTTAATCTTGCTTGCTAGAAGAAAACCTGATGTCTTAGCTCTATGAAACGTGTATGCCGTATTCCACCAACAGTGACTCCCCATGGACATACTACAAATACTTCAGGCCAGACTCAGCAATAACGCTGTGGACCACGGAGGACGGGATCTCTTCTTCCACAGGGGGATGCTCTGTTGTAGTGTACATATTGCTTCTTCCCATTAACTGATTTATATTGGCAATGATTGCACAAGTCTTGCTGGACAAATACAGAGCCCCTTCCTGCAAACATTTCTGCTCTTCTCAGCATACTTACTCTTGGCATTTAAGTATTTGCCGGATCAGGCCCCTAATTTATAATGAATGTCAGGCAACTTTCAGTGTATTTCAGCTAAATGTTAGCAGAGGGCCCAACCCCCACTGGGGAATTTTAGAAATACTACTTTAGCTTGTCTTTCAAGCCCACCCTGTCCCCATGCTTGAGGGAGTGCAGAATAAAACAGGGGGGAAAAAAAAGTCCTCACTTCAACACAAAACATTCTGAAAGCCTCATTGAACCTTGTACTGTTTCAATGCTATCAAGAGCTTTGCTTAGGCTTTGATTTAATCTGAATCAATGCATAATGTAACGAAGCTGTTCATAGTACATTAATTTTACTTCCATTTCAAGCAGCCAGTTTTCAGACAAACACTGTAATCATTCGGAGTTATATAAGTTTATAATGGCTGCTGGAGGCCTGTTGCAATCAGTGCCAATTGCTATTAGGTATGTAAATTGTTATGTAAAACATACAGGTTTGACATTCTTCATCAAAATAACACATGGTTTTAATCTGGGAGATAAATTAGAGTAAATAATATTTCAATCCATGGAGTTTTCCCTTTAAGGAAATAAAGTATCATTCAATCTATAGATAAGGAGGAAAAATACTCCCATTTACAGCTTTTGTTGGAAACTCTGAAAGATCTACATTGCGCTGCAATATTTATGTAAAATTTAGTTACAACTGTATCTTCTCCACCTACAATTGCTTTACAGATTGTGGCACTACAAACCGTACATGCCAAAGCAATTCTAAACATTGCATTCTGTATTAAACAGATAGTCTGGTTTTATATTCTCCAAAGTCAGTAATTTATTAACTATAAACACTTTTGGGGGCTTAAAAATACGATCCCTTTTGTGCCTTTCTTGACCACCGTTAAATGTCTTCCTTTAATATTTGTCCTTTCATAAAGAACATCTGGGCACAATAAAGATACGTCATATTATTAACTCAGAAGAAAGGCATTACAGACGCTGCAGATTTACAAAACAGAAAACTAGAGAGTTTTCAACATGCCTATTTCTAGTCATAATCAGCGGATTTAAACCTATAAATATCCGGCAGCAACTACCCCAGAAGGAAGAGATGCAAATCTAGGCATATGACAGAGAAATGCCTGGACTGAAAAATGTGTAGATATAAACATGGTCCCCCCATCCATAAGGCTTTAAAATAGGCTTCATGTGCAAATGCTTTCTCCAGAGAAGCCAAACCATTCTAAAATGTCAACAAGAAAGTGAGAAAAAGGATACTTACTCTGCTTAAAACCTAAATAGGGTATTCGTTCAATTGGTGTTTTCCTTTCTTTCATATATTTATAAAGAGCCACAAGGAAAGCCTGCTCATCAGCTCTGCATTCTTCACCTATGGCAATCTTTGATTTATCCTCACTTGAGCCTTTTTTACAGTTGCTGTTGTTACTCTTGGGTTTGGGCAAAGCTGACTTAGCCTCACATTTTACCTGGGAAAAGAAAAAATGTCATATCAGATCTGGGTAATCTTTAATTTTCACTTAAGGAATAAATAACCTCTCCTAGCAGAATGGATTGTTGAAAAAATGAAGGCCAAACCATGCAACTGTGTTTGAGGGGAAACAAAGGAAGCTATTTATAGAGCTAAATGTCTTGTTCTGAATCTTAGTCACAACATTTTTAAATAGCCACATCTTTAAATCATTATAACCCATTGGTAATGCTCTCCAGATCTGCATTTTTATGACTATACATTGCTATGTCACAGACAGCTCCCATCTCTCACATACACTTGCTATTAGCAAGTCTAATAATAACCTTCATTCCAGGATTGACACTGAGCATTGTCAACTCCCGTAGACAACCCTTGGAGCTGAGGGTGCTCAGCCCCTTCCAGGAATGCTCAGCAGCCAGCTCTGAAACGACACATTTTTCTCTCCTTTGGCCCACCAAAATAGATGCAAACCTTGGCAAGGTCTACCCAGGCAGAGCTCTCAGCACACGAGCGGAGGTTCTGCTGTAGCATGGACTTAAGTCAAGTGAGTTTGAGCATCTGCTTAGCACAGCCCTAAGTATTTAGCGAAAGGAAGAGGCTGGTAGCCGGAGCCTTTCCTGGTAGACACCAGCAGCCCAATGCACAAGTCTCAGAGCTCCAGGCCTCCCACTGGCCTCCTTGGCAGACGTGTGCCAGTCAGGAAGTCAACAAATTGGAACCACTTTACCTCTCTCATCAGTATTCAAACATGGGGAAAAATATCCAGTGAGATCGGTTTAATCCTGCAGTCCTCCTGAAGATAATCCTCTCATTGAACCAAGCAAATTACAACTCAGGCATTGCCATAATTTATGTATACCAAAAAAAAAAGAAAAAAGAGCAGAAACTTGCGAACTGATGTTTATAAGCTCTCCGTGACCAAGATGGGATTGATACATTTCCAGTGAAATACTGGAAGTCCTCTAAATACAAGGTCGTAGTGATGGTTACATGTAGTTTGGATTTGTACTGCCCCTTCAATGCTTTTGAGTGCTGTGAGAAGCCTCCTGGCAGCTCCATATCCTATCCAAGAGATGTCCTTTGTGCTCCCAGAGGGATCAGGGAGACTGTAAGAGCCCGAATTTGGTATTTTAGGAGGAAAGCAGAAGAGAGCAGGCTACCTTGCTGAACAGGAAGGCAGGAGCTCTTGGTCAACTAAACCACTGGCTCTCCTTCACTCTCCTTACTTTTAAACCAGGTGCTTCCTGGGTACTTGTTGACATTTTGGAAGTAAAGTGCTATGAAGAGCATTAACTAAGTGCTTGTAAACAAACAACAAACATATCAAAGACTACGATATGCTTATTTTACCTCAATAAAGCTACCCTATATGCTTATTTTACCTCAATAAAGCTACCCTATACTTCAGGCTCAGGGAAAGCACACTCCTCCAGGGTGTTAACTTCACAGAAAGCACTGACTTAAGGGTAGCTGCCTCCATAATTTTCCACTGACACTGGACAAAGCAACACGAGCTCCTAACCAGAGGGGAAAAGTGACCACAATTTTCCAAGGTAATCGATGCTGCTGAAAAGTCTCCCAGTTGGAAACTGCAGAGTACAGGCTCGCTCCTCCCAGGCAGTGCAGCAGGGACTAGGAAATGGACCTTCCTGTGGGATTTTTCTTGATCACTTGCTGTTGAAGTCTATCTGCTGTACTGCTTGATAGTCTCTGGTTGCATGGTTCAAAGAGATACCATTTTCCTATGGTACAAGACCCTATGTTTTGTCTTTTAGTAATAGATACGCTTGTTGACTAAAGTGCTGTAAAGATCCTGGGTTTCATCCAAAACTCAATGGAGCTAATGGGATTTTTTTCCTATTAAATGAACTTTGGATTTCCTCATCCACTTTTCAGTTCAGAGCTGTAATCCCTTGACTTTTTTACTTCGGCTCCTCGCAAAATTATTTAACAGCTTCCCCTTATAAAGCTTAGATTACATTGTCATAGTTTTCAATGCTATACCAAAGACTGGGTTAGCAGTCCCAATATGAACCCATGATTTCAATAAATTTAGATTTTTAATTTGAGCTGCAAATCTGTTGCAAGCTAAAACATGGAACATATTCACTGGACCTGGGAAAAAAAAATAAAATCAGTTTTGTCACCCACTTGCTAGGTAAAGTCAATCTATCAATCTTCTTAACGGATTTTCTTTTTCAAACTGAACAATTCAGAACTATGTTTGCAAAGACAGCCTGGGCATGAATGCTAAATGAAATCAAAGCTCACTGCTATGCAAGCGAACTAATGGCAAGGGATGTTAACTCCCAAGAAGACAAAAAGAAACAAAGAAAGTAACATTAAAAAAGCCATCAGGAGTGAGAAAAACCCATGTTACACACAACCTCCTTCTCTCCAGTGTACAGAGAAGCGAGGTCAAAGTGCCTGTGGAACTCAAAAGTGCCAAAATGCAATGGATGGACTCCAAGCAGCGTCAGGTTCAGCAAAGCTTTGATGAAGGCTGCAGTGCTTCATCTGCTCAGCGTTCAAGGCACAAGCCTCACTTTTGGAACCTCCCTACCATCTGACAGGAGGTACAGATGAATGACAAATTATTAACAAGAACCAAAAGGGCCAAATGCCATGCTGGGTAACACCGGTGTAAATCCAGCATAAGTGTATCAAAGTCACTGACAGCAATGCCAGATTTTCACCAGGCACCACAAATTGCCCTTCTCTCTCAAAACCTGATTTTGAATCTTCCTAGAGGGCAAAGATCTGGAGGAAGGTCCTGAACGTGGAGTTTTGCTTGGCTCTGCTCGCTTTTCTGGTCTGCTCAAAAAGCCTGAATGACTCCGTTACGAAGGGAGAGTTCAGTTTCCACAGGAGGAGTTAAAGCTCTTTCATTGTAGCCTCAGTGTGAGTCATGTAACACTTCCAAAATGAAACGGAGGGCTAAGGCCCTGACAGGCAACCCAGCATCACAGCATGGATAGGCTGAGGTGTACTGCGATGGCCTCTGGGAACATCTGACTGCCTCCCACTGTGTGTTCCGTCAGAAGCATGTGATCCATGACCAAACGGCTGGTGAACACACACCCGTGTGTTTGTCTTCTCCTGCCAGAGGTCACACACAACACAGACCACTACAGATCTCCACTTTAAAGTTTCAATCAGATAATGGCGGAGGTGCTCGGAATAAATCTCCAGGTCTGAGAGCATGCCAGGCCACCTGTGGCCACAGGAAAAGCACCTCCTGGCAACTTTTAAACTATTTTCCCAGATCTTGCTGTACAAATGAAGTGAGAGATTTACTTCAGCATTTGCACTAGGAGATGTAACGAGCAGATTCATTTGGGGACAATTTTCATGTCTAACATGTTAATCCTTTCAGCTCTTTGAAATGGTCAGATCAGCCAGTTTTAGAAAGCCTTACAGTGCATTTCTGCATACTTTGAACGGGAATACTCTTTGGCTGCATGAAGCAGGTCCGATGAGGGTCGTGCTGGAGCCTGCAAGACCCAAAAGCCTGTCCAGCACTGATGACATGTAAAGTATGAAAGCCTCCAGAGTCCTGGGAGTGTTCAGAGAGAAGAGCCTGATATATGCCTCTCCAGGAGAGCTGATCCTGCCCCAGTAGATGGCCTCATATTCCTGTGATTTTTACATTCCCAGCCTGGGAGGGAACACCTGTGGGATCTTCCCCAGGAGGTACCAAAATGCATGCAGTGACCAGCAAGGAGATCAAAAGCAAGAAGTGGTACATGGAAGACCCATTTCCCTTGGCAGCACCTGCAGGTCCAGGACCACATCGTCTTTCCTGTTATCACACTATTTTTAACAAGCCACTTACACTGGAATTTAGTCAGAGCTGCTCCTACCCAACCAAACACTCTTCTGTGTCAGGGAACAGTAAAAGCCTACAAACAATCTGCTGATGGTTCCAGGTAAACATGCCACAAGACACCTAAGTTGTAAGAAGGAACAAAGCTCTCTAGACATCAGCAGCCGAGAACATGAAATTCAGCAAGTCATTATAACCATGTGGCTTGTGTTTGTCTTGCCAGGCTCAAAACCATAGTTTCAAAAACATAGAATGTCACTCCTGCCACTTCTCAACCCAAACCATACAAGCACTGCGTTTCCGTCAGAGCTGTCACCCCACCACCCGAGAAATGAGGCTGCTGCCAGGCACTGGGTGCCATGATCTGATGATGAAGGCACAACTTCTGGTCAAAAGGGATTTTAGCTGGAACAGGAATATGACCAGGATCACTGCAAATTGTTTTAGCATCTGACACAAGTGGATTTGTCCTGTTTACACTAGCAGTGTTCAACCCTGCTCTCCATGATCCCATTGTCAGCACTAGTCAGAGATGGAGCACGGACAGAGGAGGAAAACTGATGGTGAAGCCCAACATGGGGCCTAAGATGATGACTCTACATCCCACCTGTTCCCAACCATGAGAAGACAGTAGGTGGACCCCTCTTCCCCAATACATTTCCCCTCCTTCCCCAGAAACCCATAGGCAGGGTCTGTATAAAGTGCAATACAACTGCTGTAGAGGGTTTCTGATTCACTGTCCTCCTCTTATTGAAGTATAGCCACAGCCCTGAGACACACAGATTGATGTGAAGAGCCACAGCAAAGTCAGTGTGACTATATGCAAGGACATATCACGAGCGTGTCTATTATTTATAATGAAATTAAGCTGGCCAAGATAATTAATGCTATTAATATCTGCACAATGATGAGCACAGTATGACTAGATAAATAGAGAGAATTACTTCTTATCTGAAATATCCTCCCATTTGAGTAGTAGAGTGAACCCAAATATAAACAGAGAGGATAAACAATTTGGCGTGAAGTGTTACTGTTGTTTCAAATTATCTAATACCTATGTATCAGGTGCTGATGAGGCAAAACTACTTGTGCTACAGTCCAGGGTGCTGTGACAACACCGTCCATGCCACAGTTTGTTGGTAACATTTTAACATGAAAAATGGCTTGGGGGAAGGGGGAATTGAGGCAAATTGAGACATTTTCACACCGCGGATTTTGCACGTTCTTCCACAGAGCAAAAACATTCAGGCAAACTCTATAGTATCTGGCAGGACCCCGCAACTCAACACACCAGGCTCCAACGCCTTTTACCATGCCTGTCTAATACGATAGTACAGACTCCAACTGAGCACAATAGGGCACAAAAAGAAGAGAAACAGTGACTTAAGGGCAGAGCTTCATCATGAACTTCAGCCTCTTTTATCGTCATCAACAGAAGGCACAAATTTAACTGAACTCCTAGGGAGGAGGAGGATGAGGTGGAATTTAATTTGCCTTCCTATGAGAAACTGAGAGCAGAACACTTCCACTTGACCTCTTTAACCTCCTAATCTCCCAGGACATTCACTGTGTACAACAATACCAACACAAATGGATCTATAGATTCACTGTATTTCCTAAAGAGATGGTCACAACAATGGAAGCGTTTTTCAGATACACATCCATCTAATTTATTGAAACAATGGATTCAGGAGGAGTTGGCCTAAAACTTCAGTCTATGCAAACCTGTTTAGCTGTTTAGCTCAAAAGTATCACAGTGACAAAGTTTTGCCTCAGATAAAAATCGACAAGTACTGCTCTAAGTAATTTCCCATCTTTGCATTTTACAGTTTCAAATTAAATCATCTTGAAAGGAGCCATTTGTGCTGCTTTTTTTTTTAAAGAGAAAACCAAATTCCTATTTAAAACCTCTCAAGACAACATAGAAAATAGGATATAAATTACACTACAGAAGCTCCATTTTAAAATATTTTAAGGAAAAGATATAAATCCATAAATATCTAAAAGATTAAGTCTATAAACACAAATCAGTGATCCGATTTTTACTTGCAGTATGGGCTAAGCACTGCAGCACATACAGAAGACTCTGTAAAAGCATGCACTATTCAACAAACCCTGGAACACACAGCTCAGCACTAAGTTTTAAAGAAACAGTCCAGAATTTATTTTTTTTTAAGATTTCATACTGAATTTCTGCCTTTATCTTTTTTTTTTCCTAATTTAAAATAAGTTGAGATTTAACATCAGGGTAATGTCGTTTGTGTGTGCTTCTTAGAAACCATTACTAAAGGGGCTCTTGTTTCATAGTCTGTTTATCTTCAAACTTATATTTAGAAGTACATTGTAACAGGGTGAGCTGCTCCCAGGTTTATTTTTAATTCTAAGATACTGTCACAAACTATGTTTGTGTGTCACAGAATGTGAAAACTAACACTAGATGCCAAGAAAGCTTAAGCACTACCAGTTACCAAAAAGCTGATAGCATTAGGTTGTTAGGTGATTATAGTTGCTGGTAACTTTGAACACAGACATGATTTAAAGTGAAGAACAAAACTGTTGAAAAAAATACATTAATCTCTCCAAGAAAATAAGTTACATTCTAAATTTGAAACAGCATGCTGGGAAACAAAGGCAGGGCTGTACCTAAAAAAGGAGAGTGTACTGAAAAGAGTATTATTAAGTGATTTACCTTGGCAACAGCTTTGCTTTCAGAATTATTGTTGGAATCCTTAATGCCATTTAATGAATCTCTTCTCTGTGGGCAAGGCTTCTTTTTGCGCGGTCTGCCTTTAAGATTTGGCGCTGAAAATTAATGGAGAACAACTTGAGCACATTGTCTTATACTAGATTCTTAACAGCTGAAAGCATAATAAATAATTCCACTACAATCAGTCACAGAAATGTACACATCTGTCTACAGTAAATGCTTATTACGAGATTCCCATCCTCCATGGGTTACATCTTGACACACTATAAGTTTCTATAGACTATCCCCCAAGGCAAATCTATTCTTCTTTCACATAACTAATTAATATAAAGTCAAACACTGGTCTCGGAAGGACTTGGAGAGAAAGCACAAATATTTCTCCATGGTACAAAAAAGAAGAAACTAGAATATTAATAGGTAACTTTGCATTAATCACCCTGCTGCATTTATTATTTCTAATCTTCAAGTAAGAGTACTAACTACTATTTCCAACTTTGGGAAACATCTGGTTTTGGAAATGTTCTAAAATATTGAAACTCCTTACAGCTCCAAGAAATGTTTATATATGCTGTCATTCTTGTCAAAGTTCTTCTAAAAAAGTTAAATAATAAAAAAAAAAAATACCCGAGTCCTGAAATGGATCAAAAAACCCCCTTAACAACTAGTTCTGGAAGTTGACAAGTACTGAAATAAGTGATTGATTGTTTCATAAGGGTTACACACTACACATATAAATTAACATGAATCACTTTCAGTTTTGTCCAATCTTAAGATAAAACAGCTCTGAAATAACACAGTGACTAAATCCTAACCGTGCTGAGCCATATGTAGAACGGGAGATGGATCATCATAAAAAATATCAGACTCATCTTTCAATAGCAGTATTACAATATAAATTATGATCACATATAGAAATAATAGATGAAGCAGATGTTTGCTCATTATTATGTGTCCTGCCTGCTTTCAGATTTAAAAATCAGCCTTTGACTACTATGGTAACATTTAAAATGATAAACAATCATTAACTAATGACTGTACCAAAGAATATAATTTCCTTTAAACCTTTAATTTCTAGGTAACCATTGTTTTCATTACTTAAAGGGATGATTAGAACAATGTCAGAAATCCAAACACCACAAACCTCTTGAGTGCCTTCTAATTGTTTCTAATCTTACATTTGTCACACAGTAAGCCAGTGGTTTCAGGACATTTTACATTTTAATTAGTTTGCAAACACAATAAAGGGTGCTAATTTGATTTTATAGTTTGAGTAACAGTGTCATATTTGGTCTGTTCAGAGAAAAAGAAAAGCCGTGGGTTTAAAACCAAAAGTCTAAAAGACACATCCTATTTATATATATATATATATATACATATGCATATGCATGTGCGTATGTGTGTAAGTTCATATTTGTGTCTATATAAAAATATGTTTCTCTCCATCTATCTCCAGTGAAGCACACTCTGCTTATTGAAAAGTACTGCAGAAATCAATTCTGAAATTGTCATCTGAGGCTAACATGCAAAATCAAACAAAGAGAGAAAGAAATTATTACCCATTCCAGTCGACAAACATCTGCCTGATTTATATCTGTACTCATGAATGCTACAGCATGTGACTGCACACTACGTCGCTGGAAGTCTCGACTTGGTGTGGATGTCAGTCTTACACAAAATGAACACTAAGAGTATTTGCTCCGTGCTTACAAATCCCCTCCCCCAGCCGTTCCATTACTCATATAAACAGAGATGAGCGACTCGGCGGGAGCGTGGGATGAGCTCCGAGGACTCCAGCGCCAGCTGCCAGACTGCCAGCCCCGGCCACGCCACCCTGCCTTATTTATAAACCCCGCTCATCCCTGTCCCTTTGATGTCTTCCTGATGCCTACTTTTTTTTGCATATGACCTGGATGGGATGGACAGATCCTCGACCAGGCTTAGTCCCAGCACCTTCTTTAAAAAGGTACAGAAGAAAATAGAAATGTTCCCTCAATTTACTGCACCCTGGCACACACATTAAAATGTTAACTTTCAAATGAATGGACCCCCTGACCTGGTCCAACCAACAGCCAGAGAGAGAAGTGGTTCAGCTAGGATCAAATACACTTGCATATGAATTACTTTTTCTTTTCTTTTTTTTTTTTTTTTTTAATAAATAAAGAAACTAGTTTAAGGCTCAGTGTTTTCCAAACATACTTGTTATCCTGACTTTTGGCACTGTACTTTGTATCACACTATAAAGCACTCCTAATGTTTTGCTAAAAGCTTTAAAAGCAAGAAGGCATTTGTTCCTAAATTCCAGGTATATTGAGCTTGCATATAAACACTGTTTGAATTGGAGCCTTCCACAGCCGAACTGGCACAAACCCACAATGAAATGGGGTATTTGCATTCTCCCCGTGGCTCAGGAGCTACAGCCGGGAAGGTCTGTCTGCAGCACACACCAGGACCATCCCACACACCCCACGATATGACTTTAAATCACTTGAAGCCATTCCAGATCAGACACACAATTAACAAGAAAGCAGCAATAGGAATTCATACCAGAAGAGAAGGTCCTTGCCTCTAGTATCTACTGCGTGAAAGAAAACATTTGAAATAGTTCCAGTCACACTTGAAACAAGGCCATTAACATTTGCTCCCTAAATCATTATAAATAAATGCATTATTCAAAGATTATTTGTATTTCAGCTATATCAATTTTGTTCTCTTGAGCTAGGAAATATGACTAGGACTGAAGAAGTAATTTACAAGTCACATACTTGTTTTAGGTTTTTTGATATTTTTTGTTTCATTTATGATATATTCATGAGCACACTGCAGATTTCCTGAATTTGTTATTCATAATTATTTTAAAGCAATTTTACACACATGTTGTGTCTTAGTCCCAGTCAGTTTTCCTGATGACATTGGATGTTCACTTACTGGACAGCTAAGTGGATATCCCATGGTTTTTTCTGCTTTCTGGTGGAAAAGGACTTCTGCATAACCACCTGATTTCTTCACATGTTTGTGCATATGGTTTTCAAATTCATTTTCTGAAAGCATTTGTGGCAGTGAGACCTGATAACTTGTACGTTCCCAGAAGGTGAGAACATAAGCAAAGCATATTAAAGTAAAAAATTGATTAAATAAGTACAGAAAAAAGTTTGCATTTATTTGCCACCTCTTTAATCTAAGTGCCTGAAACAAGAGTATGAAAGATACAACACAATACTAGTTTAAATAGTTTCTCTCCTGTGCATTTGAAAACACGTTTGCTTTTGCCAGTTGTGGGTTTTTTCCCTTCCTTCCTTTCTTTTTGCTTCCTGATGTACTCGGCTACTGAAATGTCCACTGAGAGCCTTGATGGGCTGCTCGGAACTGTTGGCCTCATGTTCAGAGAGCTTGAGGAGCACGAGGGCATGCTTCCCACCTTGCACTGGTTATCTTTCCCATCCCTGTCACCACTGTGCCTGCTACCTTTACCCATCAACAGGAGTTCAGAAGGACCATTTCAGCACTCCTAGGATGCCAGTTTTACATCAGCATGTTGCCTCCCTGTTTCCCTGAGCAGCAGATCCAGTGGGTGTTATTTAAACAAAGCTGTCCCTCAGACCCCACCAACCCAGCTGGCTACGCAATGCAACCACTGCAGCTTGCAATGCTACCCACTGCTGCAGGGGATGCTGAGGCTGCAACACAGGGTTGCACAAGGAATCAAGCAAGAATCCAACAAGGACGAAGATCTAATTCAAGTGCAAGCATTTGTAACTATAAAGAACAAAAGGTGTGATTATTAACTAGTATGCATGTGGTGTGGACTTAAGTTTTTCAGCTGACTAATACTTGGTGGTAAAAGTCTTGTGCTCATGATTAAGTGAAAGCATGTGAAATGGGTAGGTCATGAACATCAACAGTTACACAAGCCATGATGACAACCATATCTTAACAACTCTTCCCATTCTGGAATATATCTTACTGCCGTCTCTGTTGTGAATTTTCAAGGAAAAGAAAATTACTTAATAGGAATTTATTTATAGGAATCTCCCCTCCATGTTTGAAAGGGTCCCTGGGTGTCGTCTCGAGATGGGTAGTCACTGCAAATCAGAGACTGCTGCTTGCACTCAACATGAGGGATCAGTATTTCTTGGAAGACCATGAGAAGTTAACTTGTGATGGAGTGGAACACAAGGCAGCTGGGCAGGAGAAAAGGGAAGATGGAACAGCTTGTGCCTCAGCCAATGGAGTAAGAGAGGGAGATTGGGAGACAGAGAGGAGAGAGGCAGGAGGTGTGCCCCCAGCCTGCTCCTCCTGCACTGCCTGGCAGGAGAGGTCTCGTTTTGAATCACACACTTCCCACACCCGCCTGGGCCACAGCCAGCTGCCCCATGCTGGGCCAGTCTCTGGTGTGCTATAGCAACAGGGTGCAGGAGGAGGCTGTCACAATCCTCCTACGGAGCTGTTCCTTCGCCTGCACGTGGCTCTGGGATGAGAGGGAGGGGACGAGCAATGCCCTCAGCTTTTTCTGTCTGGGTAGGGGAAATGACGTTTGCTGGCCACAGGCACGCTGAGCTCCTGGCCAACATCCCTTGGGCTCCCTAAAAGCTCCTTCTCTGCCTGCAAGAGAGCAAAAGGAGGAGCACACAGCCATGGTCTTCAGGAGCAGGGACTGAAAGGGAAGGTGAGGTGTAGAAGCTGCCACTGCCACCTCCTCTGTGCAAATCCTCTCACAGAAACACCTGCCTTTAAAAAATCCAAAAGCACTTGGTCCCTTAATGTAATGTAACTGCCCTCAGTAATCTGAAATTAAGATTTAATCACTCTTTTATTCTTCCTAGATGGAAACTTGTTCCTTGCCTCCTCCGCCCCAAACTGTGGCTAAGCTCTTCGACGCCAAAACACCAGTGATGCCTTACATGTTTTTATTACAAACTGTCACACCTGAGAGGTTAAATGCAAACCCTGAGTTATGCATGGCACAGGGAGTTAGATTATCTGTAGACTGGCAAATCTTTACTGACTAAAATGTACCCCAGGAAGAAGCTGACCTGGTGATTCTGAAGCCCAAAGCCTGTTCCTGTGAGCTGCCTATGGACCACCATAACCAAAAAAGGACAACGCAGAGGCACCTGCAGCAGAGAATTAAAAACCAGGTGTTGGCGATAAGCTCAGTAGCAGGCTCTGACCCACAAAACAAAAGAGCCACACAGAAAAGAGAGGAGCTTGGGGTTAACGCTGCTCAGACCAGCTAGATGTTTGCTTGAAGTTAGAGGTCCTCTCTATTCATGACGCCATAGAACAGCATAATTGCTCAAAAATTACATCCTCCCCTCCAGCACTCTCATCAGCTTGTGCAAGTATCAGGATATTGTAGGTGACTGGGAGAGAGCCAGAAAGGAGACAGCTATACTGCTCACCCACTCAGAAGATTCTTAAGGTTGTGGCCACTGCTGTCCTGCTACTATCACCCCAGCCACCCAACTTTCAGGAACAGCGTCTGCTCAGCAGGACATGGGAAATGGCCATTTCCAGGCCTCGACACCTAGTACAACTCCCAGCTCTGGGTTAAACCCAAGGATGGCAAGTTCTATGCAGGTGAAAGAGAACTACCCAAGAACGGGAGCTGCCGAGGTCAGCCATGATTAAATACTATATATGGTGGAAGGTGTAAGCTGCCACAAGAAGAGAGCACCTCCACCAGCCACTTTCTTTAAATACATCCCCAGTAATACGAAGTGATTGCTGGACTCACCATCTCCCTCTTAATCAAGTCAGCCTCACTTAAGCCACATCCATGCCAAGCATACAATATACGATGTGCACACAGCCACCCCTAGATGCACAAATTAATAAAAAGACAAAGGCTGTGGTTTTGGGGTACCTGACTTCAGCAAGTTAAAGTAGAATTATCTCTGGTTTAGGAGTCTGCTTATCATTGGAAGTCCCATAAATCCAGCCCTCCCCGTAACACTGTTGTCTAGATGCACATATTTTGGCTGATGTAAAAGATGTGTTATCACAGGGAGGGTGTTAAAAAAAAAAATAGTGGCCTTCACACAGCTGAGGTCAAGCTATGCTGGCACTTTGTCAAAATCAGTGGTATGGCCAAGAGTTTTTAATGAGCCTGGAATGCATTACCTCATTTGTCATACCTGGATCACTTACTCATGCTGAGTCCAAAATAACCTTGGACCTTGTTGGCTGCTCAACAAACCATGTAAGTAAACAGTACTGTCCTCACGCCTAAAACATGTACCTTTTTCTAGCTTGCTCCACCTTACTTACTCTAGAGAACACCTAAGCAATTGTAATGCCCATGATCAAAGTTCTTGCCTTTTCCAGGCCTCTCTGATCTGCCTAACTATTTCCTGATATGACTTTTGATTCTGACTTGCTGGTACTCCAGTTCCTCAGAAACACTTAAAAAGTGGAAGAAACAAGAAAAAAGGAAAAGGAAAAGGCTGGCCGGCCACTGCTGTATTTCACTGAGGGAATGTACCGGGACAGCTGCTCAGCGTTGCCAATGTGCTTACAACTTACGCTGCCAACCAGATTCTGTCTGCCCATTGTTTTTGTGACCATGTTTCTCTCCTGTGGAATGATAAAGGAAGGAACAATAGCATTTTGCCACCTGCAAGAGTATAAAAACCCCAACTGAACTTGTAGAAATGTCCAGGGCCATCAGCAAAGAAGGGCCAGTGGAAGATCTGGGTCTACGTTTAGGGTGGGCTTATACAGTCAGGTGAGCTCTAAACATGAGTGGTGGGAGCACATCAGAGGGAGGTAATCACAAAGCCGGGATTAAGGTGGAGCACTGAAAGGTACAAGAAGTTAATAAACAAGGACGTATTGTGGTGCTGGGTTCAGAAGAGAAGTGTGCTTGCATGAGGCAAGCTGCAGTGCACCTGCTAAATGGATCGTCTCTCCTCCCTGTAGGACACCTTGCAGAACGTCTCCTCACAGAATCCTTTTGCACTGTGCCAGTCTTTCATACATCTTCCCATTTTCACACACACGCACAAAAGCTGTGATACCAGAATGCTTGGCCCTAAGCTGCAAAACCATCAGTAGATACAGAAAAGATTAGGAGACTTGCCCTCTTAGGCAGGTGGAAATAGCAGGATGTGTCAGATCACAGAGCTATTCATGATTCAGGTGCCAAACAGAAGCTGGAGGTGGCATATGGAGGTACCTGGCCATCAAAGTCAAGGTGAGAAGAATGGTCCCAAATCTCCAGAAAATCCATGAACTGACCATGCCTGCTAGCAGGTGGCAAATAGCTGGTTGCTTAGGACACCCGTAAAGCAGCCTGGCAAAAGTTTGCTCTTGGCTGAAAAACATGCTTACATGTTGCACCTTTTAAAAAGTAATGAATAGAAAGTTAACAGTTTTAATGGTTTTAACACTTACCCCTCTAGGGGGCTTCTGGCATTCTGTAATATCTGAAAGTTAAGAAAAGCATATTGCTATATTTAAGCACAGTTTCAAAAACTGTTCAAAGGTTAGCTAATCTCACATACTGTTCTGGAGTCCCAGCTGCTTCCTTGATTTCCTCATTGCCTCCATCTCTTTGTTTTCTCTCCTTCACCTCATTCCCTTTTCTGCATCCTGAGTTCAGGATCTTACATTTCATTTATTTTCCTTTCACCCCTCAAAGTTTATTTAAAAGCTTCTGCCTCCTGGAAACAGGGTCCGAGGAGGGCCTGGGGCATTTATCACCCAGGCACACTGAGCAGAACTGGTGAAGAGAAACAAGCTGCAGACAACCTAGTATTGCATCAAAGGCTCAGAAATTAAAGTGGCTGGAAAGTAACGCAAAAGGTCAGACTGTACTAAAATAACAGACCTTTGTTTAAGAAACAACAGTACCAACTGAACTTGGGGAAACTTTCTACAGGATCCTAAGTACACCTATGGAAGTCAGTGATGAGCACCTACTGGGAAGTGAAGCTCTCATTGAGCTCTGGAGGTCACATAGTCTCTTCACAAACACACCCCCCTTGCTTACTCAAGATCCACATAAAACAATTCAAATATTGAAACTGTTTTTACCAGACTTTTTCTAAACACAAACACTTGTTTATTCTCTTCTTTGTAACTGCACATGCCAGACCTGACCTGGAAACTCCAGAATAGAGCAGTGAACACTAAGGACCCACGCTGCTTTCTAACCCACATGGAGAAAGAGCGGACTTGTGTAGCTGTTTCTGAAAGTTTTGTTTTGGAAATGAGATATCCCATGCTCCATGTGGGGAAAATCAATTTGCTACCTCTCTAAAGAAAACATTCCTCATTTGGAAATAAGTGAAACAGACACTTCCTTGTGTGGATTAATGTGGAGACATATGACTTGCTGCAGACTGTTGTTTTGACCCCCCTCCTGACCAGACAATCTCTGAAAAAAGCAGAAAGGTAGTATTTTTCATGGATTACAGTTTAAACTAGCACTGCTTTTAATAGAAAAGTTAAGAGTCATTGCAAATATCAGATTGGCCAATTATGCCAAAAATGTAATGGTTTTGTGTTTCCATGGAAGACGAGGACAAGATTCAGGATGAGGCTTGGGAGTCTTGTTTTCTTCATTTCAGCATGGCTATAAGTTAAGACTTTTGCTTGATTTGGGCTTTTTTATGTCCTGCTAACTAATCTGAGTTTTAAAAAAATGGAAAGAGGTTGTTTGTTTTTTTTTTTACACAATCTATACATGTGTTAGAAAGTATGTAGTGCGGTGAATTCAAAAGGGAAGCTGAAGACCTCAGAGAAAAATCTATGCCTGACAAATATGTGACAGTCAAGTAGAACTTAGAGCAATTTAAAATAATATTAATAATAAAAATGTAGTGTAGGCCTATTACTGGCTACAGATGACAGGATTGTTATTAATGATTCAAAAAAGAGGCAGAGGTGTTTGGTAAATATTTGTTCCATATTTGCGAAGAAGCCAGATAATATGTTTGCAAAAGAATATAATTAAAGCCAGTCAGTTGACTTGGTTTTACAGAAACCAGATCTTAAAACAACAGAAAAGAAAAACAAACAAAGCACCTTATTTCATACTTCAAAACTATAAGCTTGGTTACAGAAACTATCTGCATGCGTGGAACTTACCTGCATTTCAGTAAGACAGCTGATTTAATACTAGATAACACTTTGACTAAAAAACAGCACTATGTAATTTTATTCAAGCATATATTAAATGGATTAAGAACTGGCTAAATAATAGAGCTAAAAGCAGCCATCAGTGGGGAATTTTTATCAAATGAAAATATCTCTGGTGGGATTCCACAGGGGTTGCTCTTAGCCTTGCTAGTATTCAACATTTTTGTCAGTGAAATAAATATAAGGTCCCTGACAACAAGATTCACACTGACACAAAGACTGGCACAATGCTAACACTGAGTCATACAAATGAGTAATCAGAGGGAAAAATGGACCGTGCAAATACAGTGCTCTTCAGTATAGCTCCTGCATGAAACCTATGAGCAAGGACTACCAGTCCCACTGACCAAGTGAAGAATGACACTTCACAGGCCATCCCCCACTGGAAATTCAACATACCCTGATAAGAAGATGATGTGGCCAAAAGAAGGTCTGCCTTCAAGGAGGAGGTCTGAATAACTCAAACTGTGCAGGGTTTGAGCAAAAATGACTGAGAAGTGACTTCACCAGGTAATGAGTGCCTCAAAGGTGAGAAAAAGCTGGTACTCAGAAGTGGGGAGGCATATGCAGGCATGCCTAGGCACTGCAGTTCACATACTTTTTCTATGCCAGTATATGCAGGCATGTGTGCAACCAGCTTTCAGAAGACCTTTTCAGGAAAAGCCTGAGCCAGACACAAGTTGGTGTGCAGTGCAGGAAGAAATGCATGCAATTTGAGGGTCTTTGTCAAGATATCAGACTGGAGCAGGGGGTCCGCCTCAGCCACAGTGAGGGCTGGGTCCAGGCTGCTGCTAGGAGAGCCTCTCCACTGCGGGCAGCTGCAGCAGCCTGGCTGGCTGCAGAGAGGAGGCATCCAGCTGTCTGGCTGTGGTCCTCGCTCGAACAGCTGTTTCCCTTCCTCAGAAAGAAGGTGGTGAACTGGATGAAAGCATTTGCCAGTAATTTTGGCTGATGAGCCACTACTTGGGGTTCATACCAGATTAGATGACTCAGTGGTTCTTCTGGTGAAAAACTGCATAAGTATAGGATCAAATACAGTAAAGCACTGTGTTATGCAGGGCAAGGAACATGGAAGAGCTGTAGCCTTGATTCAGCAAAATACATGCCTAACTCATAAAGACCTGGAGCATGCAAAGACCTCTGATGACCTCACTGGGGCTATTCACATCTTTGAGGCTGAGCCTGCATTAAACATTGAACACAACCAAGCCAGCATGACTCCCTCTGTCACTAACGGGAAGGAAGCATTCAAGCCCTGAACAAAGAAATCATCACATCTCATCATGAAACACCGCGTGCTTGGGCGGCATCACAGGATCGGACATGTGTTCATAAGTTTCCCTTTCCCTCAGAAATCTGCAGTCAACCTCTCCAGCCTCGAAGCCCTCCACCTCCAAAGGTCACAGGCCCTGGCAGTAAGGGGCTTCAGTTTCTGTAGACGTGTACCCAAGTGCATGTCTGACTTCTCAGAGTAGTTTGGGGTAAAAAAAAAAAAAAAGAAAGAAAGAAAGAAAGAAAAAAAAGCAAAGAGAGGAAAGAGTGAGCAGGCACAAACAGATTATGTGATAGCTAAGACAAAAGCATTGCAAACACGGCATCGAGAAGTGAAAATGCACAGCAAACCCATGCAAGTCAGCCTATCTCATCAAAACTCAGCAGAACACCCATGGTAGTCTTCCCATTAGAGGGCTTTAGAAAATGAAAGGCAAATCTTAAGGCAGCCTTCCTTGCAATGCTTCCCTTTCTCTCCAGTAAAAGCCAGTGTTCGTGAAATTGCTGTCTAGCAGAGTCAGCAGTACCCAATGGAGACGTGACCTACATACCTCAGAAATACAATAGATACGTAGTCAGTCATAGCGACGTAGATAGACAGATGAGATGGGCTAATTGACTGATAAAGGATGGACACTGTGCATGAATCTGAACGGGCAGAAATTCATGCAAGAAGCATAAAATGGATATTTTGCTGAAACCTTGCTTTTGGGAATGACAACAGCAGGTAGGAAGCAATGATCATCCAGTTGTGTACAATGTGAAAATGACAAATTTATTACTTAGATCTCTTGCATTTCTAATTTGTAACTGATTATATAAGAAATATTTTTTTTTAGTGTAAGAATATTACAATTTTCTTTCATCTTTTTTTCTTTGCACTTGATCACTGCACTGCAAAGTAATCAAAATTCGTTACGCATAATCAATGCATGAACATATTAGCAAAATGACATGCAGAAACCAAAGACTAAGCTCCCACCTTGATGCCTACATTCAGCTGCCACCACGACAAGGACGATACAGTGCCTTAGGTGGAGACAGGAGCAGCAGCCGTAGCCTAAGCCCTGCTCCCATTCACATCTCTGGGTCATCACCAAATTCAACAGCAGCAGCTGGCTTGCCAGGCACCCTGTTGCAGCACACGCAGCCGTAAAAAGGTTCAGGAATAACTCTGCTTCCTCAGAAAGCTTGGGACAAAGCCCTGGGGACTTGCATACAGCTGATACAGTGCATTAATGCTTGGGTGCTGAGGAGCGATCTGCACTTTTTCACAGGTACAACATGGCGGTGGAACTCCGGTAACTTTGACAGGTTGTGTACGAGTAGAAAGGGAATCTGTGTAACCACCAAAAGACCCCCAAAATGGTGTTTTTAAAGTCCCAATGGTAAGATCATGTGCCCAGTTTAAACGAGTGCAAACCCTGTGAACTCGGTGTAATCATCTCAAACATCAACACAAACAGAATTGAATCCGTCTCTGCATTACAGCCCCAGTAAATCTCTAGCACTCAGAAAAACCCAAATAAAACCAAGCTGTATTCATTAATTTATCTGAGCAGAGCAGGGTTTAAACTAACTATGAAGTTGGCTGCAATATTCTTTTGTAGTCAATACTGGTTCTTAGGAAATTATCTGAGTGAATTAAGTGGAGGGACTATTAAACAATTTACACACTTCCTTGTGTTTCAGATGTCTAATTATAGCTGTGTTTGTCTCTCCCCGCAGAACTGTTGTATACCACATGGTATGCATATTTCAGCATCCAGCATTATTAACTCATGACCGACTGTCAGTTGATCATTATCTAACACATGGGGTCTGCAAAAAAAGCCTTATTTGGGCAAAAGCAGCCTTCCGACCCGCTCCCGCTGTATTTTCCCCCAGAAGAACTTCAGTTGCATTATTATTTGCTGTCAGTGGAAACTCAGAGGTTACATATGCGAAATCTGCAGACAGGAAAATAAATCCTTACCGAGTTTAAACACTTAGTTGATATTAAAACCATCTCCAGCTTGGTTGGTTTAAAGAAAACTCTCAGTTGCCCTCTAGTGTCACCCAGCTGCCATGCCAGGCAGCCCGCCCGCCGCTCGCAGCGGCCAAGGTCACAAAATTTAACCTGATTTCATGCAATGAGATTTACTATACGTGTAATATTTCACATAAAAGGGCGAGGGGTGGGGTGGGGGGTGGGGGGGATGCTTTTCCCTCCTGGAAATTTTAAGGCTTGGGCCCCTGGAAGCCCAGAGCTTGCATAATGTTTACTGCTGTAATTGCGGCGCATGACACACGGGTTTTATGAGCAAGAATCTCTGAAATCACTCTGCGCGCTGCACTCCATAAAGTTCATTCATAACTAAAAATAGACTAATGTACAAACTGATTTAGCATTATACTGAAGCTAAGGAACATAGGGAGTTTGCAGAATTCCCTAATATGGAAGAGAAGCTGAGTTTTCAAAAGCAGCAGTTTATTTGTTTCTGAAAATGGACAACATATGTAAAAGATTTAATATACAGGACCAGGTGTATATATAGCCTAGATCTTCATATGTGCCCATTTTCATTCTATATAAAGACTTTATACAGCCTGAAACTATAAATTTAATAATAGATTACTAAATTAAGTCTGCACAATCACTTCATAAAAAAAAATCGTTTCAATTTAAAATACAGCTGTAGGGGTTTGGACAATTTCCTGCATAATAGAGGCCCATCCCTGAAATGTAAATAACACCGGTATTAAAACAAGTCAATCAGGCACATCAAGAAAAAAAAAAAAAGGTACATGAAAACATAAATGCATTTTCCAGCCTATCCTACGCAATGATGCCAAGCCTTTATTTCATTCGAGTGCTGCTTTGATAAATCACTACTGCTTCAGCTGGCTTTTTTTTTTTTTTTTTTTTCCGAATGTCCTGTTTTTCCTAAGAGAAATCCAGGCCTGATTAAGTCTTAACATTTTGAATACACCAAACCATCAGGGTTTTGCAGTAAGAATTATTCACTTCTTTCCCGTGTACCATCAGCGTTCTTAAAATGCTGTTACTATAAAATTAAACTGCGTGCTCTTCAGAAACGCATCACGTTGCATGCTTTGGTTTGTTAACTGTAATTGTGCAATTTCAAAATACTCTTCTTTCTCAATGCCTTTTCCCCAAACAAATACCTTTGATAGTTATAAGATTACAAAGACAAGTTAGACTTTTTTTTTTTTTAAACTTACAGGCCACCTGTAATATTATTGACTGATTACACAGTAAAAATGCCAAACGTTACTTTATTTGGTATATATCCTACGTTAATTATAAGGCTTTCTCTTCATAATTTGACAAGACTGAAATATCACAAGAAGTACATATGGCAATTTAGAAAATATAATCAGGGAAAAGGCAAAACGAACATTTGAAAAGACAAATGATTTGATTTGCATAAGCAGATATTTGTGAGGCACCGCCTTTTTCCACCGCCTGAATAGCACTTTCCAGTTGCTCTGGCTCTCACAGCATAGCACACACAAGCCCAGGAATTGCACTTTCTACCCCAAAGTGTTGACCCTGTTAGTGACAAGAGGCTTTTGCCAGCAGCACCCAGTTATCCCACCCAATGGAACACCGTGAAGAGGAGACATGGCACAGCCAGGCAAGGAAGCAGCAGGGAGGTGCCAGGACCCCTGCCCGGGGACCCTGACCCAGTGGCTCCAGCTGCATGGGCTGCCCCAGCATCCCCACTTCCCAGGGGAAGGCTGTCTCTCAGCTTCAACCCAAGCCAGGGCTCTGAAACACTGAAATTGCTACAGAAGTAGTAAAGAGGGTATTACAGTACTATTTGACAGGGCTTGGTCACGGCTATGCTGTTCGCTCTGCGCTCTCAGTGACGAAACCCTGGCTCTCAAGTCACAGGAAACTTATAGGATTTCCAAGCCCAGCTCCCAAGCCAGGGTGACATAACAAGCCCAGCAGCAGGGAGCACGGGCTGGGGAGTAACTTTAATACTGACCTGTAAAAGACCATTGCAACAGGGATGCAACCGGCTGCTGAGCCCAGCACCATCGGGCTGTGTTGGGGCTCACCTGCTCCCAGACCTGTATCTCAGGGCAAGGGTGGGACCCCTGGCAAGCCACTGTCCCCTTTGCCCGTAGACCTTGGTCTCCTGGGCTATGCCTTTTAGTTCTGCACGATACCTGCTGTTGTGCTCTGTGGGATTAGGCTGCTGGAAGACTGTGGGAGGTTCAGAACCTTCTTTTTTCTGCCTCATGAAATACACAGCAAGAATTTTATTGACTAATCCCAGCCAGTCCCCTCCTCCTGATAGCATCTGGAAGGGCTTTGACATTGTATGGAAATCCTCACCCTCATTTCCAATAAAGGGATTGCTTCACTCCCAGATTCACCCGCTCTGCCTGCTTCTGGATCTGGGTGTTTCCTAGAAGTCTACCCACTAGCCATGACCTGATGCTGCTTTGTTTAGGAAAACTGACAAAGTGACATGAGTGGCCAAACCTCCTGTATACCTAACTTTAAACAGATAAAAGCAGCAACAAGACAAATCAGCACCTCTCCTGGCTTTCCAAGGACGCTATTAAGTAGACTTGGACTTCAGATAACGTGAATATGAAGATTCATTGTCCCAAGAGATAAATATTGACTGAGGAAAAGCAAAGGTCAAATTGGTCAATATTTACTCAAGAAACTCTAAATCTTGACATTGTGTAACATACAGTCTTAATGTCTTCATCAGCTACCTCTGGAGATCTTTTCATTATGACTAAGGATTTCAAAAGTATAATCATCTCCTCTCTCAAATTCATATTTAAAAAAGAGAAATGTGCACACAGCTACTGCAAATAGGAAGCTTTCCATGTCTATGGCCTCAGCAAAAGGAGATGCGTTGATCTGCAAATGCTATCCGCTCCATCTGCATGCCAAAACTCAGTAGGCCTGACCTCTGAAGACGTGAACAATAAAAACTTTCTGACTCATCACATGACAGTACTTTAGACTACCACGAACAAGAATTTCTTCTTTAGTAAGGATTAATGCGCTTACTTCTCCCTCTGTCTCAAGTGTCTGTAAATTAAGGCTGAAATTTTATCTCAGGCTTCTATTTCACATAAGGAATTACTTGGAGACAATGCCAATCAAGAGTTTTGGGAAGTTACAGTCCTATTATTGACTGTGGCAAGTATATTAGTCCTATTATTTATCCAGGGTTTCAAGCTTATTGCCTGGTTTCTGAATGTCTTCTACTATGCTGTTTTTGTCTGAAGCCACACTGCTATGGACTCTTCTTTCCACAGAACAGCACTGTTGGAAAAAAAACTTCAGGAAACCTATAAAGGTTGATTTTCCTGAAGATGCATGAGGAAGAAAAGACACTAGAATCCCCTGGAGTTTCAATGAGTTTATTCCCTGAATTCCCCTTGGCACCTTCACATGGCCTCTCAAAGATCAGGAAGGTACCAGCTCTCCTACTCTGTTCACTGAAAGTGTCTAGCATGGTGGGTGAACTCCTTTTTCTAACCTTTGTCTTCACTAAACAAACATAGCACACATTTGTTGCAATCACCATGGAGATCAGTTGGTTTCAAATTAGGCACAAACTGTTTGTTTCCTTTGCTATTTTTATTGTGTTTTGAGCCTGTTATGCTCCTCCCACCCTGCCCTTCCTTTATCTTTACTGGCAAATGAGAAAATCTTACTTTATTGGGAAGTCAAATCCTAACCACAGCCGCTCCTGAACTCTGGGGAATGGCAGTGGTCCCCCTTTTCAATTGCTCTCCCTTGCTGGTTGGTAACCAGTAAGTCTGCACAAGGTCAGACTCTGCAGATGAGATGACACAGAATGCGAAAATGAAGTCCCTGTTAGCTGGAGGAAAAACTAAGCCCTGTTCTATGCAATTTCATATTTAGGCCTACTAAGGATGGAAGAATTAACTCATTCTCTGCAAGAGGGAGTAATAGGTAGGCTTTGGCCTCACATCTGCCATGGCATGAATGAACGACCAAGGGCTGCCACGAGAAAATGGCATTATCCTGGCCTAACAAAGAGGGACCAGGATGAGCACGGGGATGGGACCAAGCGGCAAAGTGGGTCAAAAGGTGAGCACCTGGCACAAGAAACTGAGGAACAGCAGGACTGAAGCAATGGGGAGTGTGGGGAAGCCAGAATTCTGGGCTGTTTGGATTATACACAGAAAGCAAATAAATCCAGCACCATGAAGCCAGGTGCAAGTGTCACTCTTCCACTGGGCAACGCCTGGGCTGCTGCAGCCAGAGGCTGCTGAGCACCCTCTTGCCGTGGAAAGACTGTCCTCCACTACTGAAAGCATGGAAGAGTTGTTATTTGACTCCTAAAGACGCAAAGTCTCTAACAGAAGTTCCTTTGGAGGCGCAGAAAAAGACACAAGGACCGACAGTGCTGAATGTAGGTTTCCCACAGCCCAAGTCAATGGGCTCCCTGTGCCAAAAATGCAGCAGGCTGGGATCTGACAGTCCCAAAGCTGCATATGCCAAACACAAGCCTTTCCCACAGTTCTGTGACAGGTACATCGTTGCCTTTAAAACTGCATCGTCTCCACTAAAACATCCCTCTGCTTCTGGAATCATACACAATCCATAATGTGGAACTTAAGTTTAAATTCAAAGACCAATTAAAAAAAATAAAATCAATGCAATGCTTTTATGAAACAGGAGATTGATCTGCAGCTTAAAACTTCCAGTAATGTAATATTTTAGAACTCTAATAAATAATGCTTTTATCTTGATTGCAAAATAATACCCTGCCATGAAAATACAGAGCAGAGGTAGGAAACTGTTCAACAAGAATTAAAATGTCACACTTTGCACAGAACGGAGCATTACAATTATTGGTGAAACACATTTTTCAAACTTGTTAACACAAAATTAACAATTACATACATCACTTAATTCTATAAGTGCGTATCTCTCGAAGTACCCATTAGCTAACCATGCCTAGTTCAGTTTTAATATACATGCAGGCTTTGCAGCACAGAGGGGATGTAACTATGCGAGTGCTGGCACAGTAAACCCTGAAATGGCAAGTGCTATTAAATTGAGATGCAATCACGTTGAAAGGGAAACATTAACAAACAGCAGACAATTGAGAAGAAAATACAGGGCGCTTGTGTTCTAATACATGTGCTTCAAAACCTTATATAACTATTCATTGTCTAGTTCATCTGGCCAGGGGCCCAGTTTGCTCTATGCTATGCTATACTAATTTTATAATAATAAACTGTTACACAAGCTTTATGCAGTAATGCATATGAAGAGGTTGTGGAAAACATTATATTTGATTATCATTCTAGCAAAGACACCATCTTGAAATTAAACATAGCCTGGTAGAATTAGATATGAATTGAAAAAGAAATAAAAAGAAAACAAATGTATGTCATTAAAAAAAAAAAAAATAATCTTTTCCAAAAGGTTCTTTTCCTCCTCTGAATATCACCTTTACGTTATGCATGACAGATGAATACCACTAATCCCGTAATACAATGCAAGAATCTGCATGTCTCTGGACTATGTTCGTTTGAAGACAATCAGTGATTTTTGGAAATGCATGTATTGTTTTTTTTTTAAATACACCTTCTTTTCATAAAAACAAAGCAAAATGGTTTACAAAGCCAAAAGGAATGCGTGAAATAGCTGGGATTTAAAAACTCTTTATGTTATTTGTTGCTTTAGCATGAACCAACACGAACCACTGAGATGCTTCAGTTAAGATTTATCCGTACCACAAAGCATTTGTAGGATAGCAGTTGGAAAACACGGGGATGAGAGACAGGGCACAACAGCATACACACTACAACCAGATGCAATCCAGAAAAGTCATTTCATATTCCACATTTGTCTATGGAATTGTCTGAGAATTTTCTGCTGAACATTATTTCCAGGTTTATCACAGCAGTTCAAAACTGGCTATATTTAGTCACTGACCAGTGCCAGATAGCACTACTAGACTATAGGATCATGGCATATTTTAAGTTTGATATCTCATCAGCCATCAAGGCCAGAAATAAATGCCTTTTATAATCAGAAAGAGTAAAAGCCTCAGACTTCCAAGATATGTAAGGGATTTTTTTCAGCTCTAAGTCATGAGATACCAACCTCAAAAATCATTATTCTGATTACCATTGTGCGTCTGCTACTTCCCAACCACCCCCTACATATTTTGATTTCAACATTTTAACATCTAATCTAAAAAAACCCACTAAAGCTAGTGAACCAATGTATTATGTGGGGCCCCTGAGGCACTTCCACATGCAAATACCACCACCACGTACCAAAAGCAAAGAGACGGCAGTCAAGTGGCACTGAAGTCGATGGGTATAGAAGCAAACCCCAAAAAGCTTTAATGCCAGATTCTGATCTAAATCACATCACTGTCAATCCAAAGTAATTGACTCCTGTGGATTTACATGAGTGGAAAGGAGATCATAATCTTGCTCTTAACCTTTACCTTTGAAGTTGAGATGGTCATAAATCTGATTTTTCTACCCAACAGGAAAATGTCAGAATTTCATCATTTTCTTCAAAGCAGGGCAGGCAGTCAAAAAAGTCTGGAGCAACACTAACAGGCAACTATCAGGCTCTTTAATTCTAACACGTCTAATTAAAAGAAGCCAACTGAAAATACTTCTACCCACCAAAACTCTTTTGTCTCAAATGGTTTTATACTAAAGTGCATCCCACTGAACCACGGGTCCCAGAGCCCTATGCTGCCATGCTCCACCATGCTGAGCACCGAGCGCTGAGCACCCTGAGCCACTGCCACGGTACAGCCACTGGAGAGACTGTGGAGCAGCACAAACCTTGTCCAGAGAAAGGGACAGGCACAGGACATTGCTGCACTAGCACTGCTGTGGCATAGTTGTCCCCAAGATTATGTCAGCGCAGCATGATAAAGTTCAGTCCTTCCAACTCTAGACCAAGCATTTCATATCAACTTTTGTGATTAAAAAATAAAGGGAAAAAAAAAAAAAGAGCAAAATCCAAACAGACACATAGCGGCTGTGGGCTGTTACTGTGAAGAGATTTCCATTTCATTCAAATGGCATCTTCCAGTTCTAAAAAAGGCATCAAGGAATTGACTCAGAAGAGTGCGAAAACCTCCTGTGAGGTAAAAGTTATGCCAGAATTAAAATGCAAAACAAGAAGTAGTGGGAAACAGGTGGCAATGCAAAGGAAGGGCTGGAGCCAAGCCCCATGCAAGGGGTTTGCCTGGCGCTTAGACCCATGCTTGAAAACCTCCACCAAAGGAAGCAGCAACTTCTCCCATCCTTTAGCTGCAGGTGGAATAGGACACAAGGTGGCAAACCTTTCCTTAGCCATGAAGGAGTGTTTGTTGACATCCTGTAATTTATTTTAACCATTGTTACATCGTTTCGGTCTAGGCTTCTGAAACTAAGAAAGCCCAACTGACTGCAACCTCCTGCAACGGCTTCTGGCTGCCTGACTTGCCTGCTCTCTGGATCTGACTGAGGTGCAAGCTGGAGCCTGAATTTGCTACTCTGGGATTGTCCAATTTTCATGGATACTCATGTTTAGACCCCAACAGTCAGCACAGCCCTGATGCCTTCTCCAGCTCACCTGAAATGGGAGCTGATGTTTCTGCTCATTCATCTCTGCTTCCTTTGCTCTCCCGAATATTTCTGATGGTTGCTAGGCAACTATTGTTGAATACATGCATGAGGCATTAATTGTCTGAGCACTTTAAAAGAGGAAAATGCTTTAAAACTGAGGACATTGCCATACCAAAAATAGGATATTTCCTTTATGAAGGGCAACACTCGTGGCTGGGAATGTTGATGGCTGCAGTATGTCAGAGGCTAGATGAGTCACTGAGATTACTCACATGCAGCACAGCATAAAAGAAATGACTTAGGAGACTTGACTTTATATTATAAAGTTTTATTTTAAATGAAGTGCTTCGTATCTAGTCTAATCTTCTGACTGCTGTCATTGGGATATCATGGTCCACATTTTCACAAAAGTCACGGTGTGCAGTCCAGGGCTGTTACAGTGTTAGAACTTACCGAGTGTATCCATTCACTACCTTCTAAACCCAAAACGGCACTGGCAAGTACTCCACTACACTTCAAAGAGATACTGTAGTCTCACTGCTGATCCTAAGTGCTCTGTATTCCTTACCCGTAAATGTGGATTTCATTTTATAGGGTCTTTTTTTCCAAAATACATTCCAATGTCATGATCAAGCTCTAAAGACAGTAAACACAGACTTCCATAAATTGACTTAAACTTCTAAACTAAACAACTGCAAGGATTTGCAGCTAGGTAATTTTTGGGGTTTTTTTTTGTTGTTGTTGTTTTATAACAAACCCATCTCTACCATAACTAAACATTCGCAATGTACATGTATTCATCTTAATTACAGGCTGCCTTTCAAAACAACCAACACCAAAAACCCCCTGAAGAACAATCATTTTGTTGGCAAATCAGTCGAATGATTATGGTTCGTTGCAAAATCAGGATGCTATAAAAGAATGAGGGCAAATATAGTGCTAATTTTGAACACAGTATTCTGAGCTAAGAGCTGCTGAAGACCCTGGGAATAACCTTTTCCATTCTTCAAACTTGTGCTCTACCTCTGTGAAAGTATGTAATGGCACACAGGCTCATCTCAGCAAAATTCAGCTGAGGTTTCTACAATTTTAAGATGAAGTGACTTATTTAATCAACGAAGTGAGAAGTAGAATCATCAACACCTACTTAAAGTACACAGGCCACCCCACAGCAAAGAGCTGTTTTCACTGGGTGTTTAACTTCTGCATACTGCAGTTGCAAATCCAAAATGAAACACAGGAGGGTGATGACAGAGCTGGAAGTTGTACAGTACCTCTCTGTTGAAGCAGCAGCAGTGTCCGTGAATGTCACCCATGTTAGCAGGATGATCACCATTAGCCTTTTCACATATTCTCTTACCCTTTCTGTGGGCTGAAATGGCTGATTTCAGATAAATGCCTCCTCTTCTATTACTCACTTGTTGCTAACACCTGCCTTTTAGTTAACACACTTTTTAAAGCTATTATGCAAAAAGGTAAGGTAACTGGAGATGTCTGTGAAGGACCCATCAAGGAAGTCTCATGAAGTCAGTACTGCAAGTCTGTAGATGATCGCGCAGTGTGTTGTTGCACACACATTTAAACGAGGTGCACTTGAGTTACATTCCCCATAACTGGAACTGAGCAGACAGCCCTTTGCAGAAGTTACTGAAGTGGCCTAAAATGGACCAGATCCAATTCCTTCTGAGCCGATCTCCCCAACAGACAATACGGAAGGGACTGATGAGCCACCAGAGACCAGCACAGTGGAGCACACTGTCTGGTTGGTGCTCTGAGACAGGCAACCACTCATGGTGGATGGAGACTGGTAAGGAGAATGAACAGGACATGGGGGATCAACAGCCTAGGCGTTCAGCTCCTAATGCACCAGTTTCCCCCATAACCCTGTTGCTCAGCCTTCGGTCCACAATGCAGACACAAAGCTCTGCCTTGTCTACTTATTTTAGCTGCTTCCACTTTGAAGCAAGGGGTCCTGCTATGTGTCCATTTGCCAAATTCGAGAGATCTCTATCATCATGGATGTACTAACTGACTGTCATGGGATCCCTTCTTAAGTCTTCTCCTCCATGCACTAAACAGACTGACATTCTTTATACTTTCACTTGAAGGCAAGTTTTCTGTGCCGCTAATTTCTTCTGGGTCCTTCCTTAACCCTGCCTAGTATTTCAATACAATGTGCAAAGCATTGGTGTCAGAATCTGGCACAAAGCTGAAAGTGGGGAAAAATCTCTGTAATAAAATCTTCCCACTCTTCCATATTCCTCTGCAGCTCGTAGTTCAGGGTAATACATTTGAGTGTTAGTAGTGCAGTTATCACTTGAAATTGTATCACCCTTTTTGCAGAAAGCTATCATCATTTGACTGACTTACCAAAAATGTTAGCTCTTAGGGGGGTTGATAATCATTTCCTCTAGCGTTATATGCAGCTGTAGTAACACCTCTCTATTTCTTCTCAATGTTCCCTCCCATTGTTCCCCTGTTTATTCACCTAAGAACCAGGTTTGCTTCTCTACTCTAGCCAATTGGTTATCTATCATTACCCTCAAGTAATTTATGGCATTAAGACCAACACAGCAGCCCTGAGGCACAAGGCTTGTCTGATCACTAAAAGACCAAGATACAGCTCTATGTAATACCAAGGCCCAAATTTCAGCCTAAATGTAAACTCTCTCTGCTTCACTGGCCTTTGGCCCATAGTGGGCAATAAATCAATTAAAAAACATTACCAAGTCCTAATTGCCAATGATACACTGTGCTGGTTTTGGCTGGGGTAGAGTTAGTTTTCTTCATAGTATCTAGTCTGGACTACATTTTGGATTTGTGCTGAAAACACTGTTGATAACACTGATGTTTTAGTTGTTGCTGAGCAGTGCTTGCACAGTCAAGGACTTTTCTGCTGCTCACACCGCCCTGCCAGCAAGGAGGCTAGGGGTGCACAAGAAGTTGGGAGGGGACACGGCCAGCACAGCTGACCCCAAATGACCCAAGGGATATCCCATACCATCTGACATTATGCTCAGCATATAACATTGGAGGAACAAGAAAGGGAGGAACGTTCAGAGCGATGGCATTTGTCTTCCCAAGTAACCGTTACGTGTGATGGAGCCCTGCTTCCCTGGGGATGGCTGAGCACCTGCCTGCCCATGGGCAGTGCTGAATGAATTCCTTGTTTTGTTTTGCCTGTGTGTGTGGCTTTTGATTTACCTATTAAACTGTCTTTATCTCAACCCACGAGTTTTCTCACTTTTACTCTTCTGATGCTCTCCCCCACCCCACTGGTGGGAAATGAGCAAGTGGCTGTGTGGGGCTTAGTTGCCAGCTGGGGTTAAACCATGACAAAAAAACCCCAATACTTGGGGTTGTTTTGTTTGGTTGGTTGGGGTTTTTTTTGGGTTTTTTGTTGTTGTTTTGGTTTTTTAATTTGCCTTCATATTCAGTACTTACACATAAAACCAAGGTTCTACAAAGAAACTACCAGAATCCACTGGCTATACTGGAAAGATGGATGCTCATACTGTAATGCATTGGTACAGTCTCCAGTGGGCATAAGCAAAAAGGGATTGCTGAGCAATCTTTAGCTGTTTGTGTAAATGATAAACTAACTCATATATGGTCTGTGATCTGTCTGTGAGAACTTACTCAAACAGCACTAGTGTCAACAGAGGGGAAATACCCTCCTCTGGATCACCCTTAATGTCCTCACTGAATTTTAGAGAGAGAAAACCATAGCAAGAATTGTAATGCCCTATTTTACTTCTGCAATCTGATTTAAAAAAAATTTCACAAAATCCCAGCCACATGGAATATAAATTCTGCAGAAGTCTCACCCACCAGTAATTACTACTGCAGTGTTTAAGATTTTAAAAGAAAACAAACCCAAACCTGAACAAAACACTATTTTTCAATTAATTTTCTTCCTCTGATTTCTCTCCACATTGCATCATCTCCCAATTACTGTGATTTTGCTGAGTGTGCCAGTTTCTTAAAGACACAGCTATAAAATGTATGGACTAATTGTTGAGTAGAACTGAAGAGCTATTAAAACTGCAATAGTACAGCACTTCCAATGGTAGTCTATTATTTCTACATGATTGGTTTTGTACAGTCCAACTCATGCAGTGAAACTCTTAGATAAATTAACTCCTTCGTTTTGACATAAACATCAAAGGGAGAATTAAAGGAGAATGAACATTATTTTCTGCTGCTATTTTAGACATACTGTTTGTAACACCCATGCATGTTCCTGGAAAGTTACAAATTATTTAAATTGCGAAAGCCATTTGCTGTTTTATCAAGTCTGTGATACATGAAATTTGGCTCCAGAATTATCTCATTTTCCCATTTCATGTTTCCCTGTCATCTACATGGTAGAGCATGTTTACAGAACTTTATAACTATAATATACAATTCAGTCATTTCTAAACAGCTCTGTAAGAGTAAGTCTGAAATGTACACATTTTAAAGATTACTTAGCGAACACCAAACCCTTTCCCAGCTGTTTTAAATTTTGCATTTCCCAATAAATGAATAACATACTAAAAAAGCAAACAAGATCTGACATTATTTAGTCTAAGTTTCTAAAATGGCATAACATCTGTAGCTAAAAACAATTTTGAATAACTATATTTAACTAGAGCAGTATTCTATTATTCATAGCTCATTTTCCTTACAGACTAGGAGACTTAATGCGGTGTTCAAACATTTCAAACATTTCTTTTAATTGTTTAGTCCTTCCAACAGCCAAACTGCAGCGAAAAGGGGAGGGGTGGGGGGAAATCTTCACTCATATCTTTTATATATATTCATGTGACCAGCCCATGATCTCAGTTAAGTGCCACAACTGTTCATTAACACACATCACAGCCCCCCAGTCAGCACTGTGAGCTTTGAAACCATGCCAGAAGCAGGGGCTCAACAAATGGCACTTTGACCTTTTCACTACTAACTTCAATCTTTATTAAAATCTCTAAGACGTCAGCTCTGTCTCCCTCTTTTACCATCTTTTATCTGCTCCTGAAATACCTAATATTCATTCATTAAACGGAAAAGTTTGCTACATTCTTACATAATGATAGATTCCCCTTTCACTTGCAATCGTCTTGTGAAATGCCTTTGATTAAAAAAGAGAATGAAAACCCCCCTTCCCCCACGAAACAACTCTAAATTCAGATTGCTCACTCATTTCCAGGGAAATCAAGCATGCTGCCTAATATTAAAAAATCTCGCTGCATGCAGGCAAGTTTAGCTCATTTTATGTTCCTCTTATTAAATTCCACCTTAGCAACACACAAAATGCTCACCCTGCTCTTTGCTTGCTTTTTTAATTTCATGTCTGCATCTTCACATCTTCAGCCTGAGCATTTGTGGGGGGGATAGAGACTGATTTTTTGCCCAGCAGGGTTTCTGTTCCCTACAATAGAGTCACCAATACCAGTAGTCTCATGGAGGAAAATGTAACTAGAGACAAATAGAGGCTTTGATCATTTTTATGGTGCTCAAACATAGGTTCTGGGGGGGGAGAGAAATCATGCCCTTTTATATTTTTTTTTTTTTTGCCTTGCAGTAATTAACTAATTACACGTTAAGAAAAAAATCAGAAAAAGGTTCACATGAGTCATTTAGGTGTTTTCATTCTTTGTAAACTTTCTGGCACACCCTATATGCTTCATTTCTTGCTTTAAATAAGAAAGTACTGGAAAATATGCATAGTATTTGGAACCAAAGGGAATGACATACTAATTTGAAGTTTGCTTTGTGTAAGTTTGCATTTTCCAGATTTGAAATGAAACTTCAAGGAAACCTAAAACTCGCCTGCAACCTTTAACTTACACCCCCCCTTCACCCATGGATTATCTAGAAGGTACAAGCTATTAATTTAAGCAGTGCAGTGAAGTATCATCATCAGGCGGCTTAGTTTCCTGGGCCACTACTATCAGCCTGACCAGTCGGGAACCTTGGAAGCGTGAGCTCCGAAGGGGGGAAAAGTAAACAAAGTAATGAGTAACAGTTACAGCTCCTTAAAATGTGTACATTAACCTTGGCATTGGGAAACTATTTGCTTTTTAGAGGCAGCACCCTCTGACTGAAACAATGATAAATATTTTGGAAATTCCATCCGAAGCCAAAATGAAATTACTCAAGTGCACTCCGGGAGAACAAAGCTTTTTAGTATACCTTCAAATGAACTCAGGTAAGTTTACAAATGGCCTATACCTAGAAGACCATTAACTAAAATTACATTTGTTTTTATTGAAAGACAGCCTCAAGTGCTGACATGTAATATATGACATGTGATACATAATAATACTCTTAAACCAGTTCTGACATAATATCTCTCAAGGCATAATAACCACAAATGACTGCTTTAGTTAAGAACTAGCCAGAAGCAAAATAGATCCATGTAAAAGTAGCTTTAACCATAAATACCTCAACAATATTTTATGTCACTTTGTAAAAAAGTTAAAGGAGTCCCATAATAATTAACAACAAAAACTTCATGTTCTTTACTATTGTATGGTGGTTGTGAAAGGTTATTTCATAGTCCCGCAGCTGCCAATGCTGTAAATTATGCAGGCACCAAGAAGCATTAAGGAGAAATAATAGCAATTTAAACTAAGGCTGACGTAATTCATGATAAACAGTCATTGGAAAATATTACAATGTTGTCTTTTTTGAGTGGGTTTAATCAGAAGAATGTAACCATATTCTGACATAAACCACTTCTCTTTTCCATTGTACTGGCGCAGGAACAGGGGCCCTTCCCTGGCTGCAAAGGTCTCCCCTGCTCCCAAGCCACTGAGCCCCAGCACCTTGGGGACGCTGCTCATGAGGCTTGGGAGGTCAGTGGACTGAAAGCTCTCCCAAGACAAAGCTCAAGAGTCTGGGCAGGCCCAGTGGTCCGAGGGAAGCACTGAAACCAAGGCAGGGAATGGTCAAACAAGGACGCTCTAAATGAAGGCATGTTGGGGGGAAAAAAAAAAAAGAAAAAAAAAAGATGGCTCCAGAAATCAGAACTTGTATGTTGGACATGGCTCACACTCACGATGAACACAGCTTGGCTTACTTTTTGCTATAATGACAAAAAGTGATTTTGATAGCTGAATCATAAAACTAGCCATCGAGTAGAATCAGTCATTTATATCTACAGTCATCTGGTGAACGGACACTAATAAAACAGAGGCATGTGTAATAGATGACAAAATGCATGTGATAAGTTACATTTATCAGACACAGAAGAACAGCTCACTCGCTAACCCTTTGTTTGCTGGAACTACACATTAATTCTCTACCAAACTCCAGCTGATAAAACATGTAAGCCCCGCAACACCATCACATAGTCACTACTCAATTAAAAATTAAAAAGAAGTTAAAAGACCAGGCTGGAAGTGGGGACAGCCAGGCTCTTGGCTCTGCTACAGGCACTCGCAGAAGGAAGGATATCTCACCTCCCATCCCATGAGAGCCCCAAAGACCAGGCTGTCCCAGCAGGGAGGCTGTACCAGCCACCCCACAGTTCACAGCCCTGATGCTTCCTCGAGCAGCTGGGTCACGGCCACAGGCAGTCACCGCGGGCACACAGCACCGCGCGCTCACAGTGTAAGCCGCTCTCTCTACCAGGCTGCTTGCTATTCAAAGGCACCTGAAGAAGTAAGGAGCCATACCAATTTCCCAAGCACCCTCAGCATGGCAGCTGTGCTCTCACAATGGTGCTGGCTGGCCACTGTAGGCTTCTTGGGTAGCTACCCTGCTACTCTGCACAGGACAGAAGGCCACCACCAGCCCCGGCTGAGGAGTGCTGCCAAGGGGCTGGAGGAAATGGGCAGAAGCAGCTTTTCAGGCTGCATCTGCCCCTCCACTCAGCATCTGCTGCCTTCCTGAGGGCAGTGGGAACATGCAACCTGAATAAAATCAGCATTCTACATAAAGAAGTACTGATTACAAAGTGAAAAATAATTTATCTTAATATTTATCCCAGTTACACCTATAGTTGCTAGTGAAAATGTACCAAAAAAAAAAAAAAAGCAAAAGCTAACAGCACTTGTTTCTATTGAAGTTCTTGAGGATGGGAAGGTATTTTATCTTACTTTACCACACATTACTTATGTTCACTCAACAGCTTGCTGCTAACATTGAGTGAGATTCTGCCCTTGGTTAACTGGTGAAAATCTTGAGTAACAGCCACTGAAGTGGATCAAGTTTTTTTGGATTTACGCCACTAAGTGAGACAGAATGTGACCCCTTATCAGTGCTTTTTTGCTTTGAGTATACAAATATTTTATGCATTTCAATGAGTGACAGAATGCAAAACTTGCAAATATTTATTTTTAGATGTATGGGGAAAAAGCAATTAGAGCTAAAAATGTTAAGAATGAAGAAATCACTTAACAGAAGCAATTATGTTGGGCACATAAACAGCTCTGCCTTCAGACATTTTATTCAAATACTGCAGAGCACACTAGAAAATATCAATTGTTTAAAAAAGCTGCAAGTATTTTTTCACAACTGAAAAATCAATCATTATAAACAACATCTGGGGATCATTAATATCTTACTCTACAGTTGAATTAACAAAGTAAGAAAGAAGTCTGACCAGAATCCAGAACATTTCCAGATTCACTTTTTCAAGCTGGAAGCTTATGTTTGCAGAGGTGGGGTGGGAGGAAAGAGGAAATGTACATTTATCTATATTGTATATAGCACTATTGTGCAATAATCATTATTTCTCCTCCGGCTATGTTCTGGTTTTGTTTTCAGACAGTTATGATTTGAAATATTTACCTAAGTCACCCTGCCGAGGACCTTGGAAAAGGTTTACATATTTTTCAGACTGTTGGAGATGCCACCGTAAAGCTCCACCTAAGGAGCTCCCAGTATCCATGCTAATAAAAAGCCTCCATACTTTTCATATCACATTTCTAAATGCTTGAAAATTCTAGTCTTAGCAGACGAGCACTAACAGCAATTCCACTCTAACATCACATCTGTGTTAAAAAAAACAAAAGCCCAAATTATCTATCTGGAAACTTCAGGGTTTTCTGAATTTCACTGATATAAATTACCCTGCAGGTGACCACAATAGTCAATAGCAATAATGCTGATACTTTACGTCAGCTGAAAGACATTAAAAAAACACCCTTTCAGGCCTAAGTACAATTTTTGTTCTAGAGCTGGTTTTAAAAGAAAAGCCAGCTTTGACTCACACAAAGTCACCAACAGGAAAACTGTAATTCATTTAGACTGGAAACATTCTTTCGTCTTTCTTTTTTTTTTTTTTTTAAGTCTCATTCCCTGCCAAAGTTTTGTTATGTTTTTCCCCTAAACAACTGATTTTATCTGTGAGTCACAAAGTTCTGTAAACTGAGATGTATAACGAAAGCAAAGACCACATTTCAGCTATACCAGGAGTAATGGTACCATTCTATACCCTGAAGTCATCCGCTTTCATCGTACACATTTTTTCTGGCACATGACCTATCCCTAAAATGTTCCTCTGTCTTCATAGTGCTGTCCTGCCGTGGCTTCCCTGGTCAATGACAAGACGGAAGGTAAGCCTTCTGAAACCACTGGTCCAGAAACCCCAGTCACTGGGAGGAAGAGTAAGTCATCCATCACTCCTAACCACTCCCTGCCAGCCCTGGAAGTGAGAGAATCTGCTTTCTGCATTGTTTTACAGGGAGATCTGAGTTGTTGAAAGTTTTGGATTTTGTTTTGGTTTTAATGGAGATGATTCTGCCCAATGCAAGCAATATATTGTTAAGTTTTTTGGGGGGAAAAGGGAAGAGGAGGAAAATTGGGACTGCAATGCCCTTTACGCATTTTTTTCAGTGAGCATTTTCCCTCTGCATTGCTCATGGAAGATGTTTCTTTTTTCGAAGAAAAAAATATATCAATACCACAGCAGGATGTAGTTCTCCACTTTTTGGTATGAAATGTTTTATAAAAAATTGGCCTTTACACGCCACAATAAAACTTTTAACCTTCATTTGGGGGTGAACAAGTGTTTACAGTACCCCAGGGACCAAACAGCTTGTTTAATAGCATATTGGACCCAGCATGCTATAAAAATAATCCAGAATGATTTAAAATTTACCAAATAGATTTTTAAAAATCAAGAAGAAATAAGGTATTTGGGTTTCTCTCACACTCCTGTTTATAGAAAAAGCAACCCCATGCTTGCAAAATTAAAGAGAGCCTTCTGGTTTATCTTTAGCAGGCAGGATTTATGTTTATCTAGCAAAGTGCCATGACAAATACTTCCGTGTGAGATTTTCACCTGGCGAAGCTGATGGAGCTGTAGAAATCCGCCATCACTCAAGCATCTGACCCTCCTCCTTCTAAGCTGCATGTCTGTTCCCGCTGCCCTGTGAGTCCCCAAGCCTGGAGAAGGTGGAGGCCATGCTGACAGACACATCTGCGTGCTCCCTTGCTGCAGGGGCCCACATGCATTTATGTGGCAATGCAGTTCGCAGCTGGGTGGCAAAAGGATCCATGCTCATCGATGCACCCTGGAAGTCACTCCATGCAGTGGGGCAGGCACAAGTCCGGTAGAAGGCCAAGTCACCTTCTTTGGACAAGCAAATGCAGAGGACATGCTTCTCTAGCAACAACTGCACACTGATTTCTGCCCAGATACACCTTCTGGACATTGCACAGAAGTGCAGAGAGATCTCTTTGGTCTATAATGAAAACTATTAGGAACGCCATTTTTTCATTCCTTCCCTCTTGCAGCATGTATGACCACACAGAAAAGGCCAGTAAATTATATGCATTTACAAAAGTTACTCAGTAACAGTAACCCCAGAGGCTGATAAATGAAAAAGATTTCAAAAAATGTCTCGAGTTGAAGAGAAATTAATTGTTCAGCTGGCACGTGTTATTTTATTTTAAGGGAGCAGGGGAATGAGGAAACAGGGTTTTGTTTTCTTCCACATGCCAGTTAGCAGGAGCAGTTAGATAACGGAAGGCGTAGTGAGCTCTAGCCTGCGCAGAGAACTAAAATGAGGTCATGAAGAGAACAGATCCCATTTGCTCAACCTGCTGTGTCCAACTGGTCCCTCCCTTGGGCAGGCAGACAGCCCATGGGGCTGCACAGCAGGGATGCTGCTGCCACTGCTGCCCAGGCCCAGCCTGAGGTCTCCCTGTGGCCCTCGCTCAGTGCCACCTGCAAGCCTGTACGTGCCAGGCAGGGCTCAAGCCTTTGTGCTTCAGTTTGACTGCGGACAACTCCACTCCAGCCTCCTCTGCAGGTTCAAGATCTCAGATTTCTTGTTCCTAGCCAGCATCACCAGTATTTCTCTATCCACCTGGACTGTTTCGTGCTGGACAGAACCTCTAATTACTCTTACTTCAGGAGGGGAACAGGTATACAGTCTGACTGTGGTCACACCCATGAACTTTGGCTATCAAGACATCCAAGCATGGCTTGTCTTCTGCTTTCTGAACAGAAGCATCAAAAGCTTGTTTGCATTCTGGAGGGGAACCCTCCAAGGCAGTCAAATTAACTAATCAGTAGTTATATCAACAAGAATGGGAGCAGGAGGCTTCCCACTCACAGCAGTCTTTCCTCTGGAAATGGAGAGCAAGTTCTTCCCTGGCAGGCTGCAAAGAAATAGATGCAAATGTTTGAGCCTTCCAGCTGCCGAGCCAATTCCTCAGCAGTCTGCTTCTCCGATGACCTCCCCGATGGGATGTTGTGGCACAATGAACCAAGTTAGAAGAGAATCCAAAAAGGACTCTGCAAGAAAATCAGTCCTGAATATTCTGCCCAAACCACCTTGGGTACGTGCCACACAGCAGTGCATGGGCAGGACAGAGGCAGGCGCAGGTAGCTGCAGTGTTGGCAGCAGGTACTGGCTGTGGTAGCCCACACCGAAGCTGGAGGTGACGCTTGCCGCAGCCTAAACCTTACAGAAGCTCTGTGAAAATACAGAGGCCATCCACACGAGACTGCCTGAAGCATTTAAACATCTCTTCCAGCCATATCTGCAGGAGCTCAAAGAAAGCACTACATACCTCTTCTACTTAAAACAGTCCCACACCAAAAAACCATTATTTGTTGTCAACAAAAATTAACTTTTCTTCCTCATTTACACTTTATTTATTTTTGTTAAACACTACAGAATGGGGAAAAAAGGGGGGGAGCATGAGAAGGAGGCAGAGTTGAACAAAATGTTTTTGTTATAAATGTATAATAAAAGTAGAGAGAATACTACTTCCTGGAAAAACATTTCTCTCTATGCCTTGTCTAACAGGGACAACAGCTTACATGCTGTGGTGAACGAGGCTCTTTGTAAAGGTGTTTCTGATGTCTCACTTGCGACATGCTGTATCTGTTGCACAGCACTCCAGTGTGCAGAGAATGTGTAACACCTTCCCCAATAGCAACGTTTCTGAAGAAGAACCAGCAACCGTATCAGAAGCCAGCACTTCCCACATAGACATTAGTAGACTCCATTTCCCAAATTTAGTACTCGCTTTAGAGTTTGAGGAATTTCAGGTGATGGGCAAATACACATGTTTCTATCTTGTTCCTTCTGCATACTTCTTTCATTTGCAAGGTAAGAAATATTAATTCAAATTAAACATGTCTGGATCTCCTTATAGACACCTTTTAAGAATTTAGTCACATCTCTGTAATCTGGTTTCCCCCCAGATTTGACTGAGAGATACCAGTGCCTTAAAGTAATCCATTTATCTACTGTACCACCCTGCCTCTGTTTAGCTTTAGCAGTCATCACTTTCCACATGTGACATCCATCTACATGATATCAACGTAAACTGTTTGTATAACGAAGTGTTGTATGTTTTATTGTCCTGCCAGCAAAGAAAAGGATAAAATAGCACTTTGCCTGTTGCCTTCAACAAAGGTAGTATAATTGACACCATACATTTTGCAATACAGAAACGGAACCATACATTGGCCAGTTTTTAATTCCTAATACAGCAGGGCTTGCAAATTTTGCCACCATTATTTTTCTAAGAAATACTTTTAAAAAGTAGTATTTTTTTTTTTGGTTTTATAGGCATTTTAAAAAATCTGCTTCTTAAACCAAACTAGATTTTAAATACACACTATTAATTTCTACAGCTAAGATTTCTGTGGCTCTGGTTTGATAATGAGATAATTGCCTCGCAAAGGTCAAGAGAATGGCATAGTTAGCTTTCAGAGACGGAACAAAGCACTTGCTATGGTTCACTAAGCGTAGTTTCTGCATCACTCCACATGTCTTTGATTCATCTATTACTAATATTCCATGATACACTTACATTATGGATCCAACTATTTCAACAAACCTGTAATCAAGGAATGACCCTGAATAAAATACTCCACAGAAAGCAGATGGTACGCTCATCAAACGCCTTCAAGCCTAAAATAACCTTTCCTATATAAAAAGGATAGTCAATTAAAACTGAACTTCACATTCTGAGCTGGAGCTCAGAGTAAATAAAAATCAACAGGATACTATTGAGTTATTGGACCAAACTTCTAGGGTATTTCATTCATTTTTTCACCACCCCCACACCCCCTAAGAGCAACCAACACTTTTATTCATAGCTTATTCAAAGCCTGTAATGTTTTGTGTGAGTGTGAGCAGACTTGACAGTTTGGGCCTGATCCTGCAAAAGCCTGACATCACGGAATTAAAACTGTTTACAGCAGCAATGTGCTCCAGTGATGACACCATGTGAAGAAGGATCTCTCTTGCCTGTCAGAAGCCGATAGGTGCAGCAGCAGAGGAGCAGTCCTATACCCTACCTCACAAAACGCCCCAATGCCGCTGGTTGGGTCAGTGTTTCTCTGCCACAACAAGGCTTGGACTGGGTGCCAAGCTCAAAGCCAGCGTGCTAGAGTTAGGAAGAAGGGGAGATGATTCTCCCATCACAGGCATCACTGAACCTCTTGCAGCTCACTCCCATTATTATATGTTAAATGCATAATCAGAAATTCTCTCTCCAAGAGACCACAAGAGCTTCCTTGCAAAGATGTAAGGATCCACACAAAAAAAGGTGTCATCCACTGCTATGCAAACAGACTTTGCTCGCATTAGCCACAGCGCTCATCCATCTGGTGATATGGGTAATAAAACTTAATTCTCACAGCACAGGTATACTGCTAAAGAAATCACACTGGACTGGAGTTATCCTGGGTGTGCACACCACAGGCATTCTGCCACATACTCAGCAGCACATCCGCTGCCCTTGGGTTGATCTGACACACACAAAAAAAGGTGTGAAATCACCTGGCAGCTATCAGGAGTTGAATCTTGCAGCCCTCTCTCCCAGCTGTAAGGGGCTGCATACTCCTCTGGAGCTGCACAGTATTCTCTACACCATTTGAATTAAGAGGTCACCTCCAAGAAGTGCCTCTACACTTGTAAAATCAAGCTCCTGGCACTGGCAAAGCCCCCACTGAAAAAGCCCACATTCCAGGAAGGCCAGAAATACACCAGCTATAGCTGACATTTGTTCAGGGCCCTGTGAGCATAAACGCAGTTGATGAGCACTCTGCAACAGCAATGAGATGCACAGGGACTCTCTCCTATTTTGCATTTGTTAGCATACTGCACAAACAATGACTTTAAAAAAAACCAACACACTTTGTAAAGCTTCTGGAAAGACATAGGCTATAGGCAAATGGTTAAGGTAGATAAATTTCGAACCCAGACAAGAGATCCTTTCACTCGTACCGAGTAACTGTGCTATAAACTCTACCCGTGTAACGTTATCTTTGATTGTGATAAACTCAAGTTGCAACTCAGATCACTAGTGGCTAGAAGCCTTCAGTCTCACAGAGGAAAAAGCACATTTGGTACTTAACATTTCAAACATAAATAGCATTGGTTCACTTCAAAGGAATCACATCTTCCCCTTGAAAATCAGTGGACACTTAAAAAGAAGAAAAATGTCTTCACTTGTGAGAAAAAGAAAATAGCTGTAATGTGACTTACCAAACTCATCACATATACTTTCATTTTCTATTAGAGTAGGATGATCAAATGTGTCCCGACAGTAGAAGATTTGGGGGTTCTTGCTCGTTACTGCAATGCCTCCCAGGGCTAAAACAAACTGGTCTGTTAGTATCGAAGAAGGCTTATCCTGAACGCGCTTTAACATGGAACGGTATCGACAGTACTGTGGATAGCTGAGAATTAGCAGATTTGAATCTTCATCATCCTCACCTGGAAGAAGGAAAGAAAAAAAAATACTTAGTATGTCAGAAAAATACAAAACAAGAGCTGTTACTCAAGTATCTCAGAAAACCCATGGCCCACTGGTTCAGTCTTTTCTCAAGACCTATCTTTTATAGCACAGTGGTTTTCAAAAGAAAGGTTAAAAATAGAAATTTTTAAAAAGTTTATTGAAACAGCTTCTCTTCTGGCTTTCTGTTCAGTTCTCCCATGCTTACCCAAAAGGACTACCTGGATGAGTAAGAAAACAGCTCTCTGCAGAATTTGGCAATAGCGTGAATCAGTGCTCTCCATACTTTGCCAGCTTGGCTGCTTTGATAGAAATATTATCTGTCATTTTTATTCAGTTCCATCTACAGCCTTACTGAACTCATGTTTACACCAGCTAACATCTTTTAAAAATAATAATATACAAACCCCAGAGCATACAGCTATTAATTCTCCTTTGAAGTGTCTGATACTGGCAGCTACAGCCCCTGGGCCAGGGAGGTGGGCTGGCCTGACCTGGTCATTGATGATAAGCTATCCCAACAGGTGGAAATAACTTTCCTCACATTAATTGCAAATGCAGCAGGACTCAATAAAACACCTACAGAGCATAACGAGCAAATGAATTTTCAAACAGCTCATACTGTCAAAATGTGGGCTCAAAATATAAAGCAATCTAGAGCTCAGACTTTTCCATTCCCCCAGGTTTTAGCTGATATTAGGCATAAAGGCGGTAGATTTTGAAATATCGCAATCAAGTCTCATCATATGATAACCAGCAGGAAACTAACAGCAAAAAAAACCCCCACAACAACCAGAGATGCAAACATAAGAAATTATTCATTTGCAGGTATGCAGCCAGTACATAACAGCACTTCTTTTTATGCTCATTTATCTCCTCAGGTGGGGTAACTGAACATGGCTTTCCACGCATGCCAATGAACACAAAGCAAGAGTATTCACTTTACGTTTTCTGCGGTACTCTGATTACTGAATAACTCAGCTATTTCTTCTGTCAGAGACAAAAGGTCTACTACTTAATCCCATTACCAATACTGAAATCATCTTTCTTACCCTTGAAGTAAAAATCACTCCAGATATTGAAAGAAATGTCAAATCAGTTCTCCCCAACTAAATACGATGGCACAACTCATCTTGATTCGTGTGAGGCAATGGAAATGTTGACACATAAAAGGCTAAATTTTAAGAAGTCTCTGGAAGCAGATATATCACCTAGAATGTCATCACTGCAGATGAATGCAATGCTGCAAAAAAAATCAACATGGCATAGGGACTTGGGAAGTACTGTTTTTACAAGCACAGCTCCTGAAAGGCATCACTTTTAAAAACTCAGAACCTTCCTCACTACCCTGACATAGGTGGGGAGATCAAACAACTTGTGTAAAAAAGTAAGAGTAATACATTTTGGTAAACAGCACTGACATTAATTTTCTAGGAAAATAAAATTTATGGCCCTAAAAACTCTTTTGGTCAATAAGGATGTGGTCATGCTTTTCTTTGTTTTCAACAAGTAGCCCATAAGCCTACACAACAGCGCAACTGAGTCAATTGCTCCTAGGAATAAGGCACTCTCTTCTTTATTAGGAAACTCTAAAAATCAGATCAGGAAAACTGTTCTAGGAATTAACGAGCACATGATCCATCTTTTAGCTCCTCTGAGAGTTTCATATACGCCTGCCTGACAGTTATTACTACTTTATACCTTTGTGTAGATAGTGGTGAGCTGAATCTGTTGATCTGACAGCACTTTTCTTATGCCAGGATGTGGTCAGCTTTTTAAACAGGGTGTATAAAAATGTATGTCCCACGTGCTTTTGTAGTAAACCATTGGTTTCTAGACAAATGTGCTGTAAGTCCCTGTGTGGAATTACACAAACTTTCTACCCCTGACAACTGACAACTTAACTCAAACCCCTGGCATAAATTAAATATATTAATACAGGATTGCTTTATACATGCTTGTGCAACCCCAATGAGTACTTTACGATGCATTTGTTTCCCTTCCTTATTCACTCCAGGTTCAACAGATAAATCTAAGAATGAACAAAGGCTGAATAAACTGAAGATTTGTTTAGTGAAAGACAAACAGAGTGTTCCTGGAACAAAGACTTTTTTTTCTCAACCACGCCCACATGAGAAAAGAGAAACCAAAGCAGACCAATCCCTAGTACAACGCCAGCCCAAAGAAGAACTATTTTTTAATTTTAGCGAAATCCAACATGTGCCACTTAATGGTGGGCTTAGTGTGTATTGCTGATTATTTTTCATAGATATGATCAGAAAGAGTTTACTCTTAGGAGGAACAGAGATCAAATTGTGGACCACATCCGTTAAACTCCAGAAAGACAATATATTTTCTAAAAACATTTCAGATCTTAGAAAACCAAGATGCCGAATTTCTGAATCTCATTTTAGCTTCAGCAGAGAGAACATGGTAAAAGATAATACCTACAGTACGCCGCTTGTAAGGCTCAACTGAAATCACTCTAATCCCATGCTTATATCATAATTGTGTCTTTTAATAACCCCATCCAATGTCAGTTTTTCACTTATTTATATATTTCAGGGCTGAAAACAGAGAAACTGTAATTAGGAGGCAAGGTTCCACCCCTGCCTTCCAAGCGCCGCCTATATATGCATAGATGTAATCCAACAGTTCCCTTTGTGAGGGGTAAAGAGAGCTGGGATTTGGCACAGCCTGGCATTTATGTTGGATTACATGTTCTTCGAGTTGTCTTTGTAAGTAAGAGATGCATGAAATGCCAAACAATGAATCTATGCAAGAACTGACTTTTCAAATCAGCACAACCATTTTTAATATGTAACGCAAGACAATTAAAGCCCCAAAAGAAAAAAAATAAAGCCTGCTAAAGCATGAATTCCTAACAAATCCATCTAGAGCCAGAACTATTTAGAGAACGAGCACAGAAATACAAAACTGTAACTCTCTTTTTGTTTGCTTGTTTCGGAAACATCAGCCTATAATGTTATTGCTAACCGCCATAATCTACTCTCAACATCAGTAAGCTTTTTTTTTCTTTAAAAAGACCTTCACACCAGGATTTTATAGAGCTTGATGGAAAAACTATGCATGTTCCTTCCTGTACCTAATTACCTCAACTGCAAAAGCTGCCAAGTATTTTGCCCTTTAGTTCTTTTAATCGTATTAGTGCAAATGCATTTGGATGCCAACAGAAACAAACATTTAAAGATTTTTGCTTAAAAGATTCCAAATATGTACGAGGCTAGTGCTAGGAAAGCACAATCCACTTCTTCCCAGAAAACACAGAGTTATTTCTGTGGAAGAAATATGAATTTGTGCCTCTTGTAAGACTAAATGTCTAGTTTTGACCCAATTTTAAGTAAAATAATGTCAATATGAACTGCTCTCACAATGATTTATGCTACCTTCTGTTACTTTATTACATTAGACATTCCTTTCTCTAAGCTTTATACTTTTCGCCGTGCTCCTAGCAACCACATAAAGGCTGAGCACCAACTTTACATGCCTGGCACCCTTCCAGGCTCAACTGTTATTGATAATTATATTGAAGTTTCAATTTAATTGCTACTCTGTTGTGACACAGAATATTTTTTGTAATTAGGCATTTCCCATTTTCTGTCCATTCATTTTTTGTATTACTGAAAACAATTTTTTTCCCCAGAAAAAATAAGCAGAACAATGATAAGGGTACGTACATCTGTTACTATCATTACCAACATGGTAATGTGAAGGAAAGAAAAAAAATTAAAGGAAAAAAATTGTGAATATAATTTCTCGGAAGGTAATTTTCTTTTCAGTTTAAGTGCTCTTATTCTTCTTACAGTTACTCAATGATTTCCTGTTCTAATTACAAGACATTGTACAGAAAGTAATTTTTAAAAAGGAAATGTACTAGAGTAGGAGGCTAAATAGCGTCACTTGCTTGGTATGGTCTGAAATTCCAAACTTTTACATCTCTTTTATCAACTCTCTGCTCTACCTTTGTGCAATATATTCTACCACAAATCTACCATCTCTTCTGAGGCAGTTAACTCAAATGTATACATCAAAGAGAAGAACACACTTGCAGTTAAACTGCAGGCAAAAGAAAAAAAAAATTTTTTTTCCTCCTCACTGTAGCTGGTAAATTGGAGGCAAGCCAAGCCTAAGAATGGAAAATATTAAAAAGTTTAAAAAAAAAAAAAAAAAAAAAAAAGAAAGAAGAAAGCTTGATTAAAAAGCGAGAGAAGAGATATTCAGTTCTAAGTCTAAATGAATAAGCCACAAACTATTTCATAAAAACATACTGTGACGTAAATTACACATCAGTATTGCCCTGTTGTGGTTATTTTGAGAAATGGCTTGTACTGTAAGTCAGCTGGTAAAACCCCACCCTTAATGATTTTGTAATTCTCCATACAGCAATCAACTGGAGCAGTCATGAAATTGCCAAGAAGGAAAACAGACAGAGCTGTAGAGAGTTTGTAATAAAAAGATAATGTACTTTTAACATAACAGAAGTAGAAGATTGGTTTTATTAACTAAAAAAACTACTTAAAAGGTCCCAGGCTTGCCATTTGTTTTGATAAATGTTGACACAGATCTTCATAAGATAAGCAATGGAACTATCAGGGGAACCAGATAAAATGGGACAATGCTTTGGTGTGTGGGTAGCAAATTGAGCAAAGGAGTTATTTGGAATATAGAGCAAAAATGAAGGAAGTTGCAGGGTTCTGTCCGTCAGTCTCCTCCCTGCCCTCACCATCCTGCCTTCCTTCATTACTCTCAATTACTAAGGGGGTGTCCCAGACTATGCACATATTATAACCAGCTTATCATTGCTTGTATGCATGGCTTTGACCATATCAATATGCAGCAGATGCAGAGGTAATGGAGGACACATCTGGATGTCTGGAAGGACTGGGATTGGCAAGGGTTAGCTGTGCTGACTGAATGCAGCTGTGACTCCCAAGGTGGGATGTCTCTTGACAGCTGCAGAGCAGTGTTGAGGTGGAACTGCCCTCCCCCAAGACCCTCAGCAACCCACTGGAACACACATGATGGGACTCATTTCATACTATACTGCATTTTCAGTTTACAACAGTTGTGTGGATCCCTCTGCAGTTAGAGATATCTCCTTCCAACCTGCTGTTTTGTAAGATATGGATCAACTCACTCTCTGGAGGTACTACTCTCCCATCAATGACAACTAGCTTAGTTTAAAGGCTTAACTTGCAGATCAAATTAAGCGAGTGAAATTAATTCCACCTAAGTGACAATGCAGTCTGCCCTATGCCAAATCAATGGTCCAAATGAAAGCTAAAAAAAATTCCCTCCCAGTTGACACACTTGCCATCGAGATCAAAAAGGTTGATCTCACCAGTGGCAATGGATTTTGGCTCTTCCAGCTCTTAAGATAGAAAACAGTTCTCTTTCCTTTGTTCTACTCCTTTGGCAAGGACTTTCTGCAGTATGGACATGAGAACACAGGTGTAGACAAGACAAAGACGTGTGTAGCTGACCCTTCAAAACCAGTGAGTGCAGGTCAGACAGACTCTGCGCATCTCAAAACTGCCTCTTTTAATAACAACCCAAAGCGAGATACCACTGCTTTCCAGCAGGCAGAAACAAAGTTATTACATAATTACCTAAAATCCCAGAAGCTCTCAAAAAGTCTAAAAGCAATAGAAACAGCAGAACAATGGAAGAGTAACCAGGAGGAAGAAGAAATTGGGTCTTTATTACCCAAACACCTTTAAGAGGAATCATGTAATGAGAACACCTTCCCTTACCACTATCCAGTCATCTGCCAGACACCCCCAAATCATCGCCCCGATAACTGCAGCTGTCCAAGAAGCAATGACAGCTACATCTCTGGGTATGACAGAAAGCATGGCTCTCCCAACTCACGGCATAATTATGTCTGGCTCTTTGTTTGACCACTTCTCACACCAAATCCTCCATGCAGAACCAAGGCTAAGAACCCCAGCAGCAACCAACGTCCCTTTGCACCAGGCTGCTGCGATCAAGGAGCAACATTTGAGGAGTTCAGGTAGCAGCAGCAGCAGCACAAAATGACTTCTCCACACTCTAGCACACCAATCCACTCTCTCTCCAGTAATTAGGGAAGACTTATAAAACACAGCTCTTTCAATCCACCTTGCCTTTTCACTCCCATAGTCTTTGTTCACTCTAGTAACACCACTTGGTTTGCTTTGGCTGGCTAATTAATCACGAGACCTAAAAATATCAATCTAAGAATCATATTTTTGTCACAGTTAAATGCAAATACTGTAATAATTTAGCCCCATGAGATGGGGCAGGAAATCTGTGGGTTTGGGTTTAAATAAATTTGGATGAATTATTGACACAACAGGGATACCGCTTTGTTGGCAGGACCCATGCTACTCATCCTTGCTTTGAGAATCCCCCTCTATTTGAATGCTAATGCAATCAAGAACAAAGGCAACGTGTTGCAGGATACAGAACACAGTGATTACATTTATGTTTACCAGATAATGACGATGTTAACAAGTTGCCTGTAATTCTTACGTGGACGTTTGCCTGTCTGATTTTGCTTTTAAATTGATCAAAACACAAAAGCCGGACATTTGCCTGTCTGACTTTGCTTTTAAATTGATCAAAACACAAAAGCCATTTCTGCCAATATACAGAATAAAATGCTCAGCCTTTCTGCATGTATCAGATGTTTCTTCCCTTGTAAGGATGAGACAGAGCTAATTCTCAGAATTTCGTGCTACTTCCCCAGCCCTCTGTTTTCTGTCATAGTGCCAGCAAAGCATCAGCCGTTCAAAGAATTCCTAAGATTAGTTTAACATTTGAAAGAAAGAGAATACTCACAAATCTACTGGAGATTGAAACCACTGTTAAACCCAACAGCAATACAGCCATTTAAAAAAAAAAAAAGAAAAAAGCACCATCTAATACATACTTAAAGCACATGGTTGAAGTACATTTTACAGTTGGTGATTTGGATCCAAGTTGTTCTAGTCCTACCTAATGGGAACTAAACAGACTATGTTGATTGATGACTGACAGTATGTCCATATAATTGAATCCTCCATAATATTTCTTTCGTTAAATCACTTTGAATTTGAATCATAAATCCAATTTTTGAAGAAGACGAAAGAAATTTAATACTGAACAAGTTTCCAACCACGCATTCAACATTCTTTTTCAGACCCTAATCCAATATTCAGCTCCTCATAACTGCAGCTTCTACCCTGCACTCCCAGGATCCTCCTGCACCTTAGGAAGCAGGTTTATGAGGTGTTTCTAGACTCAAAAGAAGAGTGACTGACAATCGTCATTTCCAGCTTTTATATAACCCTTCCATCCACAGGCCTCAAACTGCTTTATGGAGATGAGTAAAAACTATTATCCCCATTACACAGAGAGACAAACTGAGACAGAGAGCTTAAAGGATTTATTCTACAGCATCAAGCAACTTAGAGAGCAAGGGAGAGAGCAGACTGGCCAGGCAGAAATCCTTGTTGGGGGTGTTTCTGGGTAAGTGAGACTTTCCCAAGTTTCCCTGAAAGGGAAGTGGCAATCTCTGGCCACCCCAGCCACCCTGCCTGCCTCCACCAGAGACAGGGGATGAACCAGGCAGGGGCTCTGTACTGAGGCTTCTCTCCTACCACAACTGTTTTCCCTGTCCTACACAATCCCAGTCACTCCTTCACTTTATTTGGCTGCTGCCCACCTGTGATTATCTTCCCCCTTCATGGAGGGTTTGCAAAGCAGTGGTTCACCCTCCTGCCAAATGGCAGGTGACTGCTGTGATGATAGCTGCAGGAGCACGAGAAAAGTAAGCTGATGTTGGGGACGCAGCCAAGTTCAGAGCTGGGCTGTGAAATCATCTTCCTACCTCTCAAAACTTCCTTCTCTCCTTACTCCTCAGGTCACAGGCATGGGCCAGCCCATGTCCAAACAGCCATGGATGGCTACAGTAAACCACTCTGATATAAAAGGTTTTTAAACTGCCCTATTAGCTTTCTAAAGCAGATGGAGACTGGGGGAAGGGGGAGATTGATTGTAGAAGGGAGCACATGCTGCCTGTCCTCTTGAATGTTCTGGGTCATGTGGACCATTCAGGTTGAATGTGCATCAGCTTTAAAACAAGTATTTATCCTGGTTGTCCTGGTTACTGATAAGCAGCTTCAATTCTGCTGATAACAAAAAGAAGAAAGAATTAAAAAGGGGAGGGGGGCTGAAAACATAATTTGGTAATATGACGAAGCCAAGAAGAGGAATTAAATCATACTAAACAAGCCAATTGTACTGTAAATGGCTCTGCCTCTGTATTTGCTTTTAAATCATCTAAGGCTCTAACATGGCAGCTGCTTCAGTTTTAACAAACAAACAGTAAAAATCCCTTTTAATAACGAAAGGAAATAATGATATACTTTGCTTTAGCTGAATTCAAACATAATTTAATTTTTCCTGAGGTGAGATTTGCACAGGGAACAATCAGATAATAAGTGTTATCATTCTCATAGACAAAACTGAACCAGCACTTTGCAATTCAAAGTGCTATTTAATGCACCATTTTCAGCAATCTCTGAACACCATCCAACATAGCACTGAACTACGCTTCAGTACTTACACATAAAGCCTGATCCTGCAAATACTTGGGCACGGGAGTTATGCTGCTGTTGCTGAAGTTACATGTTCCCTAAAGCGCCTTCATGAAGGGGGTCACATCCAGGAACTTTTCCTACAACACCTTCTCATATTCTTTATTACTATTACTACGGTTATGTGTCTTGGTCTCTTTTTCTTCTGAAGTGTAGCACTACGCAGAGAAAATACTGGAGAATAAAACCCGCTCCTTTTGCAGAGAAACATGCAACTAGAGCCACTGGCAAGAGAGGGGCACGTATTTTTACGGCAATGACAATTAACCACTGGAACAATGAGCTCAAAGACATAACAGGTTCCCCAATCCAGTGCCCAAGACTGAAGCTTTTTTCCCTGAAGATATTCTCTGGTCTGATGAGTTTTAAACTTCTGGTCTGTTACTTGTCCTCTGTGCTGAAGAGGTCCAGGACAAATTCACACTTGCTTGGGAAAATTTTAAGGCATGAAAAACAGGAAAAAATGGAAAGCCACTCAGAGTTAAAATGAGTTACTGGGTTTAATATCAGAGTAACTGGGTCTCCTGTCCTCTCATCTCTCTTTCACCTCTGCACACCATTCAAACACAAATGAGAGGCATACACAGCTTTGCTTATAAGGGACTGTTACACCACCTCTTCCACACAGCAGAATCAACTGCCTTCATTTTCCACTGCCCACAAAAGTATGAGTCAAAAGCCTTATCTTGGTGTTTCACACGAGGCCCTTTCACTATCATTCTGAAAATTCAGAGGAACTGCGCCCTCCCTGAAATAGCAATAGCAGAAGCTGCCGGCCCCAGAGCTGTGACATGAGGGGTGGAGGATGGAAATGGTCCAGTGATTTAAACAGTCGAGCTCCGCTTTTGACGTTTATGCCCTCTTTGAAACCCTTAATGAAGTAACAACCCCGTTAATTCTTGCAGGGTATTTAGTACACATAAAAACTGCATTATCTACTATTTACAATTTACTACACACAAGCAGTATCTGGCTCTGTATAAAAATAACAAGCTCACTGTAACCCTCCGCTCCCTAACCATACTGCTGATTTCTTTGACACATGGAGAAGTGAGAATAATTACATTTTACTGAGTGCGTCTCATTACACTGATTTAAGTAAGATTTCCAAAGCTGCAAAAATATGCTTTTCGATTTCATTTGTTTCTAGCAATTCACTCTGAAGACTGTTAGTAAAACCTTCAGAAATCATCATCAATATGGACAAAAATTGTACCCTTCTCATGTGGACATTTGACAGAGGGATAATAGGGTCTAGAAAGACCACAGTCAGACGTTGCTTTTCTATTTAATGTTTCCTTCTGTGCCAAACATAATATAACAGACAAGTGTTAGAGAGACATGCAGGGGGGAGCCTGAATAGAGAGCTTTAAAAGAGGTCCTTAATAGAGAAGCTGTATGCTTAGTCTTCAACAACATTCAATGGCAATTTATTTGCAGCCATTTTCTCATGTAACCTTTCACACGGGAGCAGGTAAGATACAGCACAAGACAATTTGTCAACTGCCAGATATGAACAAAAGAAAGCATTTTTAATAAGCTTCAGTGGCTCCTTGTATTTGTTTTGCAACATGTTAATAACTTTCTTGGAAGCCAATCAAAGACAAGAAGAGAAAAAAAGTCAAGCTGGGAAACAAAAACCACAGTTAAAGAATTTTACAGATAAACTTGTGTTATCATCTACTGTGTAATAATGCTTAAATCCAGGAGTGGCAAGGAATTAGAATTAGCACGAAGCCATTTAAAAAAAACAACCAAAATGCAATTACAGAAATGCTAGCACCGTATGTTTTTTTCCCAAGAGTTTGCTGTCCTTTATCTCATCCCAGCGTATTACATACCGGTTCCCCAATACAACCGTACTTTGGTTCTCCTCCTTCCTGGCAAAAAGGTGAAACTCAACCTGAGGACTGCCATGAGGAAAGGTCAGTTGGGAGCTGCCAAACTCCAGGCTACCAACCCAATTCCCCTGCACCATGCTCCCCCAGCTACTCAGGGAGTCTCATCTCCTAACTGAACTTCTCATGTGGCACCAAATAACCCCCAAATTGTTGCTCTGCAAAACCACCCAAATGTAGCTTCAATAGCTGTTACTAGGTATATGAGTAAGTCTGTGGTTGCTCATTTAATCCAATTCTGCATCACAGCAAAGCAAACTCAAGCTGAACAGAGTAGTAATAGGAAGAAGGTGTAGAGGAAAAGGTATGTAATGCACTCCCTTGTCTAGGATATGAGGACCAAAACCAGAGCGATATGCAGGACAAGACAAACAAACCAACTGTGCTGAAGTTCAGCAACGCCAGGGCCTTCCTGTGTGACCAAAGTCCTACGAGGTCTTTCTGTGGCGCAGTCTCATTTCTGAGGAAAAGGTATTAGTTGCAGGCATGTGAGAGCTTGCGGGTCAATTGTTCCTGATCCCTTCCCCTTCCTGCATGCAAAAGAAGAGGTGCAAAGAGCCTCCTCAAAATGGTATCTACTGATACCTGTGCCAAAAAGACTTCTGCAGGGCTAGGGTTCATTCATTGGATCAAACGCTCCAGTCCCATTTCTAAGGGAAGCATCTTCTGGTATTGACGAAAAGTCAAGAGTGCCTGAACAGGGAGGCTTCACAATCCCAGCAACATACACTGAAAAATCTGATGAAGTGTTAAGCGATTTCATTAACGTTATTAAAATGTAGAAAATTCCCCTGGAAAACTTCACACAGGCTTTCCCGTCTCCTTGCACATTACTCATGGCCTGAGAGACGCGTGAGGAGCAAATGGAGAGAAATAAAGCTTCTCTCCAGTCAATTTGGACCAAGTCCTAGTCTTGCTGGTAGAAAGACCAGGCTTGTGGGCTTCAGTGAGAACAGGGCTGGGTCCTTTGAACTAGGTTATTATGGCATCTGCAAGAGAGGTACAAAAGTATATGGCAAGAGAAGATGTGCCTGAGAACAAAAGGAGCTGCCAGTCAGATGATATCCCTCCTTGTTATGATGATGAAAAGACTCCCAGACTTCAGCAGACACACACCTGCAGAGTTTAGTATCCTATCTCAAAATTAGATTTTGCCTTCTAAGGACTTTGCAGAGGAGCCTGTCACCCAGTGAAGGGAAAGAATATAAGCATTTGCTCCTCAGGAAAGAGGAATGGCCTTTTGAATAAGAAAGGGCTCCCTGCCATGGGAACCTACCGGCCCAGCCCCATGCTCTTCTTGAGAACTAATACAGGATTCTTCTTCCTCTTCTGCAGGACCAGGAAATCATTCCTATAGAAAAGAAGTCGTGCTACCTGAATTATCTGAAAAGGCCTCAGGTGGAGGCAGGGTGAGAAAGGATTTCAGGACAAGTTATGCCTATGAGCCGAGGAGAACAAGCAAGTATCCTCCCACTCTCTTCTCTAGGCAAACTCTCTCTCCATGTTTGCAGTGAGAATGTCAGTCTTCAGTAAATCTGGCCAGGAAGGGCCCAGCAGTGCGCTGCCAATCTTCCAGAGAACACCAGGCAGCTCCTGTTCAGCTCCCGAAGGGCTTTGGTTCGGCACAGATCTGAGTGGAAGGCTTGGAAGTAGAAAACAGTCCTAAAGTACTATCTACTAGTCTGGAACGTGCTCTACTAATAGATAGCACTGTCTATTTCAAAGCACTTAATGGACGCTAATTAGTCCTCAGGGCATTCGTATGAGGCAGGTAGATAGATAAGTATTATTTCCCCTGCTTTACATATGAAATAACCTCATCAGAGATGTTCTGACTTGCTTTAGGCCACCAAATGAGTCACTGAGCTCAGCTCTCAGCAGGTCCTGGCTCCCAGACCTGTGCTCAGACCTCTCAGCCATACCTCTTTCACAAGTGCAAAATCTTCATTTCAAACGTGGAGGGAGAAAGGAAAAAAGATCAAGGAGGGGTGATAACACTGGGAAAAAATATGCTCTGGGAAAGGAGCTTCCAAAAGAATGACAAAACAGAGCCTTGTATCTACTGAATGCTACATACCAAATCTAGGACAAGGAGAGAGATGAAAAACACTCTTGATACAAAATTGTAAGACTTTTTGTTATATATTCTCTTCAAGCAGTCACAGATATTTACTGTGATTTGTAACCACCACTAATGTCTGTTAAATAGTTTCAGATTCCTATTTCTAGCATGGCCATAGTGTTAAAAGAATGTGCAAGGGCAGCAGGCAGCAGTCCTGGATGCACAGAATATATATGCTTAGTACATACATGTAAATTACATTCCTACACACACAAAAGTTACACTGAGTTGTTATTCCACACTAGAGACCTTTGTGACTTGAGATACCATGCTGCTCTGGTAGGCAGGAACACAAAAATGATGATTTTATATCTCTTTGCGAAAGAGCACCAAATGGTTTCAGCCACCACTTGCCAACAGCCAGAACACACAAGACACCAGACCAGCAGACATTAAATGGCACATGCTTCCTCAAACCAACAGCATGCTGTATCTCCCACTGCTTAACTCCCCTTGACCAGTGCAGAGTGAGTTGGGCAGATTATGCCCTAAACTTTTAAGACTCCCAACCTAATACACATTTTTCACATTCCTGAACATGCCTCCCAATGACACCTTCCCTTTCAGCCCACAGCCCCCCATCCCACCGACTCCTCATGCTCCGCATGACCACACTGCGACCCCATGCCTCTGGGCATCTCTCCTCCGGTGTGGCTGCTGGGGATCCCCAGCATCAGGTGGCTGCAGCCTGGTGCTCCCTCCCCAGGAACGCCTGCCTCTCAGAAACCTGGACTGACTACCCCTGGTCACAGCCTGCATCTAATCTCATCAGTGCAAAGGAGCGGGATTACCTTTCTTTCAGTCCTGCCAAAGGAATGGCTATGCTGGCCTGTGCCCAGCACTGTTTTCTCCGCATTAACAGCCCATTCACCAGCCAGGACAGAGGACCCTGAGGTGCAGGGTGCTGCACGGACTGCTCCTATTCCAGAGAGGTGGAGAGAGCACCAGCACACACCAGATCCATGTGGAGATGAGAAAATAACAGTAGTGACCATACAAATCTTACGTTTCTTATTCCAGACATCCTTGTCAGTGCATTTCTGACCCTCAACTACACAATTAAGTGAGCACAGTGTACCAGTCCCCCAGAACATTCACTAATTGCTTGTGCTAAAAACAAACTTAATTTTTTGCTTCTACGGAATTCAGAGACCAATCTTCAGCTACTACAGGCTATGCAAATAATTACTTACTTTTTCAGAGGGAAAAAAATTATTTATACAGTGCATTATCAATCTCAAATGGTGACGTTTAAGCATAAGTTGATGAACTATATGCAGCACAATACAGCTGCTTTGCATTTTGATTCCTTTACTTATAGACCACGGCAAATTAATAACTCAAAAATGTTGTTTCAGGCAAAGTAATGGACACACAATAAAACTATTCATTTCCTCAAAGGTCACTCTAGGAGAAGCATACATTGTTTAGAAGCCTACCAACAATGCTATTGTTCCAAAGAAAAAGTGAAAATACATAATGAGCAGTTAGTGCCTATATCTGCATTGGAGACCCTAGGCTAATTTAAAGTGCAATCTTAAGGCAATCAATCATACTCTAAAATTACTTCATTTTCCAAACTGTTTACACTTTTTAAGTTACAAATCCACTTTCTGCTATTTCAACTCACGATTTACAGCTACAGATTTAGCCTGCCTTGGCTTGCTGCCAAACTCTAGTCATGAGGGAGCTAATGATCTGAACAGATCAGTGTTTTATAATGGAGAAAAGCGCATGTAAATTTCCAGCATGTCTGCAAGTAATCAAGGCATGCTGACTATAAATGAGGCGGCCTCACATTTATTTTAGGAGAAATATCTTAAAGCCCCACTTTTTATCCGGGCCAACAACAAAAAAAAAATTTAAAAAATAATCCTTTTAAAAAGGTACTCCAAGATTATTCCAAATGATTCTAAATGGAACTGCTAGGCAAACAATATGTTAAAGAATAGTACAATAGCTAATTTCCTTTAGTGTTTCTATCTCAACCAGATCATATCCTTATCATGGCAAGCTGGAACATTAAACTCTTTAGTTCATGGAATCAAAACACAAGAGTGCTTCATATTACATTATAGAAAAATGCGCCATTCCCTACAAACAAGGTCAGATTTCTGGAATGCCAAAGGTCTACATTTAAACAGAGCTGGGAGGAGGGGAGGCGTCGCCCACTCCGCTCTCTAAAAAGCAGTGGGAAACTAGACCAGCAATTTAAATTTGTTTTAATAGCCAAAATGGTAGAACGAGAGCAAGAAGTCTCTTGAGAGATGATACTTAAATTAAGTATGATCTTTATTGTTTCATTACAGTGGCATAGCCAAATAATGACTTTGTGTTACTGTACAAATAATGCCGGATCCTCATTTTCTAGCGGAAATAATTACTCTATTCTGTCATTTTCTGCTTACCATCAACCTACAGCCCCCTCCCTGTGTAGGCAAATGGTTGTCATAGTTTTGGGGCTGGACCAAGGAAAGTTTGAGATTTTCTCCTATTTTTAAAGGCTATACCAAGGAGGCATACTCTGACCTAAAAGTGGCTTTAAGAATGGAGCTATAAATATTCTTCTGTTGTACTTCATGAAATTCAATCTATCATGATGGATATTTCTGTTATAACATTATTACATGCCTAAACTCAATTGTATAATTGGATAGGGCCAGAAACAATAAGCTGGCATTGCTTTGTTTCAGCATACTACAACTTTAAAATACCTGTAATCATAAATCAACATAATTATTTGAAGTTCTGTCATAAAGCAGAACAGGAAAAAGAAAATTTAAAATAAACTAGCTAGTAAAGAATCTCATTTTACTTTCTGGAGACTGAAAGTTTTTACCGGCTTTGAGTCTCACCACCACTACCAACTGGGAAAGTCTTTCTCCTTCCTAGATTGCCTTGAAAGGCACCTCCTCCAGAAAGATTTTGCTTCCTTACAGCTTTCCAACACAACTGGCAGGGCTGCACTGAGGAATCCCACAACTCCATAGTACAATGGATGCGTCTGCACTGCAGCCATTGAGACCAGGGTAATGGGAAGCCGGGGCTGGAAGAGACAAAGTGATCCGAGCTCCCTGCAGCCGGCCGAGCACCTGGTAGGCCGTGGGTTTAGGGGCCAGGTACTGGCCGTCACTGCTGGGGCAGTTGGTCATGCCAGAAGCCCTGGAGGGAGACAGCTGAAGTCCCTCACCCTGGAAGCAGGGTCAACTGAGCATTTTTTGCCCCAGCTCATGAAATACTTTGCTACTCATCCACGGAAAATAATTTACTAACTCCGCCCTGATCTCTCCACACTTCCTACCTCGCCACAGTCAGGAGGATCAAACCTAACCGACCCTTTCCTGCTCTTTTTCTATGCCCAGGACACACAAGTGAGAGCTGAGGGGCAGCTCTGACGGACAGTCCCTGGATTTGAACAGAATTTGCTGCCTGTTGGTTTATTTTTAATTACTGCTAAGCAACTGCCAGCGGGAGCTGGCCCTCGGGAGCCCATCGCCCAGGTGAGGCAGGGACCGGAGCAGAGGTGAGCGCACGTCCTCCAGTGCCTCCCCCCAGCATATGAAAGCACCACAGTGCTCTGGGATGGACTGCACCGTATTGCAGCAGTAAGAGGCAAAAGCACTGACAGCGGCTGAGACATTTCCTCCCTCCCCTCACCTACAGTTATGCAACAGTTCTCCAAACCTCATCTCCACCTACCTTCCAGCCATGCAGCGCTTCATGCTCACTGGAGGCACTGGGCTACAGCATGACTGAAGTTAATATTAAAACATGGATTCCTCCTACAGCTTCACTGAAAAAAAATGTTACATTCACAGGGATGGAGATCTCCAAGAACCCTCTTGTTCTGTTTTTCTTGCTGCTATTACAGGTTTTTTTAGTATTTTTTTCTCCCATCTTTCTCCTTTGATCTTTATAGGTCTCAAACAATGTATTTTATTACTTCTGATACTTATGTGAAGAATTTAAGTTTTTCATAAAGATACTCTTTTGGTCAAGTGCTGTATAAGTATCAGAGCTTAGCAATATATACAGTTGTGTGTATACACACACACACACACATATACTTGCAGTTTCACCATAGATGACTACAGGTATATATGTATAGAATAAATTATACAATTACTGTAACATGATTAAAAATGTTACTTTCTCAATTTCTCAACTTCTACACTCGCACACTGTGACATCTAAGTTCCAGAAGTAGCTGAAAATAGGTAAGACCTGAACTTCCTCGATCAAAGAATCTGAGGAAGAACCCCCCTTCTCTTTCAATGTATCATTAAGAAGCAATAAAGAGTGAACAAACAGATTTGGGAGGAAAAGGCAAGTCAACTCAAGCTCAGAAAAAAATTCTAAAAGAAAAAAATATGTATAAATAAAAAAAGGAGATATAAATAGGTGATGTGAACAATTCTTAAGAACAAAAAAGCATTTGATATCATCTGAGTTGGTGTCACAGGGTGGCTATTAACCAGCATAAACATTCATTTTCAGTCCCACTGAGTCACCCAGAAAAGCTGGCTCTCAAATAATGAGGCTGATGGAGCCTGACATCCAGTTCTACTTTTCCTTACTCCAACTTGGAACTGTTGCACAATTACGATACAGAACATCAGGATACGATAAACAGAACTGAAAAAGGGAAAGAAAACAATTTTTTCCCCTACAAGTCAGGTTCACTGCTTTTGCCTATTAAAGTAACCAAATATGTTTCTCTCTGAAATCAAAGCCAAAAGGCAGCATGCCAGGCACAGTTAAGAGATAAATCAATGTTCCTGAAAGGCGGGCTTTTTTTTTTTTTTTTTGGGGGGGGGGGGGGGGGCGGTGTCTGCCTGACAACAATCTTGCGGCGAGCAAACAGAACACCCACCGCACATCTTGTCAATCTACTCACATGAAATGGGGAAGGAAACATGAATACTTTCGAAGATCTAGACACCGTCTGGAAAAACTTCGTGTTCTAACCTCCCTGTCAAAGGTCATGGTTTTCATAACTACGAAGTCTGCAGCTATTGTAAAGCCCACTACGTATAACATGTAATTGCAGTTAATTTATCACTAAAGTCATTGTATACTAGCTGGGATTTTGTAAACAAGAATGAATCACAGGTTACATTTTTGTGTCCCTTTCAAACTGGAAGACCTAACAGTTTCCTGTTCCAACACAGAAAATAGTATTGCTTCTATAAACCTACTCGGGTCTCCTTGCCAGCAGTTTCCATTTAATTAAACTGACAGCAAAACAGGGCCCTTGCTAATGTGATCCAGACCAGTTTGCCTTCAATGTAAATTCTCAGGCATGAAATTACATCTGAAACAGACACAATAATCCCTCTATATCTTAGTCATAACTTTAATCTATACTAAAATAACATTTTCTTTGTCTATATTGAAGTCTGTTTTAGAATTCAGTGATCTTTTCTTCTTTTCCCAGTTGAAGTTGAGGGAATTATTCAACTTCCATTCACCTTACACTCAATTCAGAATTTTCTTCTTGCCTGTAATTTATACATTCATTGTTGGTTTCTAGGTCATGGGTAGCAAAATGATCTTGCATGTGAGAAACCAGATTCGGGACCTACTTCAAACTTTCACTTTCTGGAAACAAAATAGGCTGGTAGCACTATAAAACTAGTTCACAGCTGCTTAAAGAAATCTAACTTGCCTAAGCCAACAGCCTGATCTTTCACACAGATCCTAAGGGGTCAACTAGCTGTAAGGAAGAAAACTCATGAGATTTATAGGTACCTTCCATAAAGTGAAGGTGGGATTGTTTGTTTGTTTAATGACCCCTCACTATCCTCTAGTCATTCTCATCAGTACTCATCTGATGCACTAATTCCTACAATGCCCAGGAAGAAAGGAATATGCAAAAGAATAGTTACTTATTGCACAGTAACCACAATGTTCACGATGTGCAACTCAATCAACTGCAGGGTGCATTTATGCTAGATGCAAGTGAGATAGGAATTTCTAAGAGACACAAAGAATTTTGTTCCCAGCCCATGGGCTGTCTCCTCGTGCACCAGCACGAGGACAAGCCTGGGGAAGCTACAGCCCCCCTGCAATTGAAGCCTGCAATTTGAGGGCTTTGAAAAAACAGGGAGGGGTGGTATCCAGAGAGTAAAATCTAGAAAAGTCACAGTAGGAGAAGAGCAAATAACTTCTCTTTTCTAACTCAGGCCAGTGTGTGCCACAGCGAGGTCCTCGCTGTGACTGCCAAGGCATACTTTTCTATTTGATAGGATGAAGAAGCTTTTTCTCTGTCAGTCAGTGATTGAAAAGGCACTCTCCCAAACTGCCAACCTCGCAGCCAAGTCCAGGAACAATACTGGAGAAGCTGCTCTTTGCTGCTGTGGATTCCTGACACTGGAAGAACACATCACTCGACCTCTGCTGCAGCAGGTCTCCAAGCTCAATGGGAATTACACAACACTTAGCCAGCAGCATTAACAATACACCCGGACATCCTTTTTGAGACACTGTGGCAGAATGGCCTGAGCTTCAGAGTGCTATCACAGTGACTATCACCTCAACACTCTGATCTTGGAAAGGAAGACCAAGTCTGCTATGTACAATTGCATTTCTTCTGATGCCAGCCATGTAGCTGAACTGTTTCAGAAGGAAAGCTTGAAGCCATTCTGAAGACAGATTTTGGGTGAAGTTTTAGCACCACCACATCTTCACAAGAAGTTGTATAGATGAGTTCAGATATAGGTACCTGAAGCTCTTGTCTTCTGGGCAAAGTGAAAGATGAGGTGGCATAAGAGAAGGAGCTGCAAAGGAACCTGTAAAAAAAAGGGATGAAAAGACAGGCTGCTCCAAGAGCATGGCATCTTTGTAATCCTCACTAGACTCTGCCACCCTGCATTGCCGATATAAAAAACTGCTTCCATTTAGATGAGTAATTCTTGTTTCTTGTTTATGTTCTTGTGTTCAACACCTGCATTTTCTGACCATGAAGGGAGCTGCAATGGCTGTGAGGACATTACCCATAAGGCACCCATTATCCCCACAAGTTTGCAAGTGGGGGAGGCAATGGCAGGGATTTACTATAGCTCTGTTGTTGGTACCATGCCACCTCTACATCTTAGGTAGAGATGTATCAAAAAGGTTCCTGCACCAAGTGAACCTGAGGATTCACTCTGGCATAAATGTGTTCAGGCTGTCACACACAAGAGGGCTTCTTAGCTTTAGAGTCAGCAGTCAATGGCATGGAACTGGTGCCACTGCATCTGGTGAAAGGGAATGCACAGGACAAAGAAAGTTGTTGCTGTAACTACTTCTCCAAGGAGCCTTACGTCCTATTTTGGTTTGGTCAAGCTGGCTAGTGAACTGACTGGGAAATGGAGATAGCAGGAAATTCTTAGGAATAGTGGGGGCAAAGTTCTCAAGGAAACACAGACAAAACTTCAGTCCTACAAGCAATCCACACAGACATGCTCTGAAGGAAAAGGAGCAACAAAATGGAAACTGCAGTCTCATTTCTTCTATGAATGCCATCCCATTATCTCATGTCTCGATAACCTTCAGTGATGAAGAGGAAGTGCCTTGGCAGCCACATCAAGCTCAGAGCATTCCTTACATCACCTGTGACAGTACATTGTGGGACTGGGCACAAAGACTTCTGTTTCCGGAGAGATTGTGCTCCAGCTGGAGGTACTATGACTGTAAGAAGCACAAGTAACAAAACCACTGCAAAAACAAGAGACAACTGAACCACACTGTATTTTCTAAGTTTCTACGCACCCAACAAAACATTTGCATGCCCAACTAAAAATACCTGCTGCCCAAGAAATGTTACATGACTGTAATTAAGAAATTCGCCACAGAAAATTTCAAAAAAGAAATTTTCAGAGCCTGGACAATAAAATTTACAAGCTCTCTTGTCACAATCTTCGTCTTCAATTAAGGACTTTAATTGCATTGTTCTTCTAAGAAGTAGAAAGTGAAGTGCTTATTTAAGAAAACCAGCCATACACTAAGTCGTCTCCCATTCTTGGGAAGAAAACCAAACAAAACTTCATTTGTGCAGCAGAAAACAATGGTCAGTCATTAGCATGATCAGAAACGATTACAGGTCCTTCTGGCAACTGCTGATTTTCTTCACTGTTTGTGAAGGTCTCTTGTTTTAGAAACAACATGTAACAAGTATTGTCCTGGTAAAAAGTATGTAAACCTTGTCTTATGGTTATACTGACTTTGTCTACAAGGTGATGAAGGAAGAAGGGTCTAATACAGAATAGAGCCTTTCTTCATCTCTTGTTGTTAGGAGGCAGTTCCCTGTGCTTCTCCAAGCCAACAGAGGTGGCAAAGAGGTACTGCTTTGTGCAGACACTGTACACAACTGGCCAAGAATCAGGGAATGACTTTTCATATTAACTTATATGGATTTGATGGTATGTCTGATCAGTTAAAAGTCTCTCAATGAGGCAGAGAAACTACTGAGAGAGTTTCTGCTGCAGAGGGTGAAAAATGCTCCTATTTCATTTGTGCAAATATGCTGGGCTCATGTTATCAAACACATGAATTCCTGTCCACACTCTCCTTGTCTCTCCTGTGCACTCTGCCATCAAAATAGCAGGGACAAAATTGGCCTCATTTCCTGCGTATTTCATATAGACCTAAAATTTCTTAAATAGGTTGTCACGGCATATATTTTAAGGCTGCTGTGCTCACATCTGATCTCTTGCTCTACTCCTTTAAGATATTCAATAGGCTTTACCCAATAAATCACATGTTTTGTGCCTTGGAATCACATGGTATCTGAAATCACCAAAGGCTAAATGCTTCACCATTCACATTCATTACATGCCAGTCAGACAGCCCAGGTCTAAAAAACAAAAACTGAGCACCAACCTTCCCTGCAGGGAAGGCCAACAAAAAAACCCCGAGTCACACACCCTGAAAACCCCCAGTGGCAATGTAGAGAAGCAGCCCTTATTGCTATTTCCAACAATTCTCATCCCTGCTCCCATTCCAACTTTGCACCACCTCCCTCTTGCTCCACCGCAGGCGGATCAAGGCTAGAGGTTGTGGCAGAGTACGGCCTCGGCACTGACCTTCTCATGCATCCCAGGCTAGTCTGAAGCCTACAGAAAATGGCACTGACCACCCAAAACCCGAGTGGGATGGAGGCTTTTTCCTGTTGAGGGATATAATAGCTGGGTAGGAAAAATAAAACAACTCTCTCTCTCTCTCAAAGTTTTTCGCAAAGGCACACAGGAGCCAATTTTCCTGCCACTCACATTGCTGCAAGGTTTGCTACTGAGCACCAGTGGCACATTGAACAGTTACCACAAGAAAAAGAAATGCTTCTTCAAGCTCTCCCTACCTGAGCTGGAAGGCTCCCCCAAAGGGAGGTGTGGAGCAGGCAGCTGATGGGGCTGAACAACTCTCAAGGGAGCAAGCCCCCTGCCCTGGATCAAGCTGCCCAGTCCACTGAAATACCAGGAGCCTCCCACACACAAAACTACATGATCTAATCTTTGATGTTTTACAATAGCACAAAGACAACATATAAAACACATTCAAGAAACACTGCGGGAAATGTGCCAGCATTTTAAGGAACATTCCCTTTGGACATGAAGCCTTTTTTAGCCAAACCACTATGATTTTGTTTCAGTGACTCATACGAATGGATTCTGGATTAAGGTTTAAAAATGGGATATTTTCTCTTCTGCTCCTAGGTTCACCTCAAGACATGTGAATGAAAAAATAGCAGGAAGAATATTGGGCTGGACTTACATTCACCAACAGACACTAAACAGGGATCTACTAAATTTGTAAAGCTTAGCTGAAGTTTCAAATATACGATTCTAAAAATGCAATGCCTCCTGAAGTCAGGCTGGGCAAGCATCATAAAACTATAAAAAGATACTTTGTCCCTAAAGATTGCAAGAAGCTAATCATTAGCCACCCATTTATAGTGTTTACCTTTTTATTACGTTATTCTGATATTTTTCTTTTGCAGGGACCTACTTCTTACTTCTACTATTGGGGTAACAAAAAAGATTCATTGCCTCTAGGCAAAGTGTTTTTAAAGACAAAGACATTTGCTGGATTAAAAACAAACACAGAAAACAAAGTCTACATGAATTTGTGTTTGACTACTGTTGGGCATCTGGAATGGCACACATTTTCTTTGGAAAATTTTTTTCCAGTTTTTTTGCACAAATGACAGTAAAATATGTACCCAGCAGCAAACTGAGAGAACTAAATTTAAAATGCACTTTCAGACCACTCTTTCATTTTTTTTTCTTTTTAACTTCTCTTTTCCAAGGCGAGAGGGGAGGAGAGAGCTTGTACCAATGTTTTGAAGTACTGTAAGTTCTTTTGCCTTTTAACAGAAATATGTAAACAAGGTGTATGACTGTAGGGTAATGTTCTAGTCACAAAGCATTCAAGAGCCAGAGTGAAGCTATTTAAAGAATGGAGTATTCAATTCCTGAGGCCAGATGCTAGTATAAATATGAAACTATGTTCACACTGCAGATTAAATTATTTTTAGTTTCTGCATTTGAACTGCCAAAATTATTTGGGTTGGGTTTTCTTTTTTCTTTTTTTTTTTTACTGTACCACAGAACTTATGGGGCCACATTTTTATGTATCTGAACAGAGGATGAAAAACACAAACGTAAAAGGACTTTTTCAGCGATTTTCTCTGTGCAACAAAACTAGAAGTGTATAGTGACAAACACTGTCACAAGTAAGGGTCATTCAGGGAGTAAGAAAACTAAAAATAAAGATAGAGCTGAAACATTTGAGATTCTTAAAATAGATTTTTATAGTACCTTATAATTTAATTTTCATCTCACAAAGCTTTTAATCTGGAAATAGTGTGAAAGAAAAGTGGAGACTGTGGTTTTAAAATAATTAAAGAGAAAAACATGCATTAAGATTGCATTACACCCTGTCTACTGGGTTTGCCATGAGAGCTCACACAGATATTGCTAAGGATATCAAGTTAAAGTCAGTAGTAATTAACTAAAGCAAATAATCAATAATCCCATGACCTTGCCACAGCAAAAACATACATGAATTCAAGAGAGAAAGACAATGAAATAAACTGGTAGTGATCAAAGCAAATCCAGGCTCAAGAGCTGGGTGAGGACCTATCACTGACACATGCTAAAGGCTACAAGCCACCTACAAGGCTGTCAAGGACCCCCCTCTCGCTGATGACCACTGTTGCTTTTTTGGTCCTGTAATTATCTTCTCTTTGCTTCACCAGCTGACAATGATGGAAGGTCCAGGATGTATCTCAAGGATGCGATTCATCTGCTGATATCAGGGGTCAGTCTACCAAGCCGCAAGAAGTAAAATAGGGACCACATAGAGGGATGTCAACCAAGCCACAGACCCTTCCCACTGTTGAGTACCACAAATGCCCAGGAAGACCTGCATGTACAGCCAGGATTGTAAACCTATGAGAAGGATGAGCAGAAAGACTGCAACTTGGCCAGTCGAGAGACCTCCTGCAACACCAAGGAATGTGGAATTACTGAGCAGACTTGCTCTGCACCACACTGAACATGCATATTTTGCCGATGACTTAAAAGAAGGATGAGGCCAGTAACACCATACAGCTGGCTGGGGGAAGATGCTAGGAGCAGAAGAGGTCCTGCAGCACCAGGGCTGTAAGCCATCTAATATTGAGATGTGTGAACCGACACTAAGTACCTGCAGAGACTGTCACCCCCCAATTCAGGAAGGCAGGGGACACCAAGCTTAATTACAAACAGGTGACGTGGGACATGCTGAAAGCTGAACATGCTCTTGAATATAACATCAGGTTCACCCCTGGTTCCTAATTAACTGTTCTTATCAGGCATGGATCTGGTATCACAACAGCGAAGCCTCCTTTCAGTGGACAGGCTGACAGTCCCAGCCTTCCCTGGGTATTTACGACACGTTTTTAAAATGCATTAGCCTGCACTTTAAAGAAACCTGGGACCAGAACATCTGGGCTTTCGTTGTTTTGATTCTCAGTAATAAAAAGTGAAAAAAATGATGCAGCTGTGGATAAGATGTTCCGGAACACAGCAGCTACCTTGTCATCCTTTACCTATTTTCCCTTCACTAGACTTGTTCACAGGCACAAAACAAGACATGGGGGAACGTGGAGGAGGATGAGAGGGAACGTTTCCCACCTTTTTCTTAAATTAGATTTTCAATTTGTTATAGGATCCTTGAATTGTACAACATGTGGCGATCTATTCCACTCATGACACACATGTGTAACTCCCCTTGGCACTAATGGGAATGACGAACGTGTTGTGAGAGGAGAATTGCCCCCTACAACTGCAGGAGTGTGAACAAGGTTGTAAATATATCTCAAGGTTCTGGTAACATTAGAAACCAGCCTAGCAAATTTCTCATGGTTTATTATGATATCACCAAATCCCCTCTACGTATTTATAGCCTTGTAATTCACAATTATTCTGGGTCCATAAATGTTTTTGGCATCTGAATGTAGAACTGATACTATTATTTCACATAGTATGGTACTGTCCGTGAATGCTAAATTTATTCCAGCAGAGACTCCTGGAGTTCATTCATCAGATATTTTATGCTACTGTTCTTTTAATGATTCATTTATCCTTCGTAATATTTGTATTCTGAAGTGTGGCGTCTCCAGCCGACAGCACAATGCTCTGCTGAATTATCTTTTTCTTTCACAGCATAACAGAGTAGAGCACAGTCAAATTGAAGATGGCCTTTAGTACACTGTCAGAACAATACTGCTTACCAAGCATATCCAGACACATTTCTCAAACCACATGTAATGCTCTGGCTGCCAACATGCTCATAAAGTCATTAACCGGCATCTTAAAACGAGGGTGTGATACATACATTTAAATGTTTAGGAAAATCAAATGTGTGCTCTTCCAGAAGCTTATTTTGAATTTCAGCTTCTACATATATCAATTATACAGCAGTGCACAGATGTAAAAATTCACCTTGATTTTTCACAAGCTGCTAAAATATACTTCTACTAAAATAATACACATTATCTATCACTAACAAAAGCTTCTTTATGGCATTAACTATTTGTCCTTCACAGTGTAACAGAGCATGAGAGACCCAAGGTGAAGGTTTACAGTGCTGAGGATTCATTTTTACAAGCAAATTATTATTAGCAGTAAAATTAAGGAGGAACTTATTTTACGTGGTACAGATTTTACTAAATGAAGTAAATAAAGGTTATGCCACAATGTTCTCCAATACAAAACCTACCCAGTAAGTTACCAATCATGCTGTTACATTTTTTAAATATACACTTTCTCTATCACCCACTCCCACAAACTGCACTTCAATTTATACCTACACTAGGTTTAACCCTTCCCTTCCCAAACAGCCTCATCTATCAATGCTCTTATCGCTCAAGGGTAACGAAGCCAGCAAAGACAAGCTTGAACCAAATTAACCAAAAGAGATTAAGAAGTCAGAATATTGATACTGAGGGTCTTAAAACTCAGTTTAATGATGGAAAGGATGCCAGAACCACAATCTTCTCCTGTGTACCCATACAGCTCCTCTCAGTGCTCGCAAAGGTGACACGCAATGCTGTGGGAGATGCCCAGGCTGCCCACATTGGGAAAGCAGGTTTGCTACTGCCCACTTGGCCACTGAAGCCAAGCCCCTTCCCACACTCTTGCCCAACATGTTCTTTTTTCTTTCTACCCTACCCATCTCCCACCTTCCCTTGCCTGCCCAGGCAAAGCTCCACCTTGGCAAGCTGAGGTCCCATCACCTCCTGTGGCTGAGGTACCCGTAAATGCTGACATGGCCATTCTCTGGCATTATGGCCCCATGCAGCCTGCAGGGTAGCCCGGCTTTTGCTCCTGTGTGCCTGTGTCCTTGCAAATGATTTTGTGAAAGGAGGAGAAGGGGGAGAAAAAGCAACTCTCCTCCTTCAATTTGAGATGTACAAAGGATGCCTTCTCTGACAAACTTCCAGGGCACAAGATGGGGAAGATGAATATTGCATCTCAAGAGAACAAGCACTAGCCTTTCCGCAACATGGCAGTCAGAACCAGACTAAGGTATTTAGGAAGACAGATGATGACAGGCCAGGCACGTCACAGTGCACCTGTAAACAAAAGGCAAGCTGCCTTTCTGGGCATGGAAGTAACGAAGAGCAACACGGAAGGGCAACTTGGAAGGGAGGTGGTGAATAAGTTGGGTCTGGTTTTTTTCCTCCCCCCCAGAAGGGAACTGACATCCAGATCTGGCCATGGTGTCAACAGCACCCAAAGAGGAGCCTGAGCACCTCAGCACAGGTTACAAGCGAGAATGATTCATTAGCTGGTATGAAGACAGCTTCAACTTGATTAGCGGAGTGCTCAGAGTCAAAGATGACCATGGGATTCCAAGTCCTGGGCTCCAGCAGCGCAGAATTACAGCACAGGAAAGCAGCCAGGCAGGAAAAAGAGGACGTCCTCAGGGTCCACCCAACTATATCACGTTATATACGTGGTTAGTTCACAGATCTCGGTGCTCAGCCAATTTTTGGCTGGCTGCGTGGAAAGGATACAATGCAGGAAAAAGGCGTCAGTGACCTATGAGGGACCAACAGCTCTAACCAGGAACCGTGGCACACAGAGGAGACTGCTGATCACCTCCCTCCACGGCGCTGGGCAAGGGAAGCATAGGGATACAAAACAATAGATGTCCCAAACTGGGTTCCCCCTGGGACCCAGAAACAATATGGGCAGGAACGGAAGCAAGAGAGAAGGCTGGGGAGGAAAACAGCACCCTCTAAACCCAAAAGTTAAAAAGAAAAAAAAAAAAAAAAAGGCAAACATTGAGATAAAGTCAGATTTGGAGCACAGCAGCGCTGCACCAGGAGGCACACATTTCCAGTTACTGGAACAAAACCTCATGGTCAGTAAGAATTAAATGCAAGATCCAACAGTGACTAGAAGGGAAAAAATCCTGGAGAGCAGACACATGTGGGTTATTACACAGCCTGGCAAGGTCAATCTCGGTGCTAAAAACAGACAAAAATAAAAAAAGCTGTCAAACATTTTTAAAGGGACACTGTCCCATGCTGGCTGCTTTGACACTGACTGTGAATGGTCCTTATTTTTTATCTACTTATGTTGTAATTATGTAGGTTACTCCTGTTCCAACCAGAAGCTGCAACAAAACTCTTATTGATGGTGCAAAATGCTGCATCTTTGGATTTAGGGGAACACGGGGCAGTTCCCTCTAGCTTCACAAGGCAGTAAAATTTAACTCTTCCTCCTCTTGTTTTGCAGCAGTGATTCCTTCCCTGATGTTTCTGAATAGACCAGAACTGCAATTGCAAATGGCTGTGCTCCACACCAACGACAAAGTGCCCTGTCATACCAATACATAATTGAAAATGCTGACACAGTGACAACTGCTATCAGCACAATTCTGATAATCATGTTAGCTTGCTCCTGCTGCAAGAACTGGTGGGGGTGGGGAACAGGCACTGTGATTTAGGGGCTACCTAGAGAGAAGTTATGTGGGGTTTTGTTTACATTTCTCGGCAGATATTCTGCATTTCAAAGAACAAAATACCCACCTCCTCAATTCCTGGGGCAACACTACCACCCCCTTTTATAAGAGCTCAAAGGCAGGCCAAAGTCTGAGAAGAAATCCAAATTTTCTCTCTTTGATAAGGCATGCTTGAAGTTTGAGATGTTGGTGTTAAAACTCCTTTCAAGAGCCACAAATAGATGAGGCTCAACACAATCTAGTGGTGAACAAAAGGCTTCCATAGCCAGTGCTGCATATTAAGATGTTTTTGTCACCCCCATACACTTCCTCTGTAATGAAGTAGGCTGTCCCCAGAGAAAAGAAGAAATTAACAGCACTTAAATCACCCCAGCATTGCTCGGGCAAACACGTGGCCTCCGGAAGGATCAGGTGGCTACAGACAACCTCCCGAAGACCCGGCCAACCTCCTCCCAGGGAAGCTGGGGAAGGTGCAGAGGACAGCAGCTGTAGTTCAAGAGAGAGGGGCAAGTGAGGAAGAAGAGCCCCAAAACACTACTGGAGATAAGGTCACCTCCAAGAAAATGTATCATTATCACAGGTGTATTGGGGGTACACCACACCTAACAACAGCATCAACTTTCAGCATTTAAAAGGCAGACAGCAACTGAGTCAACAAATATTAGTTATCTTAAACCAACTGGTTAACAAAGAATAAAATAAACATTTACCTTGCCTTCTTCATGCAAGGCAAGATGAAATTGTCTGTCTGCTCATCACCTCTGGTTATCTCCAATCCCAAACATGTTAACACTAAAGATAAGTGGCAATTGAACCCAAGATGTACAACCAAAGGAAGCCTTCCTGCTCCATGGCCTCTCTGAACATCAATCCCAACAGTGCCGCTCTGCAGCCTGTTGGTGCTCTCGTTCTGCTGCAGCAGTGCTGGCATGTGCTAGGAGCTGCACAAACACAGAAGAAAATGCCAAGCCACAGTCCTTTTTCCCCAAGGGAGCCATCCTCCTCCATTCAGGCTCCACAGAGCACAACAGACAAGTCATGTAATAGCCTCATCTATGGCAAAAGAGCTGTATCAATTGGGCTGGTTACAATGAGTTGGAGAGGTCACTCTGACCCACAATTCAAAAAACAACATACGGTGCACAAGAGCAGAGAGGAAAATGCGATAATGGGACACTTACAGGAGTTTTATCAAGATCAAAATGGCATTCAGCTAGGGCAATGGGGACAGGAAGGCACAAGGAAGAGGCAAAGAGCACAGACAAGGAGAGAAGAAGGGGAGGGGAAGAGAGTTAAGAGGCATGACTTAAGCACAAAGTATCCAAAGTAGCTGCACTCTGAATAGCTAACAATTAGTTGGTCAGAAAATTATTGCATCAAGTTAAGCCAGGCAAGCCTGAACTCAGAAGCACGTGACAAACAATGAAAAAGGAGAGTCAGCATGAGTTTAGAAGTCACCACAAGTGGCTGAGCATGCTACAGCTGCAGATTATCAGTTTCATTAATATTACAGTTTGACTACATTACGAATTGATAATCTTCATCTGGAGAAATCACGCCTGTTGCAAGACCACTGGTTAAGTGAAATCAGAAGGGCCATGAGGGGCACTGTGGTTGCCTGGGCACTGAGGGATCGGCACTGTCCTGCAAGATAGCTCATCCCCACTCTGCCTTTCCTTCCAAACCCATTGCAATCTGGCGTGGCTTGGCCAATTTTTATAAGAACACAAGATCCGATGAAGAGCTGTGATCTCCTGCATGAAGCTACACAAATTATGAGACTGGTAAAGAAGAGAAGGAAATGAGAGGGTGAGCCAGTCCTGCAGCATCCAGCCCCTGCCCCACATGCTTCACTGGAGGGTTCAAGAGAGCAAAGTAGGAAACAACTGCTGGAAAACCACCTATGGACTACAAAAGGGTGATTGCTAAAATAAAAACCTCAACTAGAAGCAGTACTTGATTTTCCTGGATTGCAGAGAGAACAAAGATCTAGATTTTACACTCCCAAATGCGTGCCTATGGGGAATAAAAGGCAGGACAGGACTGAGTGCTAAATTTTCTTTCGGTTCTCCCTCACTGGTCCCAAACAAGCAAGCAGTAACTGCAGAAAACCTTCAGTAAGCACCAGAACTTGCTCATCGCTGTTACTAACGCTGCCAGTGCAGGAATGGGAGCGCCCACCATGCAGCAACCTCAGCCATACATTTTGGCATGATAAAGACTCATAAAGGATGGATAAAAAGAGTGGCAATGACAGTCTGGGGACCAAACCTAGACCTCTGCCACAACAGGCTCGTGAGCCAGAGGGATGCAGATTGCCTGGCCAGGGCAGCAGTGGCTCCCACCTTCCTGGCCTGACATAAGCACAGCGGCCATTTGTTCCTCAGCTAAACCCAGGCAGTGCTGCAGCTCAGCCTAACCCAAACCAACAGAGCCGGTGAGCACTAAATCCAGTCATTTCCCCCCCAGTCTCTTCTCTCAATTTCAGCTCTGACTCCTCTATCTTTTATTTCTTTTTCTAAAGACACATTTAGAGATGAAACCATTCATAACTGCCTATCCACAGACAGTTTGTGGCAGCATAATTGACAATGAGTCTGCTGCAAAAATGAAAATGCTGTTTTAATAACCTTGGCCTAAAATACATTCTGTTGTATGCCTCAAAGGGTTTCAATAAAAAGTCAACCTGTAGAGACATATTTTCTTGGCTTAAACAACAATCCAAAGCATATAAATGTAGTCCAACTATAATGACATATTTATAGGCCAATAAAGCTTACACTGCAGCTTTCATACTTCACTTAAAGGAAGTCTGTAAGAAGCAGTGTTATATAAAATAATTTGAATTTCTTTCGAACTATAGCCCAAGGAATACAAATATGCAACTTCGCCATATTTAACCAATAGTGTTTACATTGCTTAGTTGCTAAAAATTTTGTAAAATGAAATAATTCCTCATTTGGTGACTTCCCACTGCTTTACCAAATATGGGTACAGAAGTCCATTTATTACAAAGAAAAATCCCCTAAATAATTCTAAAGACAAAAATAAATAACTAGCGGCCTTAGTAGTGAATGATTTAATCAGACCAATTCTTCTGGAAAAACAGGTTCTCATGTTCATTATGAATAATACATTCCTGAGCAACTCTATTTTTATATGCTGCATTGTTGTTATTCTTTATTTTTCTCAACATTTGAAACAAATATTCAGAAAGCTATAAATAGTCTTAAGACATAAACTGCCAGCATTCAATATTGACATATTTGTAGAAAGGGACAGAATGTATAACATAAATATCTCGACAGGCAGAAAGAAATAATTCTTAAAAATCATTTTTCAGGCTGAAATCTCACACAAAAAAATGCCATTGCTAGATCTTTTATTTAATACAGTCCTAAGGAAAATTTCTGCATAATTCACTAGTGATAAAAACAATGGCATTTTACAGGAAAAAACGCCTGTTTCTGCACAAAAGAAAGGCAAAGATGAAAGAAGAAAAAAGAGACAGGAGGAGGAAAAGGGAAGAAAAGAGGGAAAGAATAAGAGAGAGGAGAAAAAAAGAGGGAACAAAAAAGAATACAGAACTACCAAATCTGAATTAGGGTCAACTTTCAATTATAGGTGCATGGTTTCTCCGTGTTGTGGATTAATTAGGTGTTGCCTTAGTTTTGGTTAAGCAAGTGCCACAGAGTGTACGGCACAGGGTATACGGTGCTCACTCAAGGCTCCACTTTGCCTGCTTATTGTTTAAAGCTGCCCTGCTCCTAGCAGCGTGTTTAATTAAGTATGTTTGTGCAGTGCCACTTCTGTGGTTCTGTATCAGCCATGTTTTCATTTCATCCGGGTTATTTCACTCTTCACCACTCCTAGATACTGTGTGAAAACTGATTTTGTTTCTTCTGTAAAGTTTTTTTGAGCTTTTTGGTAACGATATAATTTCCTATTACCTTCTACGGCTTAGTTTAAAAACATCTAGTAGAAAAACTTTCAGAATCTACACACTTTTATAGGATTTTTCTGTAAAGGAAATACACTGTTTCATAGGAGAAAACAGGTCCAGGAGACCACCTTGTTCATCTAGGTCTTTTCAACACCTGGTTCAGCAACTTCCTTGCCTACAGCCAGGGTTCAATGTGGCCATTGCTACAGACTCATCCATGGTCTGCCAGAGTAGCACAAGAACGGATTTGTTCCTTCAGATTCAAGTTCTGTACAAAGCGCTGTGCCCCACCACAGCCACTTAACTCTGCCCGGTGGGGAAGCCCTCTGTGAAACATCCCGACGGGTGAAGCACCGAGCACAGTGGTGGATATGCAGGGAGACCACCTCTCCATTTGAGCTGATTAGCCTTGCTAATACAGCTGTGCTGATGCTCTCAGCAGAGACCTTTGCACAACAGTGCACCGCGCTCCCTCACAGTTTACAGCCCTATTTTAAGATAAAAAGTACCCCATGCCGTTGTGCTGGAGACCTACTGCAGAAGTTATTGCTATTAATCTTTGATCACTGCAGCTGAGCGTTGCTCTGTTGGCAAGATGTTGAGTACTGGAAAAGGTCTGTGGGCACACATTGTAACAGGCAGTAAACCTGCCGTTCTGACAGCAGAAAAGATACAACATCAGCAGCTCAAATCCCTATGCCTTGGACATAGCATGTTATCCTACTGCCTTTACCTACAGCTAGGGAGATGTCAATTCTCAGACCACAATGTCAACCTTGATCAACCACTCAGAATGAGAGACATAAACCTTCATCTGGTGGGTGCTAAACATCCACCCCACAGTTAAGCCAAACACCAGAGCTCATAGGTTGCCTACAGGACACAACCAAAGGGGGCTGCTTCACAAGCAATAAAGATCAACATTTTTCTGAACTTTTTCTCAGATCCAGGAAGCAAAATATGCTTAAATTCTTGGGTCTTTCAAATAGTAAAAAAATCATCTTAGTACTAGATTTAAGAAATTTCTTCAATTGCCTTTAACAGGCTAGATCAGTTGCCTGTATCAATGTGCCTAATCAGCTTATACGTCTTCTTGAACCTTTGATTTCACTCCCACCAACCAGTCATAACGAAGAAAAATGCAATCATAATCAACCATTAGTCAAAATACATTTCTACTGAAAAAAAAGACTCAACAATAAAGCCAGAGCCACCAACTGAAAATGAGCAACATCAGAATGTGGGTTATCAAAATTATACCATATAGTCTGCATTCCAGAAGCGTTCTCAGTATAACCCCTACTTTCAAAGGCTTAACATGCAACTATAAGCTTTAGGCTTAAAGATAATTTTCTTCGGCTCCTAGGGTAGATAATAGCAATTTCATAACTTACCACAAGGGTTTTTTTGTTTGTTAAAAACAAAAACAAGAAAACATTAACACACAAAAGTTCTGTCTGAAAAACATTAAGATTCTTCTGACACAACAAACAAATGCAAATAAATGTAGTGCGTAAAGAAGATGCCAGGGCAACAGCAGAGAAAATTACTGTATATAATTATGAACCAGAAGAAACCACACAGCAAAGCAAAGGAAAAGAAAAATAAAAAGAATTCCATGGATTATTTTTCTTCCTGGAGATGTAATGAAAAATAAGATCAACTTCAAATTGTACTTCAGTCTTCCAACCTACATGTCTAATGGTAAAATGCAAGATTGACAAAATCATTTCACCATTTGATAATATCAGAAAACTGAGACGCAAAAGATAAATCCTCCAAGACAGATCTTCAGCTTAGAGTAACATGGCTTCAATGCCAACACAGTCGTGCCATTGTAACACTGAACTTGGCCCCGCATTACCTGTTCATATCGGTACAACAGCACTTCCCCACATGCATCAGCCTTAGCTTTTAATTTTTCACCTTTCCTCCCATTATGGCCTAAACTTGATGCTCTTCTAGCTTGGAACATTTGTTAAAAGCTTGGTACAATAGAGAAACGTCCCTGGGATGTACTTCAAAGCACTGTCTCTGGCAGCTATTATGCATCCAAGGTCCTAATACCACAAACAGGTGCATTACCAAGAGGAGACCTATCTCCCTTGGACCTTGTCCCCCCATCCCAGACTTTAGAGGTTTGAGTGTCTGCGCATCAAAGCAGCCCCAGAGCTGCAAGTCTATCTGCAACCATCCAAAGTAGCAGAGCTACCACTTCTCTCCCTAAAAACAGACAGGGAAAGAAAGTACAGGTCTATCTGGAAAGAACAGTGTGGACCTCACTGAGGCCTATGCTGTATAGCAGGGGTCCTCAAACTTTTTAACCAGGGGGCCGGCGTGCAGATGCAGTGGCAGGCAGCCATCTGCGGCTGCTTGGTTTCCCCACCCCCAACCCCCCGCGGGGGGTTCTGTAAATACCGAGGGCCGGATTGAGGACCCTGGGGGGCTGTATCCAGCCCACGGGCTGTAGTTTGAGGACCCCTGTTGTATAGTAACATAAAGCTCACAAGGAAATGCTACAGAAGGCTATGGAAGGGACATCTTCCTACTGAACAAGACACAAAGCCAACCTTAGGGAGACAGAACAAGCACAAGGAGCAGGTGACAATGCTGCGCTTCTGAAGATGGGACGTGAGAAGTGAAAGGCCTTTACTCTGCCCTGCCTGTCAGAGGAGGCCTCAGGAAGATGTGTCAGGCTCCTCTCCCCATGATGCACAGCTCTGACCTGATTCCCTGGACTGCAGAGCCCCAGGGAGAGCCCTTGACAATTTTTCGTGCGCATACCTTCAGGATTTGAGCCTTACTGCTCCAGGACATGTCTATGGAGCAGACAGGTATCACAGAGTTACCCCATGCTACTCTTGAAGGAGCCTGCAGTGAACTCACCACCACCCCCCCCGATCCCACTTGGGTATCTTATCACCACACCTCCGCCTGCAGCACAGACATACCTTGGGAACTGGCGATGGCTTGGCAGGATCAGGCTCATCTGTCTTTGAAAGACACTCACCCACGGGCCCCTCCCCATGGCAGAAAGTAAGGGATACTCACCAAGGTCAGCCTTTTCCTTCAGGATATCTTTGAAGTTCAAGCCGCTGTTGAGCGTGGATTGTCTGTATCTCATCAAGGCCTCCTTCTGCCCATTCTTCCCGACATCCATTGGCTTGACTGGCTCAGCCCGGAAACCACACTTCCACTTGGAGAAATCGGACTGTGCCCATTTTGCCAAGTCCTCAAGCTTCACAGTGACTTTCTCCGAAACAGCAATAACTTCATCCTGCAAGAAGTGGTCAAATGAGAATAGGACACGTCATGAGGGCCGCCATGATGACTGATAAATCCGTAATGCCACCCCCCCCACAGGCTACTGGAAAAGCCTGTCTTGCTGTTGGCAGATTAATTTTTTCATAATACAGAATAGCTAGTACTTGAATTATTCCTCCTGCCCCCTAAATGGAAATATTAGTTGTTTACTCAAAGCAAATACACATGATCTAAAGACAATTTCTGGGACTGGAGCAATGATCCTAAAAGGCATTTGAAATGCAGGTTGCCAAATCACATTCTGTAAAACCCAAAGCCTTGAGGGAAAGTTTGTTTTTTAGGTGCAATTAGCTGCAAATGTAAAAATTCATGGCTGAATGACTAATGGTTATAGCTAGTCCTGAAATAAATGGACTAAGTAAATCTCAGATTCTTGGAACTCTGACTCACCAAAAAATTCCTGTGTTTATGGTACATTTTCCCTTGGCTTATACACAAATATTGAATTTAACTTTTGTCCTAAAAATTAAATAAAACTGTGATGTAATCCCAAAAGAAATACTACATAAATGTTATGTGCTTCCCACCAAAAGAAACTTGCACATTCTCATGTTTCTTAAAACCTTTTTCAAGATCAGAACTGTAATTTTTTTTCCCTTCTTAAACATACATTCTAAGAAAAGCACTTAAACTTAGTTTAGCCTCCAGAATGTATACTCGAATTAAACAGCTCTAATTGCTGGATTTTATCCTTCCAGGAAACAATCAACTCCTCTCAGTCATGATGAATAAGCAGAATGTTTTATAGCTGACTCCAGTGAGCAGAGGCTCGAGAAAGCCTCCAAAAAATAAACAAACAAACATACACACATATCCAGCCAGATACATTCCAGATTTTTTAGTTAAAACAGCAGAAATAATTTATGTTGTAATGAGAGCTGGCTGCACCACCACACCTTTCACACCACATATTTCTAGCACTAAATAAGGTTACAGGTTCTTGAAATAGATAAACCAGAAACCAATTTTTCTCTCAAATAAACACAAGTATTTGCAAAGGGTAGAGAAATTCTTTGAGTTATTAAACAAAGAGAAAAGCACGATTGATTCTCTCTCTGTGTTTTTTTTCTTCCCACTGAACACATTCCTCAGGAAATAAAATACTGCTCAATAGGAAAAAAAAAAAAAAAAGCTTTATTGTGATAAGTTACACACAATACAAAACCTGAAGTATCTCTAGTAAAAAAGCAGATCTGATATTCCAGTCTCTCTTACATAATACAAAATCATTTTATTAGCAGGCACCTTCATTACATTTAGTGCAATAACAAATATTTGGTCAGAAACGAACGGCATGCTTATATGCTAAGCAAACTTGTAATAAAAATCTTTTCCTTTATCATTGCACAGCATAAGAACTTCCACTGAACAACAAACAATAACAGTGACGTTTTAAATCTCTGTTTATGACAAACGTCAATACTTTGTAAACAAGCGTTGGGTACTACAAAGTACAATTTCAATGGATGGCTTCACCCAATTTCATTACACCAGCCACTTGAAATAAAAAAGCTGTAGTTGCTATGCATTTTATAGCTATTACATGGCGATTATTAAATGTCAGCATGGAAAAAAAATAATACATATATATAAATTTCAGCCTGTCTGCAGACAGTCTCAGCAATTTCTGGATGAAGTCCTCTTTTAGGATGTTGAATACCATCACCAGTGACTACACAATTTCTACACTACAGAAATCTATTTAACAGCAGTTTTAAAAAAACCCTGACTTGGAGATCAGACATGTTTTTGGTTAAAATATTATTTTCCAAATAGTTCTCATGATCAAATGATTATGATTTCAATTACTAGTTTCTTCATATCCTTTCCAAGAACTGGTATGACTAATTTTGGCTGGCATACAAAGTAAGCTGAGCAGACAATTTATTAACCAAAAGAAAAGTACAATCACTATTACATCATCAATGAATAAACTTGTTTTCGAGAATACAACCTTCACATACACGCACATGATGTGTACACAGGGAAAAAAAAGGAAGGAAAAAAAAAAAAAAAAGAGGGGAAAAAAGAAAGAAACCCAACTGTAACGAGAGTGAGGCGATGCTGGTGCATTTGCTGGCTCTGCCCAGGCTGCCATGGAGCAGGGAATCAGAGAGGCAGGAGTAGGGGGAGAGGCAGCTTTTGGGGGGGGAGAGCACACCCCAAGCGTATGTATGCTTTCTGTGGCAGCGGCACAGCTGCAGCCATGAAAACACGTTTAGCATCGCCACACTGGTGTGAAGGGCTACGAAGAGACCCTACAGAAAGACAGTCAAGCGCTTGCCTCAGCCCTTCACAAAATGGCACCGGGACTCTAAATACCATGGCGCAAAGGGGCGCCCAGAATGGCACCACAGGGTAGCTGAGAACGCAGCTGCAGTGAATGAGTATAAAATATAAAAGAAATTCAGGCTGTCACTGTGCCATGACAAGGGTTGTGGGCCAAACCTCCTGCATGCAGGCAGTGCTAGGCAATGGCCCCTCGTCAGGGCCGCCCCGTCACCCCTGCAGCAGCTGTGTCCCCAATGGCACCTGGTCCCCATCACCTCTGTGCCAGCCACGTCCCTAAGGGTGCCTGGATGGCCCCCAAATCAGCTGGGATGGCCTGAGAAGGGCGGCTGACCACAGGCCTCGTGCTCATGGCTGCCAGGCTGGGCTTTGTGCCGTGACCGAGCAATGGCAGCACCCACCTCATGGCTGTCAGGCCAAGAGGGCCCATCTCGCACCTGCTGTAACTGCAGCTCTACTGCCACCAGCCCCTCAAAAGCCAGAGCTGCTCCTAAGATTAAAGATGTTTAATCTTTAGGGGTCACCCTTAAGGAAGCAGGGCCAAGGCCGGGCCCGGCCTGCAGAGGCAACGGTTGCTGGACGAGACTGGGAGCACCCAGCCATCCTCCACACCAGCACTGGCCTCGTGTCCCCCCTCATACCACCAGTGATCACCACAGCTGCACTAGCGAAACATGACTAAGCTCCCTTTTAGCCAGAAAACAGAAAAATCACCCTACATATCCCTGCCTTGGGTTGCCCTGCCCTACAGGCACTGGGCCTGGGTAGACCTGTTCTCTCTTGCTGCTCATTTTTTGAGCTCTTGCTCATTTTGGGCCCAATTCAGAGACAAGCAGCCATGTCCTCCTCAGCTCCCCACACACCACAGCAGTCACAGATCGGACATGGTCCTCCTCTGGGCACTGCTGCCCACACCAACCTTGCCAGCAAGAGACTGCATCTCCAGAGGCGTTTTCACCCTGGCACTTCATCGTACAAACACTGTCACCCAGCAAAACACGGCGGGTAGCTTCAGCCCTTCTTTCTGAGGAGCCTGAACTGTGGGCAGCTTCCAGAGAGGCCGTCTTCCCCACACCTCGATAGTCTGCTAATGCAAGAGGTCATCTGCCCCAAAGCCACCAAACAGAGGTCACCCAACTACTTCATCAGCTCTGGGATGTTGATGCGCCTTGCCAAGCTTTAACACATCCTGAAGCAACCTTTGCAAGCACTCAGATCCAAACTATGAGCAAACTATGAGTAGCAGGGTTTTTTAATTACTGTTTTGGAGGAGGAGGTAACAAAAGGGTCCCTCTCCTTTTTTTTTTTTTTTTTTAAAGCGAAAATGTCTCAGAGCCCTCATGTCACAAAAAAAGTTGCTTCAGGACCTGTGGGGCTCTGCCAGCCAGAGGAGCCCCCATAGCCATTCAGTATCGACTGCTGCGCACCTACTGCCGCAGCCCTTCTAGAGAAACCTTTCAACGAGATGACAAAGCAATACAGATGTTGAATAAATAAAAACCAGGTACATGGTGACACATGACTAACAAACCTTTAGAAGATTAAAGAAATGTGCTGTATAACCTTCATGTCATTAATAATTATTTCTCTGTGTAAACATGAAAAACCACCCACGTCGCATACAGTGCGTATATATATCTATACAAAAATCAACTCATCGTGTGTTAGCTGTGCTCTGAAGTGATATGTTTATGAGGTCTCCGTTGCATGTTTAAGTCTTTAATTGCAGTTTTTTTCCTGCTACAGCAAGATGAGGTTTGCAGGAGGAAACAGCCTGCGTCGATTTCAGCTCTGCTCAGGAATTAGATTTATCTTGGATGGGCCTTTTTGGATGCTGACCGACCAATGGCAATGCTTTTCCCAGCCACAAAGTTGTCTAAATCTCGAAATAAGCACTGACTATAAAAAGAGGCACTTTTTCTTCTGTTTCTATAAAAGCAGGTATCTAGTCAGCCTATAATTTTAGCACATCTTACAAGACTCCTGAGCAAAGTACAATACTTTCACCTATCAAGTGGGAAATGGGGAGATGGTTAAGAACGATGGTGATACAAACCCTTTTCATCCCTCTCTTGTTTTTTATAAGAGCATATCAGATTTGCATTTTCAGACAAGTCGTCCAGGGAGAAAGGGACAGCATCTTCTTGAGAGCCGTTATGCTTAAATATTATGTCACTGTTGTCTAAGCAACCATCACAGCCTCCCGAAAGCACAGAATGCTATATTGCCTGACTCAGCAGATGGTTGAAATACTTACATTCAGGGAAAGAGGTCAGGTAGTTATAATAGTTTAAAGCAGATAATTATTTTTTAGAAGAAATATTAACTCTTACAAGGCAGGGAGTCACAGGGCAGCACAGGGAGGTCATACATCTTGATTGCACACCCGCATACGGTACGTCACAACTCCTCACTCATTGCCAATAACTAGGAAAGATTTATATTTTAGAGATGCTGAGGCAGCCTTAAAAGAATTACGGCAACTGAGATATCTCAAAATTTTGACGTGCTGAGACTGTTTTCACTCCAGTGCTTCCAGAGGTCATTTAAGGAATTCTGGAGGGCACGAGTGAGTGGAACACCTGCTTGGCTGTCTCCTAACATCAAATATGTGGCCTAGAGAGAAACAGGAGACGCACTGCAAAAAACTCTTGCCGACAATTACAGGAGACACTGCGTGTCATTTATCTGATCATTACGAATTGCATCAGAAAACATCTTCAAGTCTTTTTACTGAAACCTTTAGCACAGTAGATAGCTGGGGATGCATATTTTACAACCCAGTACATCGCCGATGAAAACACATTCATCCACAGGAGCAAAAAATACAGTGCGACTCTTACGGACTGCATTCACCGAGGATAATAGAACTGCATATTTCATTTGGGCATAAAGGCATCTATTATTCTGGGCTTTTTTTACATTGCATGTATTCTCTAGTTTTTTGCGATTTAGGTGAAAAGAACCTTCCCATACCTTGCACAACAACGCAATTCTCGTTCCAGGAATCTACTTCCCTGCTCTAAATCCCTTTTGAGGAGCAGAAGGTCACATTTTGGAGGTGGAGAAAGGAAGGAGGGGGCTTATTTCCAATAAACACCTCTCCTGTAGCAATGCATTTACCTAGATGGTTCAGGAAGTGCCATCATCCTTACTTGATGGCACAGTAAAACAAAAAAACTCTGTTAGCAGAGTCTATAGTCCAGAGCTCTTCTCTGTCACACAGATGCCAGCCGGGCTTTGGGACAGCAAGGGAAAACAGGTCACCTCAATTCAGCCCTAACCCATTTGCCAAAAGTTGCTCAGGAACGTGAACCCACCTCTCCAAAATCATCTCCTATAAGCAGCACTTCACCCAGGCCCTCCTCCAGCAACCACATTCAGCCCTAAGGGGCAGAGAATGTTTGTACCGGACTGCTTTGCTCTCAGAGACTTTCTCCAGAATAAGAAAGTCCCATCTCCCTGCTGCCTGCTGTGGACTGGGGGTATACATGGGGGTTTTTAAGACTGCAGGATCGCAGACTAGCTCAAAAACTGGCTGCGCCATAGAAAAGGGCCCTGTTCAGCCTCCCTACACAGCACATGAAGGACTTGCCTGTCATCCGCTCCCTTATTACCTGTTGCTCTTCCAGTACAACCTTTCTAAGGAGGCTGCAGACCTGGGGAGCTGGGGCACAGCTCTGGCAGGTGGAAAATGCTGCTCCTGCTCTGCAGGTGGAATCCCCAAGTGATGGGGAAGCCTCACAAGAGGCTCCAGTGCTTGGCATGGGCAGAGGCAGCTTTCTTTCCCCCTTTCTCTGCCCCGAGTGCCTCATTTGGTGCCACCTTCTCCAACATCTATCCCCTAGCCCTGGGCAGACAGAGGTGTCCCAAAGGATGCACAGAGTGGAACTGACCGCTGGGGCCTGGGCCCACAATACTTCCAGAGATGCCAGCACACAGAGACCACCACTCTCCACCCACAAACCTACCAGAGAGCCTTGAGAATGGAAACACATACAGCCCAGGAGTTTACCTGGCACACAAGAAAATTTTAAAGAGACCAAGGCAGAACCTTTCATCTGTTAATCCTTTGCTAATTACTTTAAAGGACTATAATGATCTCATTAAATTCAGGTGATGGGTATTTCCCCAGCCTAAGCACAGCCACACACAGCTGTCTGAAATTCATGCCAACAGAGAACACTACCTCCCAATGTGTTCATCCCTTCTGCCAGGGTCCAAAACCCAAAAGAGACCAAGATAAGGGACACAGGTGAAACACGTGAAGTCCTGTGATATTCACTTTCCCTTGTATTAGCAAGCAGCTTTTTCCTTTGTGTGACTCAGTATTTCCAAAGCCAGACACGCAACGTCCTGGGGCAGGGCAGCACTGTGTTTTTGTAGGATGCTTTGTGGGATACTGGTCCATCTGGGCCAGAAGCGGGGTGTGGAGATGGAGCGCACAGAGGGATGGCTGTGAGCAGCTAGACTTGACATTTCTACTGTGACCCTCCTCCTTCATTTCTGGGGTGTTTTTTTCTCCTTCCTCCCACTCCCAAGCAGAGGTTCAAATTGAATTTATATCTGTCATTGCAGATAGAAGTTCTGACCAAAGAGAAAATAGGCTTCAGTCAAAATGTTTTCGCGTCAGATAGCTCAAAGATCTCAAAGAGCTGTTTTAGTTTAGGCAAGTTGACAAGCAATTCATTCCTAATTTTGCCTACTACAGTTACAGTACGAAAAGCTTTCCTCATAGATTACATAATTATATTTTTCTTTAACAAGGAGTACATTGCATTAGCAGGTTTAAATTATGCAAGCTTATTCTTTTGTCTTTTGTTATATTGTGTTCTATTGTGCTGGTAAAACAATATGTGCTTTAATTAGCAAATATCTGTAAATAATTTACTTGCTTTTCATACAGCAGAACAATGGAGCCAATTTTCACATACATCCACTGAGCATGTCTAGGGGGTTTCTTGCCAGAACCTTCCATTGTTCAGTATCTGTATCAATCTGCCCATCATTAGCAGCTAACGTTCAACAACCCAGGAAGACATTAAAGTTTTGGCCCCTGGGAGCAGCCCCAAGCCCCCTAAACCCGAGGCTATGCTTTGTAAAGAAAGATTAAAATATCCAGAAAATGAAAACAAACTCTTTTATTATCTATAACCCTGGCACCTTCGCATAGAAACATGGACGCCTGCCAAGCATTAAGGTCACTGGATTAATGCCATAAAATGCCGATGTTCATCTGACCTTCTGACTGCATTTTAGCTACAAAATAAAAAGCTCAACTTAATACGACACTATGAATCATGCGAGCGTCTAGGCTCTGCAGGGTTAACGCTGGGTGTGAACCCACACTGCGCGCACACACACACACACACACACGCACAAAGAAAAAAGCTCTTAAATCAAGAGTGGATGACTGTTCGGAGACTTAAGGCATTGTTATTTTGAATGCGAATGAAAGGGCCAGAACAAGCATTGCAAGAATATTTCAATTATGTATTTCCCAGAACTACATCTCTGAGCAACTAATGCAAATATTGCTCCCATAGCAGTAGAACTTCTTCCCGAATAAAAGCATATAAGAGCTTGAATCAGAACATACTTTCTATATCATTCGCATATTGTTTGAATATTATTAAAAATGCAAAATCTATGTATGCGTTACTCTCCTGAGCAATACAGTAATTATGATTAAGGGACAAGCAGCACAAAAAGAGCCAATTTATCTTACTTGTGCTTAGGAATACTATTGTGTAACTAAGCAACTAAAGACAAAATATAGTCTAATTAATTCACTCCTATGCTTATTTAAAAGACACAATTAGAACATTTTTATTTTCCAGCCTGCACAGTATCTCAACATGCTTGAGGGTGTACCATGTGAGGCCTATTATTCTCCAAAGACAAGAGTTTAATGTTTAGTGCCACTGATCAGACTGGGAACAGCAACTCTAGAGAGCAGTGGGTGTATTTTACAGTCTGAATGTACTGGGAAGGGGAGGGAAAGGGAGGGGGGGAATAAAAAAAATAATAATAAAAAAAAAGTGAATCTGCCTTAAATGACCAGATATGCCAGACTGCTGGCTAATGGCTAGCAACATGTGGCTTCTCTGAGTAATATCATTGCCCTCTCCTTCCTTTGCCAGCATATGTTACTGGTGGCGAGAGAGATAAAAATTATACAGAGTGGATATGCAATTACCAAAACCATGATATTTTATGACAAATGCCATTTCTCTAACACTGCTATTACAGTGCGCCTGATTTCCAAAGCTGAATTAATTTGAGCAAGTGTACATTGAAGATTGATGCTATTAGCCTGATTTTTAAAGCACCCTTTCATAATCATAATCTGCATGTTTGAAACGTGTTGTCATTACCAGTGTTGACAGATACGAGCATAAGGCACACACCGTGGAGACTAAAACGGGGCTGTTCTCATCTCAAGTAAGAGTGTACAGATTCCTATATCTCTCAAAAAAACCTATTACTGTCCAAAGGGAGTAGCATGTTTTTCAAGAGGGGTGGCAATTAAGGACTAGTGGCATATGACATCATGCCTGGGCCAGCCTGTGCTACCTTTACATGCTGGAGTAGGAGCTCCACACACAGAGAGCCCCTTGGAAACAAATGAGGCTTTCAAGGGATGCTGTGAGCATCTGTCCCAAAACGAAGACAGAACAAACCCACTGCCTCCCTTAACTTTCTGGAAGAATCTCTTCTGCAATTATAAATTACATACATTTATGGAGTGACTTTTTTTTTTTTTCTTTCCCCCAATTAGTCTGAAAATGCAAAATACTGCTAGGGAAATAATTACAGGAAACTAGCTCTCTTCTCTCCTCTGTATGAGCAACGCTTACTCATGTAAATTACTTGCATGAGTAAGGATTATTTGCAAGGCGAAAAGCATTGCATCAGATCCCCAGTTTGGGAGAAGAGATGAAATCAACATGAGTTCGTAGTAAACTTAGCTGCTGCTGAATGAACCAAAGGCAGATCCCCGCTGACAGTCCAGCCCCAGCGGAAGCAACATTCACGACGCAGGGCAATGCAGGGAATGTCATACCATGCAAAATGAATTAGTTGCTTGTTTGGGTTTTTTTTCAGGAATTGTACAGATCACATCAAACATCATCCCTGGATTTAACGAGCACTGGCTTTGAGATATATTTTTAAGCCCAGTCTAACTAATGCCAACACCTTTAAAAACATGAAAACACAAGGCACTAACAAGCATTTCACTCTAGAACTGCTGCTGCAAAGGTCAGATGTTCCACAGCCCCACGCTACCCCTTGGAGCAGAGAGGAGCAAATGAGCCGGAGGAGGGTTTGGCCAGGACCCCATGGCCTGCAGGGCTCCGTGACTGAGCCCACCACACACCCCCAAGTGCTGCGGGCCTAGGGCGCTGCACGAGGGGACTGGGCAGAGGCTTTCTGCCAGCAGGCAGCCAGCATCTACTTTGCACAGTCCGGTGCCAGAAAAGCTGGGGGGCTGCTTTCCACACACTTCCCATGAAACCATTTCAGGCACAACAGCGTGCTCTTACAGCTGCTCCCTCCAGACCTTTGCAGCCCCCCAAACATCCTCCTCTGAGCCCTGTGCGAGGCGCCTGCCATCACAAAGACCTTCCCATCCCAAGCAGGAGGTGACACAGGGGACCATGCCAACCCAGAAGCAGCCAAGAAAACCAAGGCAAGGTGGCACCTTCCTCCAGCAAAACCAACACTTTCTCCATTTCGGTGGTGGCCCTCCCAGGAACAGAGGACAGCCAGAGGACAGCCACTTCTTCCTCACTGGAGGGAAGGGAGAGGAGGCTGCTCCCCCTCCAACCAGCACTGCCACCTGCTGCAGTGTTTGGGCTTGATGGTGAGGTCAGAGGCAGCACACCTGGGCCCCTGCGTTTTAAAAGCAGCAACAAAGTTTTCAGTGAAGTTGAGCAAAACTCTTCTAGCTCACCTCACACAGCATCCCCAATGGCACCATCGCTCTCACAAAAACATCTCCGCTGCTCCTGCGCAGGAAGACCCCTGGCCTGAGTGTGATGCCGGAGCTGGTCCCAGCCTCTCCATGCATGTCGCTCCAGAATGTGATGAGCATCACGGCCAGGAGCGCTCGTACCTGCAGCATGTGACCAATGCTATCCCACATTTGCCATCCACTGAAGACTCCCCGGGAAGCAGTCTCTGGCTGGCTCCTGGGGCTGAAGTAGAGTTTCTCTGCGGGCTTACAGGGATGCTGAGCCTTGGGCGGAGGGAGGGGTACCTCGGTGGAAGCGCACCTGGGCTTGAACCCTTTGCTGGGTCTGGGCCCCAGCACATGGAAACATCTGGTTTTGGCAGCAGTCAGGGTTATATTTAAATCTGGATGATGAATTCAGCTAGCTATAAAAAGACTTATATTTACACTTATCACTGATTAGCTCAAACATTTGGCAATCAGATAAAATACACCATCAGAAATCTCTGAGTAACAGAAGCATTACATACCCCTCACTTCTCCTCCCTCCTCACAGCCACTAGCTGAATATTGTCATAGTGTCAATGCTGCTATTACAGAAAACACGCAGCGAGCTGCTTCTATTAATCATGCCACTAGCGCAGGTAGCTGCTAGCGACTATGCCTAAATCTCCGGTGGGCTCGATCGCAAGCCAGCAATGCAACCACTAGCTCCCCTCACCAACAGTTTTATTGACAGCAAGAACCCCTGTTGCCCTTTGCCTCGGACATCACAGATTTGCACTATGTGTTTAAGCACTGGCTCACTTCATCCCCACTCCCTGAATACAAGACAAGGTGTTTTACCCCGCCGGCAACCCCGCACCACCAAGAAGGTCTGCCCTGATGGCTATAAACCGCCTCTGACTCGAGAGCCGTGTCTCCTCCCGCAGAAGGAGCCCAGCTCAGAGTTAGGAAGCCTTGCGACCCCAGAGGCACTCCGCTGCCACTTTGGGGGCAGACGCTGATGTCATTTACATCAGGAACCGTGACCGTGGGGTGGTTGGGTGGAAGAGCCGCCCAGCGCACCGATGAAGCCGGTTACTCCCACCCAGCCAGCGCGTCGCGAAGCGCCAGCCGGCACCCAGCCTTTTGTCTCTTGGCTGCCTGCACGTCCCTGAGCGCAATTCGGATCATTCTAAACTATTAAAAATCGATAATAAAAAATCATTCCTATGTCTATAAACAAGTTAATAGAGTAAGTGAAAACAAAGTACATTTCTTAATGGGAGTGTTATGTTGCCCTCTCTAGGCCCTGGCTCTCAGTGCCGGTTTCTGTAGGCTCCCTGCCAGAGAAGTATCACTCAGAGCTGTTGCTGTTGCTGCTGCTGCTGCTGCTGCTGCTACTCTGCTAATGAATGACTAACTTAGGCCAGAGGGGAAATGACATCACCGGGGTGTAAAACACAACTGCATTAGGAAACTTTTTACCTGCTTTACATTTGTCATAATTATTCTACACAATACGACCAGCATTTGCATAATTTCAAGGCGTGCCATTATCTTAATTGAAAATTGTTTTCATATGGTTGAATAATGCAGAATGACATCAGTTAAAGCCCCAATGAAATGCACAAGTATAATCACACGGCTAATTACTAGCGGTGTTTGCATGTAAAAATAAATAAAATTGTGCATATTATTAGGAAGGTACATGCAGCTGAGAACTCTCGTACCAGAACAGTGTTTTACTCGTAATGGTAGGATTAATTTTCTCTGATGTTCCTACCACAGTAACATGAGCTGATCATTAAGGCGTATTAAAATGATTTGTGTCCCTTTCCCCACCCCCCTCCCTTCCAAATATCTTTCATTTTACACACGCGCACACACACACACACACACACAAGACACAGAGAGGCACAGTTTTAAATAGTCACCACGGGCAATTTCAGAGCATCCATTGCTCACTGTCATCTCCCTGATTCTTAGGAAAAGGCTCCCTTATCTCAGTGGCACGCACAGAAAATTAAAGTGAAGAGGTGGCAGCGAGCGAAGGTGGCTCTGAAACGCGTTTCGACTGTGTACGCATGTGTACGGGTACACGGCTACGTCGGCACCTATAGACACGCGTGCCTCCGAAAACAGCCCCTACAGACAGCAGACCCTCGTTGTACCTACAACCTGCCCCCCGCCCCAGCATCTCCAACAGAAGTTCCCCCAAAACACCTCGTGTGTATCGTCCTTGTCGTGCCCACCCCCCACCCCCCCCCCTCCGCCCTCAGCCTGGTTTGCAGCCCCTCTCGGGGACCCTCTCCACCCCCGCAACCCTCTCCGGATCCCTCGTCCTTCCCCCTCCCCGGACCACGGACCGTGCCGAAGCAATAAATCTGAAAAGCAAATAACGGGAGGGAGCGGAGACGGGGCGGGGGCAGCGGCCCGGGGCGGGGAGGGGGGGGAGGGGGGGGGGCGCAACCTGCGCGGCTTCGCGGCCCCCCGCCGGGAGGTGCGGTGCGGTGCGGAGCCGCGGCGGGGCTGCGCGGGCGCCGGCGGTGGGTGCCGGCGCGCAGCGTGTTTGCGCCGGCCGCGCGGCGGCTCCGAAATACGCCCAGGCATATCTGCAAGTTATTTGAATGTATTATTCCCGTACCTGTCATTTATCACTTTATTCAACACGTCCCTGCCAGCTCAATAGCTTTTGATCTCTCTCTGCCTCCATTTCGTAATTTCCGCCCTCTTAAACATATCGAATACTAAAAAAAAAGCCCCGAACAATATCGAAATCCCCCCCCAACGTGGTTTGGTTTTTTTTTTCTCTTTTCTGCGTGTTTTGGGCTTTTTTTGGGTTTTTTGTTTGCTGGTTAACGAAGCCGGAGGAGGGCAGGGCGAGCCCCGCACGCACTCCGCTGCCCGCCGGGCCGGGGGCGCCCCGCACCCCGACCCCCCCCCCGCCCGCACAAGTTCCCGGGCACCGCGCACCGGAGCGCCCCGACGGCGCGGCCCCTCCGCGCTGCCCCGCCACGCGCAGTGGGGAGGGGGCCGCGGGGGGGGTGGGGGGGCCGCGGGGGGGAGAGCGAGGGGGTGGTAGCCGGGCCCGGGCATGCAGGTGGGGACGGGCGCGGGGACAGGCGCGGGGGTGGGGGGGTGGGGGGCCGGCGCTGCGTTTACCACCTCGCCATGGTCACTGGTCCTGCCCTGGGGGGTGTCCTCGGGGAGAAAATAAAGTTTGGCGCTGGAGAGAAGTTGCCGGCTGGTGCGCTCCTCCCAGAGCAGCTGCAGCTCCGCGATGCAGGCGGGCTCCTCCGCGCGGCACCGCACGAAGAAGAAGTCGCCGAGGGAGAGGACCCGCGCCCGGCCGCCGCCGCGGCGCTGGAAGCGGAACGCCCTGTAGAAGACGTAGGGGCCGTGCGAGCCGCACGGGGCGCCGACCCACTGCGGGGAACAACAACACGGCAGCGGCATCAGCGCCGGCTCCGCGCCGCGCCGCGCAGCGCCGCGCAGGAGGAGGCAGGGCGGGCGGAGGCAGGGCGGGCGGGAGGGCGGTGGGGAGGGGAGGGGGCGCGCAGCGGCGCGGAGGCTCCGCGGCGGCGGGCGCGGGGCGGGGCGGGGCGCGCGGGGCGGCGCGGTACCTGCAGTGCGCTGCGCTCCATCGCGGCTCCGGCGTGATTGAACTCAACATTCTCCCAAACTTGTTGGCGTGAATGGAGCCCGGCAGGTCCTGGCAGGGCAAAGCCAGCCCCGCCGCCCGCCGCCCCCCGCCGCCGCCGCCCCCGCGCCGCCCCGCTGCCGCCGCCGCCCCCCGCCCCGCCGCGAGCGGCGACGCCCCCCCGCGCCGCCCGCCCCCCGCCCCGCCGCCCCGCCGACGCCCCGCCGCGCCCCGCCGACGCCGACGCCCGACGCCGGCCGGCCCCCCGACGCCCGACCCGGCCCGGCAAAAATGCCGCGGGGCGGCGGCGGGCCCCGGGGGGGCGGCGCGGGGGCGGCGGGGCGGCGGCGGGGGCAGCCGCGGCGCCCAGGGATTTTTGGGGGGCCGAAAGGGCGTGCGTGCGAGCTGCGGATCTGACAGGACCTGCCTGTATATGTCTAATATAAAGACCATTTCCTGCGGCGCGAGGGGCGCTGCTCGTCCCCGCGCGCGCCCGGCGGGGCCGCCGCGCTCCCACCGCCCGGCCCTGCGGAGCTGCGCGGAGCGGCGCGGAGAGCGAGGCCGCCCGCCCGCCCCCTCCCTCCCTCCCGGCGCGCCCGGCCGGCCGCCTCGGCGGCTCTCGGCGGGCGGCTTCGTCCTTAACGTATTTATCGGTTTTCCCCGGGAAAGGCGGAAAGTGGGTTATCGATTATATAAACACATCAATATTCATGCGCCGCCGCGCTGCGCGGAGAGGGGCGGCTCGGCCGGGGCGAACAACGAAACCGGGGGAGGGGGCGCGGGGAGGCGCGTCCCGCGGCGGCGGGGATGGGCGCGCTCTCTCCGCGCCCGCGGAGCGCGCAGCCGGGACGCGCCGGCCCCGCTGGTCAGCCGGCCGCCGCCGGCCCCGCCACCGCGGGCGGGGGATGGCTCCGCGGGCGCGGAGGGGCGCGGGGAGACGGGAAGGGCGGCTCCGCGCCCCGCGCTGGGGGCTGGCCTCTCACCTGCGCCCCGCCCGCCCCCCACCCTCGGCCGCGCCGCACGTCGGGGAGGCATCCCGCGGAGCCTCCGCTACCCAGCGCTACCGCCGGCCAGCTCGGGGCGCCACCGCGGAGCCGCAGCCGCGGACGGTCCTGGAGAGGGCGAGGGGGGCGGCCGCGCCAGGGGGCCGCTCCCGGCACCGCACCCGCGCAGGGGCCGCCGGCGTCGCCGGGCACGGAAAGTTTCTAACGGGGCCCCATGAACGGCAGCCCCACAGGTAGATGCCGCTGCGGCCGGCGGCAGTGCGTGGCCCTCCGCAGCTGCGGAGACCCCCCGCACCCCCGGGCAGTGACGGGCGGTCACTTCGGGGCAGGGGCGGGTGGCTGCCTGGCTGTCCTTCCACCCTTTTGCCCGGGGACTGCCTTGCTCCGCGCCAGCGCAGCCAACCGCGGGGCGGGTGGGGGGACCGGTGGGAAGCGGCTCCGCGGGTGCCCCCCCCCCCCCCCGTTCCCCACTACCGGCACTTTCTCCCCCTTTTCTGGCTTCTTCCCCCCCAAGCCCCCCCGGCGGCCCCTGCTCCCGGGCCGGGGTGTGGGGGGACACACGCCCGAAGCCGCCCCAGCGGGGCAGGTCTGGCCCTGCCGCCGCGACAAGGCGGGGACGGAAATAAATAAATAAATAAGCAAGCACATAAATAAATAAAAATCCTTAATAATGACGGCAGCGGTGACGTCAGCGCTGCGTGCATCACGACACAGCGCGGCGCGGGGGGCAGCAACAAGTGCGGGCGGCGGCGCCGCTGCCGGGGCGACCCCTGGCGCCCGCCCGCCGCACCGCGGGGCCGCCGCCGCCCCGGCTATAGCGCCCGGCACCGCGGCTGCCGCGGCCCGAGCGGGCTCAGGCGTCACGCCTATGGCCACAGTGGCTTCGGGCAAGCGGAGCGTGACGCGCCGGCGGCCAGGGCTGCCTCGGCGCTCCGGGCGGGCGCCTGGCTGGGGTGAGGGGCCACCCCGCCGCGAGCCGGGGGGACGAGTGGTGGTGGCTGGGAATGAGGGACAGCCCCTGCGCCAGCGCCAGGCGAGGCTCTCTCGGCCCCGGGCATTTGGGCAGGGCTCGCAGTGGTGCCAGCAGGGTGCTCTGGGCTCCCCTGGGGTGCTCCCCCTTCTCCAGGGGGAGGCTCCTTTTCTTCTGGTTCCTCTGGAGGGAATGCCAAACTCTTCTTCCAGTTTGGGAAAGGTTTCATCCTTCCTGCCCTGCATCCTTCTAAGGTGCCCCCAACGTCCGCCCGCTCTGCGGCCCCACAGCCTCCCGGCTCGTGCTGCGGCGAGCTGGAAGCAAGGCTTCTTCAGCGCCAGGGAAAGGGAATTTCCTTCCAGCACCTGGCGTGCTGGAGATGAAGATGCTGGAGCTCAGGCTGTGGGAAAGCTGATGTGCTCTCCCATGGCTTCAGGAGGAGGGAGTAGGCAGGGCAGGTGCTAGAGCAGCAGGGCTGTGAGCACCGGGGGTAGGCTGGGACGCCAGCCAGGATGGGGCAGGTGGGAATCCAGCAGGTACCAGTGCTTGGGCTTTCACCCAGCACCATGGGCTTGTGTGCGCCTTGGATGGTCAAAACCCACAGAACAGCTCGGGGCAGTTGCGGTTAGCGGCTCTTCTGGCCACTCGCGTCTGATGCTTTGTGCTCGGGCACCCAGCCCCCCGTGGGGAGGATGTTTTGCAGGGGCTGGGTAGGTATGGGAGGTGGTGCGAGACCCACACCTCGACACATCCCTGCGGAACAGGGAGTGCTGCTCCATTTCACCCCCAGTGAACTCCCGGCTGGAATAACTCGCATTTCTTCAGCAATTCACCTTTGTTTTCACTGACCTTGCCATGTTTAATCAGGGTTATATTCTCACACAGATAAAACCATCCTCAAACAATTGTTACAATATATTGGGCACAAACAGGTTTTTATTTGTTTATTCATTTTCTTTATCTCAGACAGGTAGGGCTGCTCCTTTCCCACAACATATAATCAAGTAGCAAAGAGAACTTCCCATCTCCATTCGTGCCCAAATCCCTCCGCATGTGCCCCAGCAGGCATGGCCCAGGCACCACCTGGGTGCTGGCCCCACGCTCCTGCTCGCTGCGCGGAGCATCACTCGTGGCTCTGGCGGTTGCAGAGCCTCATCCTTTCCACCAGCCACAATCTTGCTCCTCAGGAAGCAAGCATCCCTCCAAACCGTGGCATTATAACTGCTGTCAAGAAGGTGGTGAGACTGGATAACCACGCCAGGGCACGTTTTGGCCCTCTCAGCAGGGATTGCTTATCCATGCAGCACACTGGGAGGCAGGGGTTATGCATGATGACCTGAGCTACCGCTCCATGCATTGAGCTCCTGCAGGGCTCCATCTCACCTCCGAGTTCTGGGGGAGCTGAACTCCAAAGTCCATGCTTGAGCTTACGTCTGTAAGAGTTATATCTAAAGCCAGAATTCAGACGGTGGGATGATCGGATGTTCACTTCAAGACCCAGATCTCTAATGCCTAAAATGTCCCAAGTAGGTAGGTTTCTTCTCACTGGGCTTTGATTATCTGAAGGTGTGGTGACCAGTGTGAGCTGGTGGCCCAGCTTCACACCTTAGACACCAGCTGAAGGCAATTCCCGAGGGCCAGTCGCCAGTCACAGGGGACACCTAGTATCCCGTGGGTATAGATTTCCATCACGTGAAGCAAAAGTACAGAGCTGTCAGATGAGGATGAGATGTGTGTGGCCATCCACCCATCACCCCGCAGGTCCCTTCCCTGCCATCCCCCAGTGTCTGTGGGGCAGGGGAGAGGGCCCAGCTCGAGCAAAAGGAAGAAAAAGCCCTCCATCCCCACAGCTCCAGCCTCCAGCCCACAGTGTCTTTTCAGCCAGTGCTGCAGGCTGGTAGCACCACCAGCATCCTGCTTAAGTTTCTAATGTTGGTAGCATTTTGAATGAGACAGCAACAGAAGCTGCGGCAGTGCATATTCCCAGCAGCAAGGGTACGTGCATTCATCATTGCTCTGACATCAATTGTATAGAAGACTTCTCCCCCCAAAAAATTCTTTAGAGTTCAAAATAATAAATAATTTTTTTAAAAAATCAACAAAAAACCCCCACAGCCCGTTTACAGCAGAAATTGAAATTCCACATATAATCAAAAAGTTGGATTTTGTCCTGCAGGCACTGGATAAGTTTCTTCATATGAATATTTTGTAACTTTCTCTGGCCAAAAGAAATGTGCAAAATGTTGTAATGTTTCTGTGCTTTCCTTTGGACATTCCAGGCTTTTGCTTAAGCTTCTCATAAAAGGCTATTTTCAGTGGAGGGAGAGAAAAAAAAAAGAAAAAGCAGCCAACAGTACGCCGAGTCAATAAAGTAATGCAAAACCATAAAACTCAGCAACGATAGCAAGGGAAGATCAGTAGTTTACAAAGGAAATAAGATGGGGATCAGACCGAGCAGTAGCTGGAAATGAATGCATAGAAGCCAAAATAAGACTGGTCCTAATAAACAGCCAAAGTTGAACCAAAAAAGCATTCAAAGTGTTAATTTATTAAATGTCTTTTATTTTTGTGCCTGACAATTAAAAATAGTTGTGGTCAGGCATGTTGAGAGGCAGGAAGCAATGGGAGCCCTCAAGCCCGGCTTTATGCTTGGAAGGGAACCCAGCCTGACCCACTCTGCCAGCTGGGCTGTGCCTGCGTGGGGCCGGTGCGCCTGCCTTGCGTTGGGGTGCTCTAAGTCACTTAGGGATTTTCTGTTCGGAACTGTTCTCTTCCAGGCTTTTAAGGCATGGAGGAATTTTATGGGGAGCACTCAGTGTGGGAGATGAAGCCACAACAGAGCTGTGAGGGCAATACCAGCCCCTGCTCCCGCTCAGCACATGGGGTGGGTTGCAAAGTCCTTTGAAGCTGCTGTGAGGCCCTGTGTTCGCTTCAGCAGGTTTTGGGATCAGTCTCTTGCTTTGGGAGCCCTTTAGATCAGATGTTCGACCCACCAGCTTGAAGCATTAAAAATACCAGGAGTCAGAGCATTTATCGTCCCTCCAAAAAAAATCCACCTGCCCCAACCAGTAACCTAACTGAGCATAAAACCTCACATGAGATCAGCTTTCAAATCCCGGCCTCTAATTCATGTGTGCATTTGGAGTAATTTTTATTTACCTTGCATTTCTTTTTGTCATCCTGACATCAAGTTTTTAAGGTCCGCTGTAGGACTGCTAGCAGCTCGCCTGGAACGAGCACCCCACTGCCCCAGGACTCCCAAACCAGGCTGGTTAAGGAAAATAATCACTGCTGAGTATCGAGAGATGTCACAGTAAAAAAGTGACTGTGGTGGGATGGGTCACCTGCAAACGCAGAAATGATGAGGGCATCTGGATGGTTGCAGAGCATTAGGAGCCCCGTCACAACGGGAATGGGAAGAGCTGGCAGTTCAGCACCCCCAAAATATTTGCTTAACTCCCCTGGTAACAGTAAGCTGAGGTGGTTGCTACCTGCTGCCTGCAAAGCTGGTTTCATGTAGTGGCACAGGGTGATGGGTCAGCTAAAACAGAGCCCACACAGTTTCTGCCTGATTGGTTGCTAACCAAGATACACTTTTCAGATGCTGTTAATTGAGTCTGATGAATTTTGCTCCAGTGGGACCTATTAAGGGCAAAAATACAAGTGACATCAGAGCCATAACTCATAAAAATCAAGTCCCTGAATTACATCTGAGAGCAATATGAAAATGCAAGTGGGATTTCAAATGGTATCAAATAACTTTCTGTCATACCTTATTAATACCACAGAGCTAATAGAAACAGCTATATTATCATCCTAATGTCATTATACATATATAATACACACACGCACATACACACAAACAGTGTGTGTAATTATAACAACATTATTTTGTTCACACAGCCTGAAAAATGTGATTAGATGGTGGCTCTGAAATGGCAATATTCAATCAGGTATGACTTGTATATTGGCTCAGAGCACAGTCGTCTACTTATGTAAAATTATGCCTTGTTATGTGCGGTGGTAGCGTGGACAGCTGCAAAAGAAAGAGGGAGCTGAGGCCACAGAGATCATTTCATCTCGAGTCAGAAGGGCTGAATTGTCATTTCAAAGCTGAAACACCGTCACTGTCCAGCGAGCTATCCCCAGCTATCCTTTCTTGCCTATATCACTTCAGAAAACTTGCTAAAAATAGCTGCCACCTCACAAAATCCTAAATAAAATCTCTCAACTGGAAATGATCCTAAATGCAACCAAACTATTTCCTTTTTAATCATGAAGCTTGGAAGGGGGTGTCACCTGGTAAGGCTTTAGATGGGCTTCAGTTTCCAAACGGTGTACAGGAAACACACACGCCAGCCCTTTCACAACCAGCTCCTGTCAAATAATTTACCTCAACTGTTTTTAGTGAAAATATACGTATGTGTATATATCCCTGCGTGATGGGGATAGCTGGAGCTGGAAATATCATCGTAAGAATGCCAGCCCATATTTACCCAAGTCAGTGGTCAAAGCAAGTTGCTATTCTCGGTGTGCCAGATTTAAATCGGTTTAAGTAAACAAGCTGACCTCTTTCCACTTAGCAGGTCTTAGCTATCATGGCATGCCTTTTTCCTGAGAAAAGTCTTTTTTTTAATTATTTTTTTTCTTTTTTTTTTTTTTCATAAATTTGGTGGGCCCCAGAGGAGAATAAGCAGCCATCTCGGAAGGAGCTGCCTAGGAGCAAGCTAGGGAGGGCAAGGCAGGTTTCCCAGCCAAACTCAGAATTTGCCTTTTTCAGCCCTGCCCTCATTTGAAAGCAGGGGACTTCACCTCCTCGTTGATTTTGAATGCCCTGCCCACGTCTAAGTGCTTATGGCAACTCTTGCTCTCCTGTTTTGGGATGGAGTTTTTCCATTTTCCCCGGTTTGGTTGGTGCAAGGACATTTGACCACTCAGCTATCGAGATCTTTTTTAACACCACTAGGATGAGGCAGTGACACAGAGAAAGGGCTCCTGAAGTTCCCCAAGTACCTGCAGGGCAGCTGGAGGATGCGGGGCTGGTGTGCCCACCACCATGACCTCGCTCTTCCCTTTGCATGTGGATTTTTTGCTCTGTAGGTTCTAGCAGCCACTTCTACACATTTATTCCCATGTCTTCATCCTTTATCTCAGTTACAAACCCAACAAAACAGATGAGTCAATCATCTAGCACAGTTTAACCTTTGGCTAAGCTGTCTCCAAGCCATTCCTACCTAAGCACGTACTGGAGGCAGCTCAGTGAATAATCTGCTGGGGATGGCCCCACGACTTGCCTCCTCCCCAGTATTGCCTGAAAAAGACTTTTGGCATCTGGTGTCAAGGGGCAGTAGAGGGGAAAGGAAGCAAAATAGCTCCTGGTATCTCAGCTCTATGGCCTGACAGCTGTTTCTTGCCTTGTAGGACAACCAGCTCAATAAGCAAGTGGGTCACTGCGGTCCCCAGCGCTGGCGTCAGAGGGATGGCCATTCCTGCACCTCCTGCTGAACTGACCTTACAGTTGGACTGAAATAACTGCCAACTATAAACACAAGACTTGTCTGGTAAACACTGGAAAGGACGCAGAAATCATTCCTTCTCCTCTCAATTCAGGTACACACACACGTCAAACTAAAATACTGGAAGGGAAAAAGGATTGATCTGCAAGTCCAGCTCTGCCAAACACATGGGGTTATCCAGCCGCTGTTTCCAGGGAGCGCGGATATCTGCTATACCAGAGAGCCTTTCTTCTCCTCTTTTCCAGCTCCTCCTTTTCTTGCCCAAGTGAGTGTTGGACACATTTCCAGAGTACAAGAATCTCTGAGGTCTAACCACCATGGATGCAAGCCTCTGGGGATGATAGAGTTGGTGTGTTTTGTTTTTTTTTTTTTTTAAATCCTCTTGAGAAACAGATGCTTTGGCTCATCTTCATTATACCTAGCCTGATTTATTTTAATTGCTCTGGGTATCCGGAATACTATGATTGCATAATCTCATGCACATGCCTTTAAAAGGAAGCTTTGGCTGCAGCGCCGGGAAGGCAACGTTAAATACGGAAAAAGTACTATGCAAAGTCTCATTTATTTTGGAAATCACTGGAAAGAGTTCTACTGAAAATTCACAGCAAAGCATATGCCACATTTGAATAATGATATTGAGAGGTGCTTTACCTAGCTTTGCAATAAAAAGGGCTCTGAAAATTGCAAGCCTTTAAAAATATCTCACTCCTGACTCCTGAATTTTGGTGAAATCAGAGGACAGTTAGATCCACGATGGCCACCCTAGGGTTGGCTGCCAAGGGTGAGGCAAGAGCGGGCTGCCTGGCACTGAGGAACTGGGGGGGATAGCTTCCACCCCGTACAAAAATAACCAGAAAACAGTAACCTAAGAGAAAACTCGTTCTGAGCAGAGTCATGGGAACTGCAGGCTCTGGACAGCGAGAAAGGAGGCGGCCTGCTGAGATCTGCCCTTCCTGGGTCTGGAAATACAGAGCTTCATCTCAATAAAACAAAGCAGGAATAACAGGACTGCAGAGAAATACCTGAATGTCATCCACTTGTCTTATCTGATGCAGTGCACAAGATGCCAAAAATTGTCTGCTTGGGAAAAAAGGTCTGCAGAAACCTTCTTCCAGTTAAGAAAAAAATGTCATTTAAGGTACTTTATAACTAGGCCTAGAATAAGGATTTATTTTGAAGTCACGTCAATATTACTAAGATGCTGCTTTTCTGGAGAGAGATTCATGTCTTACCAAAAGTTTATTCTTTCTCTGTATTTTTTTAGTTTATCTCACTGAACAAATTAATACCTGCCATAAATACTGTCCCTGAAGCCAGCGGGGTACTCTGGGAAAGAGTTTGACCAAGAACTCATAAAACCCCCCCCCAAACCTTGCCCTTACCTTTGGCTTATTGATATGCTTTCCCATCTTCTAAGGAAAGGAAAAGCCATGAGTTTTATAGGTTACCTACACTATATTAATTTTTTAAAAACAGGCAACTGAGATTTTGTTTTGCAGGAAACATGTTTGATTTATCCTCATCAGCCTTAGTGTCCATATACAGAAATGTGTGTGTGCGTACCCCGTGCCTCTGGATGCGCAACTGCTAGCACGGGGGATGATTAACCCAACGTGGGCCTTGCACGGTGCTGGGATAAGCCAGCCCAATAAACTTCACAGGTGAAGGAGGAGACCCATAATCATATCTTCTGATCTTGAAGAGGAACCATGAGCACTTTTCACTTGCTTTCGCTTGGTTTCATTTACCCGCGACCGAACCGACCGGATTCACTTAGGTTTGGCAACACCTATTTGCCGTGCCAGACCCCTGGAGCGCAGTCAGCACTACCCTGCCCAGCTGCGGTGCTTTGGGACTGGGTCGTATGAGGGGCTGTGAACAGGCAGCGATGTCACAATTTACAGGCTACACCTTTAAATGCCTGCAAATTTACTTCAGGTTCGCAGATGATAATGAGATTCACGTTTGGGAGAAGGAGCCCACAGAGACTATCAGGAATATTAATGTTATCACAGAAGTTTATTAGTGCCTGCATGTTGAGAAGCGGGTAAAGAAACCCTTTGGGTTTTGTTGCGCTATCAGCAATTATCACACAAGAAGATTTCTGTTCCTGGTCCTCCCTCTGATAGGGTTTGGGAAAAAAGGCTCCAAGACTGATCCTGGGAAGTGTTTGGGTTGTTAAGCAGTGCAGATGTTTTCTCCATTGCCTTCTGCAAACCTCCATTTCTCAAACAAGAGCTGAGGGCTTTCCCTGTCCGTACTTCTCCCAAGCGTTGCCATTTCTAGCTCAGTGAACCCATGTGCCTCATGCTTGCAAAATTCCTACGTGCATCTGCCATCGCACAGAATTAAAATAACCCTTCAGATGTAGGTCTGCGCGTCTGTTTTGTTCACGTCTTTCAAGCCAAGCTACAGCCCTTTGCTTCACTCTCCTCTTCCTCCCTGTGTTCCCGTCTGCTGGTGGAGAGGCACCACCAGTGTCGGGGTTACAGTGGGAGCGATGTGGTGCTGTCATTTATTCAGACACTGGGAAGTTAGCAATTGGTTTCATGAGGAACAAGCCATCCCAGTGTGAGCACAGATTCTGGAAACCTGTCCCTGACGTGCCAGAAACCTTTCCCGTCCCTCTCCTCTTTCTCTTTTAATGGGGTAAGTGCTATAAAACCTTGTGCCTCTTATCTAGGCTGGGATCTAGCACCACGATCAGTCTTTCTGAAAGGTTTGCATTCTTTTAAGCTCTTTATACATTAAAGAAAGGAAAAAAATAATAAAAAAAGGAAGAAGCACACAGTCTGGTTGACTGATTGGAGAGGAACTTCTCAGCACAATTCAGGGCTGCTGCTTGAGAGGGTGGTGGTGGCACCGCAGAAATCAATGGGCTGGTGGCAGGAGTGCTCGGGAAGAGGGATGAGTGCAGGAGGAGATCCATTTCTCCTGAAAGCTTTGTTAAGGCTCCTCCATCCAGGAGGTATGGCTAAAGACAAACAAGTCTTCTCTGCTGGGTTCCAGAGGAGTTGCAGCACGTGCATGAGGTTTCAGCCGTATTTATGTTTTGAAACAAAATACAGAACAGGCACTTGCTCCGATAGCCGCCTGCACTGGGATCAGGCCCTGCAGGCACCAGCCGCACACTCGGCAGGCGTGCCCTACTGCTGCTTTTCCAGAGGCAGAGCCAAAAAGCGCTGGCTCCTTCCTACCAGGCAGTGCAAGCCAGGCACCACTGGCCCCTGGCCGGGGGTTTTACCTAAACGCTGCTGAAGCACCCTCAGCCAGACAATGCCTTTGCTGATGGATGTGGTACCCCATTAGCATCCCCCTGGCACAGACGTACCAACAAACCTTCTGAATGACAGAGGAGCCCTTAAACTGGTCTTGGTTAAACTCCTGCTGCTCGGTCTGCTATGAGAAGCGGGGCATTTGCTGATGGAGGAGCTCCTGGCTGTTACATTTAATTAAGAATTCTGCTGAAAGTTCTGCTTAAAATCACAAAGCTTGCTGCTTAGAAAAGCGTAGGTGATTCCCCCAGAGGCCTGGCCAGCATTCCTGCTCCTATTGTACAACATTATTGATTAATCAAAACTAATGCTCACAGCTGTTGCCTGATGGATAATGTCTTTGGTGTTTGCCTGCATATAATTATTTACTACTTTATTGATGTTATTTATTTCTTCATTAAGTATTGTTGGCTGTTTAATTACGTGAAACACAACTGCAAGTGTCGCTGCTAAAAGCCATGGGAAGGGCTGCCCAGAGCTGAAATCTTTCAACCATAAACTCTAAAAATAAATCTAAAGATAAAAATATTTTAGCCAGCATTTTGAGTGAAGACCATCAAACCACAAATGCGTTACATGTCATCTGGAGGCTGATCCCGGAGCGCCACGTTCAGATAGATTTGCAATGCTGATTTGACTGTGCAAGGCAAAAGACTTTTGCAGACTTGTATGTTTTATTAGATCTCCAAAACACATAAGAAAGGTCCCTATCTTATTCTTGGTAGCTGAATGTTTGAAATAAATCAAAGGGAAACTCTGATTTCCCAAAGCTTACAGTCAGGAGCACCTCACCAAGCTCCTTTCAAAATCCAATTCTTGTGCTGAGACCCGAGGACCTCCCAGGGCAGATGCAACCCCTGTCCAACACCCCAGTGACAAACTGGGGAGTCTCTCCAGGAGCTCCTTCCAGGCTCTCTCCCCGCTGCCCCTCAGCTCTCTGCGAGTGACACAGACCCAAGGGCCCCTCGCGCTCCCTGCCCCAGCACCCCGCTGCCCTTGCCCTCCTCAGAAGCACCATGCACAGCTGCTGCAGCAGCAGGTCTATGCCTGACCTCATTGAATTAAGGAGCTGACATCTAATCCTTGATCCACGTGGGATGAGAAAGGGTGTGCTCAGCTTGCTTAGATTGTGATGTAAGACCAACCTTAACAGAACTGCTTTTCCTTGCCAAGACTAAGCTGTGGGGGTTTGGGGGCAAAATCAACATCTTAAATTCTATCTGGAAACCAAGAGGCAGTAAGGAGAAACTAGATTTAAGACACGTGGCTCTCAGCAATCTCTAGGTACTTAACATTAAAAAAACCCAGTCAGGTACGTGACTACAAATATGGTATTAAGGAACTTGGAAGGATCTTCTCGGTCTGCAAAAAAAAACCCCAGAGGATGCACAAACCCTCCCGTAGCTCACAAATCATTAATGCACCTATAACAGATCAGAAATAGCCTCTGTATCTCCTTACTCATAAAATAAAAATTCCTTCTCTGACATCCTTTCCAAACAGCCCTCATCAGGCCCTTTCCCCAGGGTGGGAGAACAAATAGCTCTGGCAGTCCTTGCTTGGCCATCAGTGCATTTGTTATTCGGTAGCTACTAGCCCGAATGTTTCTACACAGCTCCCTATAGATCTCTTGCTTACTTCTGAGCTAGTGCATTAATATGAGTGAGGCCTTAGCTACTGCTTTATGAAAAGTACATAAGATGACCGGTTGCCAAACCTCTAACTTCCCTATGGCCTCTCTCCTCAGGCAGCAGCCTCTGGTTTTTCTTCAGGAGCCCAGAGAAGGACCAGACTGATGCCTGGTGCCATTGGGTCATCTACATCCCTTCCAATGCATCCCAAACCCAGAGCATGAGCAGTAATTGACTGTGGGGCCCAAGTTCTGCCCACGCTCTCAATACACAGCGTACGCTCGCCTGTTTTTTAACTAAGACGTGTTGGGGAAAACCTGAGAGAAATAGTAAACAGAGAGGGAGAATTAAAAAAAAAAAAAAAAAAAAAGATAATGGATCTAGGGAATTTGGTCTCTGTTTCCCTCTTTGTTTCCTCCTGAACCTCCACATTTTCATGCATTTCCCCTGTCTACAGCCAGTTCTTCCTCTGCCTGTTTTTTGAAATGTCACAATCTTTCCTGTATCCCTTGTGCCCACATTGTGAGGGTACCATGGGCACCTTTCCAGTAGGGATGTGCAGAGTGATGGGGAGCACAGCTAGGATTTTCAAAGGAAGCTAAGGAAATCTTTATGGAGAACTTGGTGAGAATTTAGCACTTGGCACTCTTCTGCTCTTTTGAAAGTCCCACCCTACAGGAACCATCTAAACAAATGTATGCCCCAATGCTGATAAATCCATTTGGAAAGGTATCAAAGGAAAGTTTGCTGGGTTTGGAGACCTTTGAAGAAAGGGAAATATCCTGCCAACCTGACGCTGAGATCTATCTTGTTCCACCATGTGGTCCGAATCATCGGTTCTCCATGGCTCCCCTTCCTCCTCGGGGCGTGGAGGGCAGCGCTGCCTCGCTGAAGAAAGGAATTTGGGGGCCAAGAGGACAGCATAATTTGAGGAAAATTCAAATGAAAAATTACTTAACAATGGAAGTTGTTACTGTGTCTAAAAATATCTCAGTGAGTCAGATTACTGAAAACGGCAAAGCTATGGAGCAAAACCATAGCCTCTTCTCAGCAGTCAGCTGGCTTCATTCACTAGCCTGGCATCTCCTTCCCCTTATGTTTTTAATATCATAAGAGTGGTGGTGTGTTTTTTTCAAAGTCTACAATAAGTTAATGTTTAATGGATTGCCCTGTACAGTTCTTGGTGTTTACATGTTCTCCAACTAACCAAATTTGTAGAGCAAATTAAAAGTCTGTAAGACCAGGACAAGTGAATTACAGATATTTGTTGCTCAGAAACTATTGCCTCATTCAGTCCCACATGCACCCGGCATAAACGGTTTCAATTATGTTTCCACCTTCCCCAGCAATATTAACTTCTCTTGCCGTTGCTGGCCAGGGCTACCTCTCCTTGGTCTGCAGCCGTTACGGCTTTGTGCACATACGCTCCCTGTGAATGTGCAGCCTTGCGCAGTGCCGCAGTCCCGGTGTTTGCAGGGTAACCTATTAAACCAGGCTGGCTCAGGACCAGGGGTGCTAGAGAAGCACTGGAGAAGGAAAGGTGGAGACTACAGTGTTGTTGATGCCTTTTTCGTACAATGAGATGGGTAGGTGTGTCCCCTTTGTTCCGCTGACATAAGTATAAATAGCCAGCCAGAGTTTTCCACTCCCTGATGGGTAAGTTGCTGCTGAGTGAGCCATTCCCAGCACCACGCCACAGGGGACTCGCCTGGTTTCTCCAGTTTTCACGCATGGGTGACTTTGCCATCCGTCTAAAGGTCCCAAGATCCCTCCCTCCTTCAGACCCAGCCGAGGCGGGACCCTGAGCTCTGCCCCTGTGCCTGTCCTGGGACCATCGCCCAGGCTGCTGTGAGCAAAGCCACCAAATTCCTCAAACACCCGCCGCCCCCCCCCCAGTGACACCGATGGGAGAGCAGGGCAGCCTGCAGGCACCGCCCTCCCCATGTACACTCCGAATCTGGGCATTACCCACCCTGGTGTTTTGGGTTTGTTTTCCAGACGCCCCGAGGAGTCTCTGGCAATGTGACCCGAGGCAGCCGATGTCCCAGGAGGGGCTGGGGGCACGTGGCAGTGCTGAGCCCACTGTGCCTCTGTGGGGAGCCCATCCCGCCCTGCATGGGGCAGCGGCCGTAGTAACTTGGCACAGCGGGATCTAAGGAGAAAAAAAAAATAATTGTTAGGCTTGAAACCAACAGAAAAAGGAAACAAGGTTCTCTTGTGTCATCAGTGCCAAAATTCCCACCGGTGCTGGTGGGACCAGGATCGGGTCCAGACTGTACCCCTGTGCTTTCCCAGGCTTACGAGGATTTACAGTTCTGGAATTTCAGGCAATGGTTTATTTCTGGCTGACCTGTTTGGCTTGAGCTGTTACATGTTTTCGGCTGTCGGGCTTATTTTTAATCTAGTGTATTAGTACCCAAACTTAACCAAGAACAAAACGTTAACCAACGCGAGAAGTCGTTCCTATCCCTCCATCAGCTGAACAGTTTGGATCCCCCAAACCCATCACAATCCCTCGCAGCATCTGGCTGCTCTCGGACCATCGGAGTGTTCTTTGCGCCGGGAATACCCCAGGAATACCCCAAGGGGAGGGAAGGGGCACAGGCGGCAGCATGTGGGCACAATGCGCCCCGTCCCGCACAGTGCCCCTGGGCAGAGCTAACAACCAGCATCCCTGGCACCGGGGCAGCCAGGCGGGAACCGTGGGGTGTTTCAGTCCAAGGAACTTCTCACACACGCACATTTGGGTTGGTTTTTTGTCATTTGATGTCAATGGCGGGCTGTGGTATTCCTCAACATTATTTTTTGTTTTTTTCCTCCCTGCTATTCGAAGAACGAGATTTTATCTTCCCTTCCCACCCCCCTCCCTTCACCCCATCCTGTGTCACTAAAACCTGCCTTTCGGGTCAGCGTGCTGCTAAGAGATTAATTTTACACTGCAAGAAACACTGAGCAGAGCATTTCAACTTCGACATACAAGACATCCGTTATAATATTGCAGTTTTTCTAAATTAAATATTAGGAAAAATTAAACCCAATTGTGGTTCGTATTCCCATGGAAAATATTTCTGTTCAAAACAGTCCCTCCATGCTAAATGACTTAAAGAACTGAAAACACAATAAATATGCAGCAAGTTAAAAACCCAGATTATTCAGGTTTTAAGGCTTATAACTAAAAGTGGTTTAACGTTTCATGCCTAATAATAGATTACTCCTATCACATTTCTAACCTTTATTTCTACCAGCTTTGAAGTCCAGCCATATAAAGGCTGTTTGTAGAACCACACGAAAGTTAAAGCAAATATTACTCAGAGTGATTCATACGAACAAGAATTTGCAATGAAGGCAGAGGGTTTTTTGTGTCTGTATCAAAGGAAATGAAATGTTTGCAATATTTTCCAGTTGATAAATGCATTAAAACATTTTAGTTGTGTAGTATGAACATTGCTGACATAAACAGACTTTGACCTGAAACAGATTGTATTAAGCTCTGTGGGGGAGGCAGCATTAAAAGAAATAAAAATAATAAAAAAAAGAAATTCCTAGATTTCAAAATCTGCCACAAGGTCACTGCAGTCCTTAATTAGCTGAATACATTAAGAGAAGGTTAGAATGCAGATTCTGTAAAGAGAGCAAATGTATGTTTAATCCTCTGTTCTTTGCTTACAGATTACCCTTTCGGAACAAGTAACCTTATTTTCTTTTTAAATATCTATTTACCTTTTTGAGCTTTGCATAGCAAAGCAGGGTTTTCTTTTTTTTTTTTTCTTTTTTTTTTTCCTTCTCACTGTTGCAAAAGAAATTAATTTGTTGCTAGTTGCTATGCATTGGCAGGATTTCTGCATAAAGAATGTAAACCATCTATCTTTGTATTCAAGATATAGTTAATCTGGCAGTTAAAATACTTTGGAAACATTTTGATGACTTATCTGGAAAAGTAGCTTTGCATTTTCAAAGAAAACTCAGAACTGTATTGCAAGGGGAAGATAAAAGATATATGAAGTGTTTGTTCCAAGCGATACTATTCATTTAAAGATCAGAATGTAACCCCACCCAAGCAATTATTGTGGAAAAACAAGACAAAAATCCTTATACAGCTTTCTGACACAGTCTTTATTTGGGAAACAAAATAACTATATTACAGTTATAGTCTAATGGATTGCAAGCTGTTTTATTAGAGTCAGCTGAATCCTGTTTAGCATAAAAAAGAACTCTGTTTGCTATCAAGAACACATTTACATTAATATGACTTTGACAAAGTAAAATAAAATCGCATTAAGATGATGTAAGTAGATAAGACAATGAAATCTCTGTGAGATAGTTTTGGCACACCAATTAGAGTCAAGTCCCTACAGGAAAGAAACATATTTTTACACCAACTATCCATGTGTTTTTAAGCCGTAGAGTGGCCAAAATTAATTCCATGCTTCAAATATTTCCAGCAAGGGAAAAAGAGAAAGTTTATTATTATTATTATTTTTATTTTTCCCTTGAAAGGTAAAATTTCTGATAAACTACATTTTTATTTGCAATAATACAAACAAGTTTTGTTCTCCACACTAGCCTGTAATCATCCTGATTATTGCAAGGGACTTTCCAATATAGAGCAGCTGAAAACAAGGTTTTAGATTACATGGTAATTTAGGAATGCATGAAAAGCCAAGCAGTCACCATAATAGAGCACTGCATAAACTTCATGGCTTTTACAGCAAAACATAACATATGTTTTGTGATTCATTCAAATGATTTTTCAATTTTTCTGGTCAAAAAATATGTCGAGCTCTAGTATTTGTCCTATATTTAGGGAACTTTGCTCTCGAAAAACGACGACGACACCGCCGCCCCAACTTTGATGTCTCTCTTTTTAGTTTGGTCATTAAAAGAACAGCGGTGATGGATGGTGATAATGCTGCGGATTTTATGAGTAATCAGGCCTTGGCAGCCACAATATTTCTTTTGTAGTGAAACTTTAATACTCCTTTGGCCGTGTGTAGAGTTTTTCAGCTTTCGGAACTACGTTACACAAGCTACTCACTCAGCATTTACAGGGCAGTTACTACCCCAAGGTTAGCACTGGCCTTTAGCACCTGACAGGGTGAATTTCTCCCCCCCCCCCTCAGATGGGTGACAGCCCCTCTGTGTTCGGGGCAGTGCTACAGCTCAGGGGAGCACGGGGGGAAGGCGGCAGGCAGGGGGCAGAGGAATTTTTTGGCCGCATGTGACCAAGCGCTCAGGGCGCCCCTGCTCTCCCCTGCCCCTTTCACGTGTTTTTAGTGAATTTGCTGCAACAAACACCAGGTGTCTCCACTTAGCTGGGCTACAGCTTCAAAAAGGGGCCTGCTACCAAAAAAAGGGGAAAAAAATAATATTAGGGTTGTTCTTCCCATTGCTTCTGATCTGCCTGTTGTAAGGCTGTGTGTGAGGAAGGGGTATGTGTACACATAGATAATCTCGTCGTGGGGTTGTATTTTATTTTGTCACTTGATATGCCTCTGTCAGGCGAGGCAGGACTTTCCAGAGTTTGAAATAATCCAAATTCAATCACTTTAAAGCTGCTACAATATGCAAGTCCTGGCAGCCGTTTTAAATTAATGGAACATCAGATGTGCTCTGATCCTCTCAATTTCCTTGGGCAAGGGAAATTCTGCTGTGGTGGTAGCGGGAGGGGAAATATAGGGCTATCAGTAAAATAAATGTCAGCTTTTGTCTGCTGATAAAAAAATGCATAAAGCAAAAAGGCACAATATTTATTGCCCTGTAATTAAAATATATTTCTGTATGCAGTAAGGATTATCTTAGCGGTTTGGACAAGCCAACGCTGTGCAGTCTGATCCACACGAAGGGACATTAAATTAAACCAAAATACAAAATTGCTTTTTATTTGGCATTTTACAAATACAGCTAAATATTACATTTGCGTGTAGATATTTATTTTTTTTTGTGCCTGCTGGCGCATTTATCAATAAAATTATTAGAATGCCTACTTTGAAAGCCCAATTCCAGGACATGGAAGAGGCTTTGGCAAGAACCGGTGGGGGATGGGGGTGGGGGTGGGGAGCGGAAATAAAAATCTCCATAGCAAGATGCCAGCCCATGCAAATGCACTTGGTTTGGGGTTTACTTAGAAACTGTAAACATTCATCAGGTTTGTCAAAAATTTGCAGACTTGAGAACCTTTTGATCAAACCTGGGCTGTGTTTTCTCAAAACTTGCACTGGAATATGGTTTTCAAGATGCAATTCAGTAGCTTTGCTTTTGAAATACAAACAAGCCCCAAAATTCAAATCAAGGCTGAATCTTTGCACAAGCTTTTATGGTGCATGGTTTTTGCTGATTGTAGGCTTACCACCCAGGGCTATGTCCTGGCTACAAGAGCCCACGTTTCATAAAGTCTTTTTCCTGAAAGAAAAATACAATACAAGCTGTCAGAGTTAAATTAAAGGGTAAGGTATTTCTTTAATTCTGATTTTTCAGTTATTTGCTTTATATGAGGAGAGCCTGGCTTCTGCACTAACTGGGACTCACATTGCCAGACAGTATGTTTTAAGTTATTTTTAAAAATGCTGGGGTTTGAAGGCTCTTAAATCCTTTGATGTAAATGAAAATAAAATCATAGTCTGGAACCTAACAGAGACTTTTAATCTTGATCTTAAAAGCATGAATCATACTACAGCATAGGGTAAAACCACTTTCTGTCCTCCGCACTCACCTTCTCTACGCATACTGCTATTTGATATTTACCGGTGGCAATTAACGATCTCAGGTAGTCCCAGTGCCTCATGCCAAACTCTGTACACAGTTACGGCCTCACAGTCCACAGCTGAGATTTCTACAGCGTTGCTGTTTTTCTCATTTAAATATGGTATTTCAAGCAAGCCTGATGAAAACAAAGCAAAGCAGAACCAAAGTCTCAAATTCCAGGTGCGTAACGTTATGGCAACAAAACTTGAACTGATTACTGTGTCAAAGTAGGGAAACTAGTGGCTAGTAGGGGTATTGAAAGAAAATTACAAAAAACCTTCTCCCATAGCCACCCTGGAAAGCCCAGCCATCATTTACTGCCAGAGCTGAGGCAGAGCCCGAGCCCAGCCCCATCCCAGGGGGAAGCCTGGCTCACTGGCTACTGCCCTGGGTCTCAAAAGTGCTGTCAGTGCACTGATGCCAGGTTTCAAATCCTGGATGGACAATGACCAGCTGAAATACATTTTTTATCAGGTTTTCATACTGTAAAATTCTGACTTGATGCTAAAAGGAGACCATCCCCTCCCAAATCTGCTGGCAGAGGGGTTCCTTCCCTTTGCCTGCCTGGAGCAGGGGTTAGCAGCTGCCAGGATGCTCCCTCAGGATGGGCACTCAGCAGGGGCAGCAGGTACCAAAACCTGTTGCCTCTTTCAGTGGTCCCCAAATGAAGGTAACAGTGAAGTCTACTGAGGATGCTTTCCTCAGACAAAAGTGCTCCCCCAAGATCCTCTGCCAAGCCAACTGCCTGGCAGCTGCAAGGGTGCAGCGTGGCTGATGGCAGCCAGATACGTTGGGTCCTTCATCCCAGTGGTCATCCCGAGAGCTGCTGGGAAGCTGTACGCAGCCTGTGAGTGCCCCTGTCTGTGAGCAGACACACGCTGTGGTGGGTAGGAGTACTGGGCCCTTGAGGTGTGCCATGGATGTTGTCAGATGGCTTTTATCCTCCAGGATCCTGGCCATGGTTTTTGTCCCAGAGGAAGAGGCTGTGATCAGCAAGAAATGAATTCCAGTATTTGCTTACAAGTCAGGCAGTCTCCTCCCAGTGAGCCTGAGGACGACTCAGGCTGCTCCCCACAGTTACACCCACCACCAAACCATGACAGAAGAAACCATCAACGTGGAAGTTCGCCTTACCTATATGAACTGGGCATTGAATCCCCGTATCTGAACCCTTCTGGTTTTAAAACTCTCCATTACTTCCACTGGAGTTTTAAGGCAAAGAATTTCAAGATTTTTCCCTAAAGAAAAAACACCAAATTAATATAACAGCATGGTGGAGTTTCCATTTACTGCACACAACAGTCAAGATACTCAGACTTACGGCTCCCACTGCAATTGTAATTCAGTTTCCTTGCTCATACATAATGTTTTTTATCTACTCTGAATGGGGTTATCTTTAGTTCCTTAACAAGCCCATATAATTCAGCTGTCACCGTTTCCATAAGAACAATACCTTGGAATTTCCTGCCTTTAATTTGGACTAACTCCTGTCTATAGCTTCACATTAATGATGTTTCCAATGTGTGGGGGGAACTATGAAATCAATCATTACATACACGTTACATATATATTTATAACGTTCAAGTACAATTAGTAGAGGTAGTGTCTCAGAGTAATGTAAGGTTCTCATCTTGATAAATCCAACCGCCCCAGCTGGGCTGCCTCCTCTCTCCTTCAGGCTTTGTGGCTGGGCTGTTTGCTGTGAAGGAAATTCTCCTGCCCAAGCAGGCAGAGACAACAGATGCAAACCTGTCTCAAGTCCTTTCCCTACCTTTTTTGCCATGAGGACTTTTCCTGCTTCTTGGCCACAGGAAGATGGTGGTTCTCAGGGCAGAAACGCCTCCTGGCACACGCAGCAGCATCCTACCCGCTGCAGAAGTGCATTAGGGGAGCTCACCCCGGTGCCCCATTGCACTGAGCTGTGCCCAGTCCCCCAGGGGAGATGGCCGTTGCTGTCTCTGTTTTGTAAGGAAATGAGGCAGGACGTTTAGCAGTTGAGAACTGAGCCTTCCCAATTAGCCATCCAGCAGCGGACTGGCAGATGGCTGTTTCTATTTTTGCCTCCCTTACTCCAGGCCCATTCATTCAGTGTGCTCCTTTTAATTACACAGAACCACGTGCCCAAAACCTTGTCCACTTTTTTCCTGAGTGTTCAGTTAGTCTACAGGAGATGTTGCTTTTCCCTAAAATGCCACTTTAGAGTTTCACTTTTTTTTTTTTTTTTTTCCCCAGCATTGAAGAAGACCTCCAGTTTGACTGTGCTCATATTTGGCAGTTCCACCGAGCTTCAGAAGACTGACAGCTCTTCAAGGAAGAGCAAATATTACCTCTCCCTTGCCCCACAGTCCTCCCCTACATACCTGCAAACCAAGCTGGCAAGAAGGGGCACCAGGACACACCGAAAGGCAAGAAAGATTCAGCACAGGGCAATTTGTATCAGCATTAATTCAAACAAGGCAGCATCACATAAAGACCTGATAAACCTCCCTTTCTATGTCTCCTCCCTTACAAGCACAAGCCCTCAATTCAGTATATGGTGGAGCCAAAATATATGCATAGGCTAGAGCTGCCCAAGAGTGACGTGCCGTTTCATCCCTCTTCCCCAACTCCATGTCCTCTTCTCATCCTGAAATTTTTCTAAAACCTTGACTGTCTTTTCAAACCAAGGATGTCCAAATTTGCAGAACAAAGAGACCTGGGGATGAAAAATGAGATAGACTAAAGGCTGGGGTGGGTGACCTCCGGCATAGCTCTGGGGGGACCAGACTGCAAGCCACCCTCTGTAGAAAATCAAAAGTGAAAAGATCCTGGCTGAGGGGCTCAGGGCTACCTGATCAGGCCCAGCATCATGCACACGGTTTTAACATCGCTTGCTGTTTCTGCAAGGATCTCAACCTGGAACCCACCATTGTTGTGCTGCTTATAGGGAATGGCTCTCACCCATCCACCTCCTGGTCACTTCTGATCAATGGCCCCATGGAAAAATGGCATCAGTAATGAATAAGCAGCAAAAAATGTGCTCTGTCTTTCCAGCGCTGGCTATAATGAAGGCCATCAGGTAGTGCAAATTATTACACCTTAGACATGTTGATTTTTGCTAGCTGGGAATCTGGCCCAGGTTTCATCTGGTTCATGAGGGAAGTAAACCACGTAGTATCACAGCTGAGTCGACAATGCAGGTAGACCACAATTTCCACAAAATCTGGCTGGAGGGAGGGGAAGGCTATTTGTTTTCACCAGATGGCACAACCACAGTTTACCAAGTGTGGAAAAAATATCCAGCCACAGAGAGGGTGCTGCTGGCTTGGCTGGGGCTCTGGCACCCAATCTCTGCACCAACTCAGGCTTTCTAAAGAGTCTGCAAGAAGATGCAAAGGCCCATCCAACGCTGAGCCGGTGGTGCCAGTGACACAGCAGATGCTCATGTTTCTAAGAATACTGGAGAGTGCTGGAAGCTGCTCTGCACATGCACGTGCAGCCACAGCTATCATTAGGGTTTTGCTGCTTTGGCACCTCTTCCTAATTTGCTCAATTCCTATTTATACCATTTTGTTTTTGTTTTGAGCCTTTATCAGATGCTGACATGTTTTGCACAGAGCCAAACTTTGGAAGGAGGCTTTGAAAAGAAGTAATCTAAGAGGGGCTTAAAAAAGTCAGAGCACTGAGAAGGGCCATCCCCAAGTGAGGGGTGGCCACTGTAACTGTGAAAGGGCAACTAGGCCAGTTTTCCCCAGGGCTAGGCCAGTGCTCTCCCACCTGGGGGAGGCAGGTTCCTGAGGGTCTGTGGAATGTACTGGAGAGTCTGTGAAGGCTAATGATGAAAGAACTGACCTTGTTGATGGCAGCTTTCCACACCTGGCTCAGAACCTCCATTGGAAAATGGAAGTAGAGATCTGCAAATCGAAAGAAGTTGAAAACCACAGTGTAATGTCCCAGCTCTGTCTCTGGGGTAGCCGGTAATTGTGTCCAATTGATGACTACTTCTGAAATAAACTGCTTAGTTATTGTGATCGTACTGCAAAGCACAGGCAGAGGGTGGGGGGTAACACTTCCTCTCCTTTGCCTCCACCTGTGATCCAGTGACAGGCTTGTCATGGCTTGGCTGGAGGACATACGGAGCTCCTGAGAAACAGCTCCCAGGGAAAAGCCATACATGCTGTGTCAAGAGTAGCACTGATCGACAGTTTCGGTGGTTAAAGCTCCGAAAGCTCAAATACAAGTAGCAGATGAGAAGAACACAGCTGTTGATGTTGACGTGTTGCTGGCCTTATGCAGTGATGATAAACAGCTGGAAATGCACGTGATGCACTGGGGAATAGGGATGGAGTGAAGAATTTCAGGCTCACTGGAACATCACAAATGAAAAGGCAATCAACTGAGGACACTGAATTCTTCTTTTGCAAATCATTTGTAGATCTTTTACTGCTTCATACTGCAATGGGCTTCAGTCCCCTGGCTTTGGGAAGACAGGCATGGCAAGGCCATAGGCTGCCAGGCTGGCCAGGTCCACACAGGCATCCTCAAAACCTTCCAATACAGCAAAAATATTTAAGGTGGATGAATATCTTCAGGCAGAAGAAGAGAAAAGAGAAACCCTGTTTCTCTGTTTGTGGATGACTCAGGAGAAGATGTGGAATAGGTTCACACCAGAAAATTTCTCTTCTTGGGGAAACTTTCCTTCTTTTTCTGCCCACCGCCCCCCTCCCCGAATTGCTGCACCATTAGCAAGTCCTCTGTGCCGAGCAGTCCCAGGCTTCAGAGCACGCTGCTCCCTACACGTCTCCAAGGCCAGGCACGGTACTGACAGCTGTAGGGCTTCTTGTCAAGCCATTCCCCAGGGGGATCAGCTGCTGAAGCATCAAAAGCCTTGTCCAGAGCTACCTTAAAACTGGGGAGCTTATCTCTGTATTTCAATGATGTCTGGTGTTGTACTCTGCCACAAGCTTTAATTGTTGCTGTTCTGAAGCAAGCCTTTGTTCAACACAACTCCTACTTCACAGTGACATCAGCCCAGACTGTGTAAAAAAAGCCCAGCCTGGAGTACTCAGGCGTGTGATGACGTATAAATAGCATTGACAGAACAATATTATAGACTCTGTTGGTACAGCTGAGATAAAAATAGCAAGTTGCTGATTCATATACGATATCGGCTAGAGGGATGGCATGAGGTTCAGCTACAATAAACCTTCTTGGCTAAAAGCATATTACTTCATCATGAATCAGCTGCTCAGATCTTTCCTCCTTTTCAGAAAAGCACCTGTCTCTTTCTGCTTTGGTCCTCCATTACTGAACACTTAAAATATAGTGCCTGATTTTATTTCTGCTTCCCTTATGTTGAAATACATTGCAGTCAGAGAGCTCTCGAAGGCTTTATATACACATAGGAAAAGCAGAACCATTCCTAAAACTGCTTGCCAAGTGCTTGGTAACAGCAAGGTTTATGTTATATTGTTCACAGCTCTGTCTGTACTTTGCCTGCCTCTAGAAAAACAAACAAGGGACCAGTATTTCAATAAACCTGGAAATAAGGAACCATACTTCCAACATCTCTGAATCTGTACTGACTAGGTGATTTTATGGCTTTCAATAAGATAAATGCAAAGTCAAGTACACATCCACGTGCAATGTGCTTTTCAAATGGACAAAACGCAACCTCACACATGAAGCCTAGAAATACAACAATTAAAGGGAATAAAGAAACCAAGAGATGGGTGACTTGCTCCTTGACAGCAACCATTTCTGCTGTGCCCACAATTTATGCTTTTGTTTGATTTAACTTTTTATCTGAGACATAATATCAGCCACGTTGATGCTTCACAGGAAGACCCTGGAGGAAACTACATAAACTACAGTACAAAACCCCAGTGCTAGAACTGCAGATCCAGGGGCAGCTGCTGTTGGGGAGCAGAGTCCCACAGTGCAGACTGTCTGCATCCAGAGCATGCGGCACGGTAACAAAAAAACGCCTGGTGTAGGATGCTGACTGACCACAGCCACAGATAAACAGGCAACTCCAGGAATCCCTCTTTTATGACAATTCTCACCCACAACGTGGCCACTGTATTTTTAGACACAATTGAAACAGGCCTAAAATGCTTAATTTTCAGTTTTTAAACACTACAGCCATATGGCAAAAAGGAGCACAGATTATTAATAAATGGTAACGTGAGCAGGAAGATGAGGAGGTTTCTCTCCCTTCATGCTGGGCAAGCTCCTCTTGCCCTACAGTACTGTAATCAGTACAACACCGCTCAGTGCGCTGACTTGAGCCAACGAGTAGAGCCAGGACACTCACACTTCTTCACCTCCTGCACCACTGCTTCTCCCCCTCAACGCCTTCTGTTGTGTGTGCATTCCCTTGTGGTCACTGCATAATGATGACAACATCTCTAGAAGTGTGCAAGAAGACATGTCACCCTCTATTCATGAGCACCTTCCTGCTGGATCTCTGAATACAGTGGGTGACAGAAATGGGCTCTAATAAATGCAATTGCTTTGCAATTTATTGCTTACGATTCCACTTACTAGTAACCTATTGTTTCTGTGTGCCAGCAACTTAAGTCCACACTCGGTTCCTCAACAGCACGATCTTACACTGTGATCATCAACCACGCCAGCATCAACTACATGGGCATAGGAGCCCCATTAGAGCAGCTTGCTTTGAACAAGTAGAGTGTTTCATCTACTGACTGCATCTTGGTTTGCATCAAAGCTGAGTTACTTGTTTAGTACCATTAAAATGAGCAAGGCTTATACAATTACAGAACTTTATATTAATTTTTAAAACTTGCAGATGTTGCAATCTGTACATATGGGAATGGTGCCAAATCTTATGATGACAGAAAAAAAGTTATGTTGGCTGGATAGAAATGTCTCACTCTACTACTATCAAGGCATTATGCGTATCTTGTTTTGCACACATCTTCTAGTTAGCAGCTTTACATTTCTGGTAGTGAGTTAATCAGGTAATATTTTTATGAACACCAAACCAATAAAATAGCGTGGGGACAATGACAAGAAAAAGCCATTATTTGCTTTTGATGTATTTTTATACTCAACAAATCCTTCTTGCTATGTCCAGAAAAGACCTTTATGCCATATGAGTGTCAGAAAGACACGCCAGCAGAGATCCTACATACCTGCCACTTGTGTCAGCATCCTCCTCTGGGGCAAGTGGTGCTGGGAAGAGTGTCTTTTGGGATGCCACTGTGTTGCTGTGCAGCACCTCAGGGAATTTGCAGCTGTAGTGTTATTTTGGCTGAGGTTGCAGGTCAGTCAGCATGCTGAGGTGCTTTGCAGAGAGCATTTAAGTGACGCTCTATGATCTACATAAGCAACATATGTTTTACATTATCAGCTCCTTTGTATTCCAGTTGCATGTCAGTACTGGTAGAACCTACGGATGCTAGGACCGGCTTCAGCTTTGAAGCTCAGGACAATAACAAAATAACCTGCTATTTGTTTATGTTAGTAATAAAATCTACCAGCAACTATGATTTGATCGTGGCCTTAACAAGAAGGCTAGCCAAAGGAAACCTTCTCAATAAAAAGGAGATGAAGGAAGTGGATGGGTTGTCTGTGGGTTTTCTAAATCTAGTCCAAGAAGCTGATGGTTATACTTAAAGTCTTAAATTATTTTGGACCCCAGCTTTCCAAAAGATTGCTTGGGGGACAAAGGGAAATTGTAGCATTTGCCTTTTCCTAAGAAAAAGTTTTTTGAGAGATGGAGCAGAGCCAAACACTACAATCCCTATTTTCCTGAATCCATCAGAAGCAGCCAAGGAGCAAAGGTAGATGCGCTGCCCCAGCATGGCAGGCTGTCCTAATCACTGTCTTCCCTGGGCATCCCCCCCTGCTTCTCCTCCTGCCCTGCCTCTATTCCTTCTGCCGCACAGTCAGCCATATGGACTATCCTGTGCCTTGGGGTCTGGTGGAATGGGAGCCCTTGTATTGCACTACGAAGCCACCTGGGGGACTGCAGCTGCATTATGCATAATTACCAGATAGTTTATTGAATTTATATATATATATATATATATATATATATATAAAACCTAGCAATGCCACTACAACTATAAGCATGCTAACAGGTTAAGTGCACCTTTTGTTTGTAATTGGTTCTTATGCATTAGTGTTACATTTCTGAGGCAGGAAAAAGCTGGTTTATAGAGCACACCTAAGCAGGCAATTTCAGCTTTTGGCATTTCTTCCCCAATACCTCCTCCACTGGCAAATGTGTGAATGTAATGTTGGTTTACCACAGCCTGGCTTGATGGATTTTACAACAGGGCATTCTGGTAACACCATAGACTTACATATGAGTAAGACTTCTAAGACAGTGGCACAATTTATTCCCCCTTCCCGCTTAATGGATTCTTTCTGATCATTTTCACAGCACTGTGCAAGGTTTTTTTTTTTTTCCTGCTGCACAAAAGGGGAAAGCTCCTAACGTGTTCCTGAAATGCCTTGTGAAGTTAATGTGACTTATTCTCCATCATCAAGCAAATGATACTGGAATGAATGAAAGTCAATATTTTTTCTCAAAGTTTTCTAATATTCAGTTCTCATATGGCATAAGGGAGTAAACTCTCAATTACACAAAGGCAAATACAGAGAAATCTGTCAAAGTCAATAGAGTTATTCTGGACACCTGAGTAATTTGTCCCTTGGTATGATTCATTCTCCAAAATCCACTTTGAATGTCCATAATAACTGTTTGCTATTCACTTACATTTTTAGCTCTGTTATAATTCTAATTTTTTCCATGTTTCACAAATAGCTGGAGTCAGTTTCTTTCAGACGATGCTATTTCCCCAACTTGGCTTCCCTATGAATAACCTCCATCATCACTATGCTACTTTTGCTTGAATGTTTCATTTTTAACAATAAACATCTATCCCAGATGCCTTATTTTCAGCTTCATTAAATGTTTTACTAGTTCATCTCGAGTCATGTCAATATTTACCTTGGACACGGTTCTGTATCCTTTCTAATACCAGAATTCTCCAGACAAGCATATTGTTCCTGGCTTGACTTCTCCAAGTCACAACCTAAAACTTTTTTTGACATACTAAATAAGATGCAAATTCACCCAAATATTTGCTTTGCTGCGTGCTGCCAGCTATGCCTATTCCAAACATCTCTGAACTGATTCACTTCAATTTCTGTGGACACACAGGCCCCAAACCTGAACCCAGTTACACAGAGGTCATTTCAAAGTCATCTGGTAACAGCAATTTGCAGAAGAGAAAGCAGAAATCAGGTATCAACCTTTCTGGAATAGTAGCCCAACAGACCATTTCTACTGACCCTTTTGCATGCTGGAGAAAGCGTGTCAGGAAACCCAGCGGGGCTACCAGCCCCAGGACCTTTGTGTTGGTCCTCATGGCACAAATCCAGATGTTTTTCAGAGAGATGGGACCCATGTTTTTTCACTCCAGCTCTCTCCCTTGCTCCTGACCAGCAGGGCCAACTTGTGCTGAGCCGGGCACAGCACAAAGGCCATCGTGTTGCTTCTTGTGCTCACCTGTGTCCTGAGCAGGTCAGAAGGCGGCTTGTGAAATAGCCAGCAGCAGCAGGATGCTCACCAGACAGGAGGGCAGCAGCAGCGTAGAAGTTCTCCAGTAATACCAATAACATAGGTAATGGTAGTAACTAAGAAAGAAGAGAGGTGGTCTTGAGGGTTGTATTGGAGCAATACAGAGCCTAGGAGGACACAAAGGTGAGTGGAACAGGTTCTGTCCCTTCGGCAGCTGCGAAAGAGCAACGCCTGGCTTTGGCAAGAGCTTGGCTACAACCGCTGTACGGCAATGACAAGTTGTGTAAAGGCAAGCAGCCGTGGGCACAGGGAGGAGCAGCGCGGCTGTCAGGGCGATGGTGTTTTAGGTGCGGGAATGGACAGCCAGCCTGTTGGCGTGGGACCCCAGTGGGAGGGATACCCGGAGCAGCTCAGTGTGCTCATCCCCAAGTGGTCCCAAGCTGTCGCCCACCGAGCCATCCACGTCCAGCCTGCCCCTTGCTGCTGTAAGCGTACTTCCTTGAGAAAAGTTGTTCTAAGTATGTACAAGGCAATGGGGAACAAAAATTTGAGAAGTGGAATTTTCTTGACAATTTTCTCGATTTTTACACTGAGTTTACTTCAGGTCCTTTTTCAAAGCAGTAGCACAAAAAAGGTAGCGTGAGGTTTGATATATTTATATTTTATATTCATGCACTGTACTGGAATATAACATTTTGAATTTTATATTGGATATAAAAAAGCAAAGGTGTCAAGCTGGGAAAGTGCTTTGGAAATAACAAAGGACTTCATGTTGAATTGTTTGAGGTCATTTTATCTGTTGCTCCTGACAGTATTTAAATACCAGCTTTTCACTTTGAAGTGTCTTTGGCTGTCACTCACTGAAATCAGTGGTGGACACCAGCGGGGCAGCTGGGCATGCACCACAAGGGCATCCATTAGGAAAGAAGCACTCAGATTTTTGGAGATCTCCAAAGTGAATATTATACCTGTGTCATCAACCCACGTTTCTCAGGAGGTGTCAACATGGCCTAGAGAAGCAGTGAGCCACATTCTTGTGAGAGGAGAGACAGTTTCACATCATGGCAACTTCCCTGAGCAAGATGCTCCTGGGAGCAGGTCAAGGAGGTGGCTCCAGGTCTCAGCCCAGGTGTGCAACAGTTTTAAACAGAAATCCAGGGTATGAAGCTGAGTCCACAGTGCAACAATTTCAGCGACTGCCATGCATGCAGATCCACGGGGCTAGTTTTGAAATACCTTGCTTGGGTGCTTTAGCAATAGCAGCACAAGTACATTATTCGTATCGGCAGCCCACATGCCTTTGCTAACATCCCAGCAAGAGTACCTCTGCACGGCGTAATGAAGCCAGTGTTTCTGTGCACCCTAGGCCACCTTGCAGCTTAAAGACTGAGCTTACAGATGGTGTAAGACCCTGTGCTTTGATCCAAAAGGGCTGGACTGTGCCAAGAGGACAACTGAGGTTTTATTTTGTTTATGAAAGAACTTGCTCACCTCTAAAGCTGAGGCGGTCATTTGCCTTGTTTGGTCTAAGCCAGAATCAGAACGAGAGATGAGTTTGAACCCGGGGTATTCAAATTCCCTCCTCTGCCCGGCGTCTGCCCGCTCCAGCGAAAACAAGCAGCTTGGCACGGGAGGGGAGATGAGACGGGGTGAGGGACCACTGCCTCCCGCAGACACATGCAGCCAGAAGATAAAAGAGAATGGGTGAATACGAGACAAAATGCAAGTTTCATGTAAATGATCACTTTCAGAGGCCTAATAAATGATTCTGTGCAATGCAACGTCAGAGATTTTTCTCTGCCATTTTTGTTTTGCATGTGTATTTAGGAGCTTTTTCCCCTTGAAGGATAATGTTCACGTTTTAAAATTTATATTAATCTGTCACTACATTAATCTGCCACTCTGTGAAAGGGCTTCTTTTTTTATTAAAGTGTCTTTTTTCCTTTTTAATGTGTTGCTGTATCAGAATGGGGTAGGCTAGGATTTAGGATAAGGCCTTTCAACAGTGGTACTGCACAGGATGGGATGACATGTAGGAAAGCTGCTTTTTATATAGCATGATTTCTTGTGACCCAAACAACTGATCAGAGTTTTAGAGGTTTTGCATTTACCCTGGCTGGGGACCAGCATGGCTCTTCACTGCCAATCTCTCTGCTCCCGAGGGCAGTCGTCATTTCCAGAGCAAAGGAGGACTCAACCAGAGACAGAGGCGTCGCTGACAGATCCCCACCACTTCTTTCAGGCAAGAGTACTGCCCCAAAAGCTCTCAGGGTAGGTGTGTTTGACTTTTATTTTTTGTCTGGGTTTTTTTGGTCTGCCCCGCCCCCCCCCCCCCCCCCCCCCCCCCGCATCAGGTCAGGGGTGCTACTTGAAAGAAATTAGGAAATGCTTCCTTCAGAGCAAGGGTCTTTGACAGCCTCTGCTGGGTACCATCAGATGTCCTGTGCTCCCCTGCTCTCCATCCCACCTTCCAGTTAGAGATTACCCTGGGCTGTGAGCTGCATCTTACTCACCCTCACCTCCTTGTCTGATGTGGTTGTGAAAATCCCCCTGCGAGGTTCAGCCTGTGTGTTGGCTGAGGCATAGCGATCAGCCTCGTCCTTCCACCTCCGCTTGGAATATGGACAGTGAGGGGGCAATACAGGAAGGCACTGCAAAAAAACCCCAAGATTGCAGAGGATGCCCGTCAAATCCTCACATTTCTTGTTGTTGCTGTCCTAGATAGCCATCTGGGCTAACTGCTTGCCCAGGGTCTCACTCAAGTCTGTACATTTGGGCCCCTGTGGCCACAGTGGGCACCTTTCTCTCACTCTGTGCTGTCTTGATGCTTCTTATTCTGAGCTTGCTCTACCTCGTGACCTAACTAAAAATGGCACCAGATCACAGTGCTGTGATCAATCACTGTGTTCACTTCCTTTCATTCACTCTTTGCCTGTGTACCTTCAATTATTTTTCCCCTCAATTGTTTTTTTCTTCCCATCAAAATACCTGGAAGCATTCCAATGACTTTTTCCTGCTGCTAAATATGAGCATTTTATTTGCTAATGTCCGCTTGAATTTGATCTTGAGCAGCATGGTGGCTTTATACATAATATTTTGCACAAGGGCCATGATTTCAGTGCCAGCTGCAGAACAGAGACATGCTAGTCCCACCTGTCTGAGTTCTGTTTTCTCCTCAGCTCTGGGAATTTCCATTTCACTCATCTTCATTCCCACCAGCCATCCTGCGTTTGGCCATGTGATTGCTTTCTTCCTGGAACAGAGGGGACAGTCATTCAGCTGCAGGTCGTACCTGGATTATCTTTAATCACTAGGCAGCATCGCCCATAGCCATCTCATTTCTTCTTTCAGAATAAGGGAAAAAACTCTCCATGAAAAGACAGAGGGTGTGAGGGTGCTTCTGAATTAGTCACTGAAAAAAGGTCCAAGGCTTAATTCTTATTATCAGACTCTCAGTGGAAACACAGGGTGAGACCAGTAAAATCAGTGGAGCCAGAATGGTATAGCTGAGATCCAGATCAAGATAGAGGTTTTGGAATATGCTGCTCTGAGGGATATTTTTTTTATTACAGACATCTCATCTCCTGCTTTATGAGTTATTTTGAAGGTTTACTGTATCCAAGAAAGTAGAGCAGGAGTTCAGATTATGAACTTTGATTGCTCATGGTTTATTCAATATTTTTAATAAAGTTTGAAAAGGTTCCCTTCCATCAAAGAATGTCCTCTTTGATTAATCAATTTAATGTGATATTTTCTCCATGGAGAATACAAAGCAGTATACCCCTTTGCCAGTTGTTTACAGGCAGCTTTGCTGCACACAATAGAACAATTATTTTCAAAGTAAGAGAGCTGTGATCAGAAATGTTCATAAACCACTTAATAGCGTAGCATCTTTTTCTTCCTTTAAAAACCACACAATAAAGACATATCAAGACATTTTTAATATAATCTGCATACTTCCCAAATAACGTACTCAGAGAAACAGAGTAATCTTAAATGGCTGCCTTCACATTTACATCTGTAACAGCTGCAGTAGCAGCTCTGTCGGGCTTGGTTTTATTCAGTGTTGCAGGATCAACATAAAATCTAGGCTGAAAATTAAAGGGAGTACATGCCCCTCTGACAGTCAAGAGAATGATTTTGGTCCAAGAGTATTTCTGGCCACAAGTCCCTTTCAAAAGCAGCTTTGTCATTTTTGCCTGGCCAAGTCCCAGTAAGAGCTATTATGATTTGTTACATTTTCTATAGAACCAGGAGGCCATTTATTAGCCTCATGGTATTGTATTGAGCTTCAATTATGTAATAGTCATTATTCTACTGAATATCCAAAGCTTTGTAAGAAAGTTTTAGCTCTGGAAAGAAATGTACAAGGTTCTCAGATGATTTTGAGGAAGATCAAACTCCCCCTTTTTTGCTAGTTGAAAGAGGAAAGGTCCCTTCTTGATATAAATCATGAATAATTTGAACAGACTTTTTTCTAAAGAAAAATTCCTTTTTCTTTGAAAGCCATTGATAGCTTGGGATTCAAGCAGAAAAGAATAAAAGGAGAAATAATAGTTTCTTCCTAGAAGAGAACGTTGATAGGTATGCTTCCAAATTAGCCAGATTTTAATTTAATTATAACCAAGGAGTGTGTGTGCATGTGTGATTTGCCTGCTTATGAGTGAGGAATGAGGCGCTCTCCCGTACGTATGTGGAAGAGGAGGGGGGAGGTCCTCAGCGGGTGTAAGCCTCGCTAAGGCCCCCCGATGCTGCTTTTGCTGTTGACCCAAGTCGGCTCAGCATGCGCCCCGCAGCCTTGTCTGCTTGTTTAGCTGCCTTTCACGGTTCAGCAATGCAAACGCTTGATACCTAACCAAATCCCAGTGGCCTTTCTTTTCCAACTGGTAAGAGTCATCTGCATCTCCCTGACTTGTCAACAAATTAACTACCATAAAATAACTGGTTAACTAGTTACCTGACATCCATAAAACAACCGTTACCTGACTGCCATAAAATAATAATAACTAGATACCTGACATCATCCTCTTTCTGTCATCCCTTGGTATTTGCTTACAAAAAACAACCTGGAAACATAGATTTCAAAAGCACAGACATCAAAATAAAAATTGATCTGCTCCAAGTGATTCTGCCCTTCACAAGCCATTTTACATGATTGAAGGCTTCAGCTTCCAGTTCTCAGAGGCTTCTCCAGTTCTCAGTCACGTGTGAATTTCCCCTGCGCTGTCAGCAGCTGGACATGATGGTTCCTGTAACCACCAGCCACCAGGTAAGAGTCAGTCCAGCTGCTGCTTCTGATAATTTTTTTTAAACTAATAACAAATACACCACACACACAACGCACATACAACATACAAATGCAACAGCTGCTCTGCCTTAGAGTAACAAACCCAATTACTCCTAGGTATTCTTAGGAAATGGGAAAGCAATGTTCCCAAGGCTGACAGATTTCTGAAATTATCTTTCTTTCATGTATGCTCAGTTTAACTGGTATTTTGGTGAAATAACTCTAGCTTTATGCCAGCTGAAGAGAAAGTAGAAAGTAAATCAACAAGCTTTTTTTCGGACAGACTTCAGTATCTCAAAAAATTCACAACCAATGGAAATTTGCTGCAAGGCTGCACCCCTGTTACAAAAAGAACCAATTCAAACACCGCTACTACAACTCGGTGTGACTACAGCTGTTGCACAGCAAGCATATGTATGCTTGCATGTGTGTTTTGCCCTCTGTGAGGGCAAGCAAGAATAAAGCAAGTGATAATACATTGTGACCACCACCATGTCGTCCCCGTTATTTGTGCAGTATAAATGAGTTAGAGATGGATCAGGTGCGTTTGCATCTCATTCGCTAATTCCACTCAGAGCTGCATTTTGACATCTTTTTTCACAATAACAGGAAAGAAGCTGGATACTCAGTTTATCTGTAAAGATGTGAATGGAAGTAAAATGCATTTGCAAGTTACGCATTTATTGGATCAAGTGAAATAAGGCATCAAGCCAGAATCTCATCTTGTTTGCCACTATGTAAACGATGAGTAAGTCGGCTAGGGTCAACAGAGCAGCAGCAGAGTCACATGAGTCACAGCACACTGCTCTTCGGAAAGATTGCTCCATGGCTAAATATACTATTACAGTCACTTCAAGAAAAGCTCTGCATAGAGTTCTAATAAATGCTGGCAGTGATGCTGAGCTCTGAGCAGTCATAAAGCCAAAAGGATGAACAGGAATTAACAAGTGGCCTTAAAAACCTATTGAAGAGAATGGAAGTATTGTCCGCACCAGAACTGAAGAATCAGAACTTTGGTCATGAAAATCATGTCCTATTTATTCCGCCACCCACATTTAGCCACCTTTCAAATGGGTCTGGGGGAAAAAGAAGCAGAATAGAAAACAGAATTTTCTTCCGGCTCAAAGTGCAGAAAATACCGCTAAACTCAACAGACTAAGCTTGTGCAAGTTACTGCTCAACCATGTGACAACAGGGAGTTTGTTTCACTATAATTTTAACCAGGCTTGTCCCAGTAAATGATGCCTTGCTCCTCCCAGGGGAATGCCTTAAACGAACCTGCTGTTGTCAGTGAACAGGAACAGCCACGTCGACAGAAGCCAATCCAACACCCCAGCCTCGTGATCCAGCAGAAAGGTAATTCCAATAAATACCCTTTACATCTCCATCTGATACACACAGTGCTGAATCTGGAAAAGTGAGAGCTCAATAAACCATAAAAGAGATGCCCTTCGGTCTTTTCTTTTTTCAGCGGGCTCATAATTTAGTGCTATTACAACAATAGTTTTAGGTAACTACAATTGCTTATCAAATGTAGGTTTGCATTCTCTATCAACAAAGTACTGAATTAGAAGAGATTTCATAATTCCTTATGAATTGCTCTCCTACCTAGTCTTTCCACTGGAAGCCTGATTAAATGAGTATTATTTCTTCTTAAGTGGTTTTACAGGTCGTTTATCTTAGATTTATGAGTATCAACCTACTTTAGAAGGTATTAGATAGCTTTAACGTTTGACACGTATTCTCTAAATCATTTACAGTGCTCTCCATTTGCACTAGACGATCAGTAATCTTCTCAATATTAGGTTTTATTGACAATGCACCATATAGAGTCCTTATTATATGGTAATGATTTAAGATAGGTGCAAGATTGGAAACTAATAAATCCAAAAGCTCATTTTTGATTGTTGACACAGAGCTGAGGAATAATGTGCATCCATCTAAATCACTCTGTTTCTTAATAACGTCACACACATACATGTTTAACCTGTTAGGAGCAGAGTGCAGAGATGTGCAAGCAGATGCCAATTCCTGCTTTGAGCCTGACGGACTCGCACTTAAAGCTGTATTTACGCAGAGAAGACCATCAGTGGGTACGAGACTCCCCCATTGCATGGGAGCGCCTGCACCCACCTTGCACCGTGCAGTGGGTGCAGGTGATGGTGCAGCGGGGGCTCAGCCCAGGTCTCCTGGTTCCAGAGTGCTCATTCATGCCTCGCTCCAGCTGGCTCATCGCAGGCTGCCACTGCTGTCCAAGTCTGACAGCCTCAAGCAGCCCAAGCACGCCTCTGTTATACTTGAGTCACGCCAAGGTAAATACGCCTATTGAGATCAAGAAGCATTTTGCCTGAGCAGGGAGTTACTAAGACTGAGATTAAGGGCTTAAAAATCAGCCCCATAATTTATATTTGGGAGACGGTATCAAAAGCTGTCCTATATTACAAAGACGTACCTTCATGTAGCCCTACACAATAATAATTTCACAGAAATATTGGCATTGATAGTAATTGAATTCAGTTGAATAATTGATTCAACTACTTCAATAGAAGATCAGCCCCCATATCTGTATTACTCACAGAAAATTGGAGTAGAAGAAAAAAAAATTAAAGTGAGAGTCTTTGGTAGCAAATGAACATCTCTCCACTTTCTACAGAATTAAAGTCTCATCTGCAACCCTGTAATCCAAAGGCATGTCTTTGAAATGCAGTCAAGAGATCTGTATCAGTCCTGCTTTTATAGTACGTCATCGGAAATGGTTTCTGGGGCATCGGAGCTGCATGAACCGGCAATTTGTTAAGTTGAAATGTGACATTTCAACAAAAGGCTGGGATGATCTCAGAGTAAAACCAACACAAAATCTGAATCCTGCTTTTATCCCAACAGCCACATGGTAAGAAAACTCCTGTGAAAAACTGGTGTTAGCAGCAAAATTGTCCTGTGACAATTACACATGACTGTAATTTTGAACAGCAGGGAAGTAAAGAGGTGGCTTTCCCTCACCTTGCTCATTCAGAAAAACAACCCCAAAATCCTTACTCAGGCTAGAGGCTTGGCAGGCTCCCTCAGCTGTCTACAAATGATTTAATAGCAGAGGAACTGGTGCTACTAAACACTGAGAACTCCAAACTCCAATCAAAATAAAACACCTCATTCAAAGCAACACAGTGAGCATCACTGTTACTTTGTCTTACTTCAGTAAGACCAGGCGCAGATTTGCTGGGGGAAGGGAGGAGGAAACAAAAAAAAGGAATTCTCCCAAGTGAGGACTCCCCAGCACCGTACACACACTTCTGTCCTTGGCAGGAGGGAGCGCCTGCAGCCCCCCACCTGATAATGCATTAGCAGGCGATTTAC